>NC_081407.1:726159335-726516835 GCF_030272615.1 Cryptomeria japonica
TTTGGAAATGTTGGTTTCTCTGAAGATTTGGATAGGATT
Source organism: Cryptomeria japonica (assembly GCF_030272615.1). Lineage (NCBI taxonomy): Eukaryota > Viridiplantae > Streptophyta > Pinopsida > Cupressales > Cupressaceae > Cryptomeria > Cryptomeria japonica. The sequence continues at coordinate 726,159,375 of NC_081407.1, forward strand.
CCCTCCATTAAGGTATTTGTGGTGCAGCAAGTGAGCCCATTTGAGGTGGGGGGTTTTGAACATCCTCCAGACCAACTTGGCACCCAAGGCTTTGCCCTGATCATGAAGGTTTTTAATGCCAATTCCTCCTTCTTTAGGTTTGCATATCTTATCCCAAGATATGAGTGATATTTTATGATTTTCATTAGCACCTTGCCAAAAGAAAGTTCTAAGATGCTTGTTGAGCTCTACAAGTTTAGAAGAAGATAAATGGGCATAGCTGACAAGACCGATCTAGCCAAGGTTTCTCTACCTATAGATGAGAGCCATTTTCCTGTCCAAGTGTTAATCCTAGACTTGATTTTATCCACCAAGTTGTCCCATAATTTTGAGGGTCTTCGACCCTTGTCAAGGAGAATGCCTAGGTATTTTCATGGAAGAGTTCCTTCACTAATCTCCAGGACATTGTAGATCACTTTCCCTAAGGAGGGGTCTATGTTGAACATAAAAACTACAGACCTGGCCAGATTCACCTCTTGACCCGAGGCTAGCATATAGGAATTAAGGATGCCTTTGAAGGCACTAACTTCCCTTACACTTCCCTAACCAAAAAGCATTGTGTCATCGACAAATTGCTGGTGGGTAAAGGGAGGGAGGCCGCAGGTAACGGGGATTCCTTGGACCCCTCCTTCCTCTTTGGCCTTAGAGATGGATCTACCTATGGTTTCAGCCATGATGATGAAGAGGAAGGGGGACATAGGATCTCCTTGCCTGAGCCCTCTTGAGCTATTGAAGAAACCTTCCAGGGAACCATTAACCAATACCGAGAATTTGGGGGTGGATATACTTTCAAAGATTAGGTTGATCTAGGATTTGTAAAATCCAAAGGCCTTCAAGAATATGCATAGGAAGCGCCAATCAACTTTGTCGTAAGCTTTGCATATGTCTAAATTGACTAGCATACTTGGGGCCCTGTTGAGCTAGACAGAATGAATGGCCTCTTGGGCTATAATAACCCCATCATAGATTTATCTATCTGTTATGAAGCCAGTTTGTTCTTCACTAATGATAATGGGGAGAAGATTCTGGAGTCTAGCTGCTAGGGTTTTGGTTAAGAGTTTGTACAGAGTGTTGCAAAGGACTATTGGTCAGAAGTCATTAAAGCTTTCAGGATTCTCTTTTTTGGGGATGAGAGCTAAGAAGGTATTGTTGATTTATTTGAGAATCTTACCAGAGTTTCATTAATACCATGGTAGCCCACAAATCATCAAGCGGGTATAATAGCATCCTATTTAAGATATCCAGGTTCAAATAATATCGATGAGACCCAATGATGACTCATCAATATAGAAGGGCCGATGAACTTCAGAAAAGACTCATCGAAGATAGTAATTCCATAGACAAAAGATATCAAGGAAAGCGGAGATGGTTTTTATCAACGGGGAAAGGTCTTCAAGGAGATAGTAGCATCGGTGTAACATAAAAAGGACTCACTGAAAGGAATGTTCTCATCGAAAGAATAAATTCGATCAGACAAAAGGAAGCTACATCGATAAAAGATATCGATGAGGAAATAGGTTATGAGGAAAGCGGAGATGGTTTTCATCGATGGGAAAAGGTCTACGAGGAGATAATACCATTGGTGTAACATCTCACCGAAAGGAATGTTCTCATCAAAAGAATAATGTCGATCAGACAAAAGGAGGCTACATCGATAAAAGATATCGATGAGGAAATAGGTTTTGAGGAGGCTAAAAGGCATGCCTTCGATACGGATGGTTTCACCGATGCAACTTTATCAGTGGAAGATGATAAGGGAGGATGAAGAAAGGCTTTGATGAGACAATAGATCCATTCACTGACAGAGCATGATGATTTCGATGGAAGAAGTGTTGCGATGGAGAAAATAAAGGAGGTCACCGAAGCCCGCGGTTTCTTCGACATAAAAACCTAATGGACATTAGATAAATATCGGTGAGGAAATAGCCATAGTGACCGAATACAGTATTTTGATGAAAGAAGGATTATCTGTGGAGTTAAATTATAAAAGCCACCTATTGTTAAAAGAAATTATCATTTTCATTAATACCATGGTAGCCCACAAGTCATCAAGCGGGTGTAATAGCATCCTATTTAAGATATCTGGGTTCAAATAATATCGATGAGACCCAATGATGTCTCATCGATATAGAAGGGCCATCGAAGAAAGGAAGTGTCGATGAACTTCAGAAAAGACTCATTGAAGACGGAAATTCCATCGACAAAAGATATCAAGGAAAGCGGAGATGGTTTTCATTGACGGGAAGGTCTTCGAGGAGATAATACCATCAGTGTAACATAAAAAGGACTCACCAAAATGAATGTTCTCATCGAAATAAAAATGTTGATCAGACAAAAAAAGGCTACATCGATAAAAGATATCGATGAGGAAATAGGTTTCGAGGAGGCTAAAAGGCATGCCTTCGATATGCACGGTTTCACCGATGCGACTTTATCGGTGGAAGATGATAAGGGAAGAAAAAGAAAGGCTTCAGTGAGACAAAAGATACATTCACCGACAGGACATGATGATTTCGATGGAAGAGGTGTTTCGGTGGAAAAAATAAAGGAGGTCACCGAAGCCCGTGGTTTCTTCGACATAAAAACCCAATGGATATGAGATAGGTATCGGTGAGGAAACAGCCATAGTGACCGAATATAGTGTTTTGATGAAAGAAGGATTATCTGTGAAGTTAAATTTTAAAAGCCCCCTATTGTTCAAAGAAATTATAATTTTCATTAATACCATGGTAGCCCACAAGTCATCAAGCGGGTGTAATAGCATCCTATTTAAGATATCTAGGTTCAAATAATATCGATGAGACCCAATGATGTCTCATCAATATAGAAGGGCCATCAAAGAAAGGAAGCGTCGATGAACTTCAGAAAAGACTCATCGAAGACAGTAATTCCATCGACAAAAGATATCAAGGAAAGCGGAGATGGTTTTTATCGACGGGAAAAGATCTTCGAGGAGATAGTACCATCGGTGGAACATAAAAAGGACTCACTGAAAGGAATGTTCTCATCAAAAGAATAAATTCAATTAGACAAAAGGAAGCTACATCGATAAAAGATATCGATGAGGAAATAGGTTTCGAGGAAGCGAGAAGGCATGCCTCCGATACGCATGATTTCACCGATTCGAATTTATCGGTGGAGGATGATAAGGGAGGATAAAGAAAGGCTTCGGTGAGAAAATAGATCCACTCACCAACCGGGCATGATGATTTTGATGGAAGAAGTGTTTCGGTGGAAAAATAAAGGAGGTCACCGAAGCTCGCGGTTTCTTCGACATAAAACCCAATGGATAACAGATAGGTATTGGTGAGGAAACAACCATAGTGACCGAATACAGTATTTCGATGAAAGAAGGATACATGTGTTGAGAGTGCTTATCTATCCCAGATAATTCATGAAAGGGTCCTAGGCTAGAAGAATGTGAAATAAAACCTACATATATATATATATATATATATATATATATGCCGATGAGAGGCTGAATATGAGGATGGATGACTGAATCAAAGTGAGGGTCTGATAATGAAAGTTCCCAGATAAGTATATACAAAAATATTAGACGAGGGGCCTCTCCTTGGGGTAAAGGATGGAAGACTAAATGGGTATGAAGGAGAGGAATAAAAATATATGATTGAGATTTGTGTTTTAATGATTATATCCGACCATGGATTGAGCCTAACTACTTGAGTTAAAGTCTAGGAGAACATGTATATGGGCATATTTAAACTGAATGTTTGTCTGAGTATCTATACGTAAATATAGGGGGTAGGAAGAGGAATAAGTAAGGGGGTTAAAACAGAGTTTGGGCAAGAGAAACATAAGTGGATGAAAGGAGAAACATGCTAATGAACACTTAGGACATGAAAACAAAAGAGGGGGTTGCCTTAAGGTGGCACAGATAGGAGATTGATGCCATCGGCTCCCAAGTTGGCCAACTCATCTGCTCTTTTATTGCCCTCCCAATAAATATATTTGACTGTGAACCTATCAAAATCTCTGCATAAGTCAAGAGCTTTTGACAGTAAAGTATTTAGTCTCCAATTAGGCATACTACCTTTCCTTAGAGCATTGACAATTATAGCCAAATCTCCTTCAATTTCCAAGTTCTTAACTCCTAGTTTCCTACATAAATGTAGACCCTCCACCACGGCCATAAGTTCCACCCAATTGTTGGTGTTGATGCCAACCGGAGAGGCAAGGGTTGCTAGTTCCTTGCCTTCCCAATTATGAACAACACATCCTATCCCTACTTGCCCTAGTTTGCCATGGGATGCCCCATCAAAGTTTAGCTCCACCCAACCTTCACCTGGGGGCTGCCATCTGCATGCATCCCTTGATTGAAGACTTGCAATAGGACCATCTCCTACAAAGGGAGGAAAGGATAAGCCTTCCCAATGTTTTTTCATCTTTTCATCCCAATAAGTGATAGAGGCATTTTTCAATGTGCCTGATGACAGTCGGTTGTTCATGAGCTCAGTGATAGCTGACTCTATCCTATTAATGATTCTAGGAACCTCTAGTTTTTCATTCTTAAAGAGACGTCTATTTCTCTCCTTCCATAGTTCCCACATAATGGAAGAAGGAAGAGTTGTCCATAAACCTTCAAAGAGACAACCACGCCTGAGGAGAGGCCATGCCTTGAGCATTCCAAAGATGGTGTGTGGGAAGGCCACAAACCATTCAAGTTTGTTGGTGAGCCAGATCCAACATTTGTGAGCAAATGGAAAGTTAAGGAGGATATGATTGGTGTCTTCCTCGTCTGCCTTGCAAAGAGGACATCTACTAGGGCCCTCATACCCCATTCTTCTAAATTTGTCCATAGTTAGGAGCTTGTTCTGAAGCGCAAGCCAGGAGAAGATACTTGCCTTAGGCAGAGAGTATTTATCCCAGCAAAGTTTCAAGGGAAGCTCAGTCATAGGTCTTATAAATGATTTGGAGATGAGAGAGTACCCATCCTTGGAGTTGTATTCTCCTCTTAGGGAGCCATCCCAGACGAGCTTGTCCTCATTCTGACATAAGGCAATGTTCCTTGATTTAAGAATTTCCACAAGTTTTGGTTTATCCCTTACCGAGATATCCTCATCTTCCTTCTCGATCCACTGCCAACCAACCCCATCCTCTTAAGGGGAGATATAGTTATTTAACAGGGGTCCTATATTAGATTCAAGAATGATACGTGTAGCACCAAAGTATTGGATATTATCAATAGCCTTATATCCACCCCATGAATTTGACCAAAAAAGAGCTTTATCCCTGGACCCCAGGTTCCAAGTAAGTCTGTCAGAGATAATCCTCGTCCAATCTAACATAAAATTCCATAGGCAGGACCCTCTGGGAGGGTTGGTTTCTCTGAAGATTTGGATAGGATTTCCTCCATTAAGGTATTTGTGGTGCAGCAAGCGAGCCCATTTGAGGTGGGGGGTTCTGAACATCATCCAGACCAACTTGGCACCCAAGGCTTTGCCCTGATCATGAAGGTTTTTAATGCCAACTCCTCCTTCTTCTTTAGGTTTGCATATCTTGTCCTAGGATATGAGTGATATTTTATGGTTTTGATTAGCACTTTGCCAAAAGAAAGTCCTGAGAAGCTTGTTGAACTCTACAAGTTTAGAAGAAGATAAATGTTGATAAGTGAGCTGGTAAATGAGCATAGCTAACAAGCCCAATCTAACCAAGGTTGCTCTATCTGCAGATGAGAGCCATTTTCCTTTCCAAGTGTTAATCCTAGACTTGATTTTATCCACCAAGTTGTCCCATAATTTTGAGGGTCTTCTACCCTTGTCAAGGGGAATACCTAGGTATTTGCAAGGAAGAGTTCCTTCACTAATCTACAAGACATTGCTGATCACTTTTCCTAAGGAGGGGTTTATGTTGAGCATAAAAATTGTAAACTTGGCTAGATTCACCTCTTGACCCTAGGCTAGCATATAGGAATTAAGGATGCATTTGAAGGCGCTCGCTTCCCTTACACTTCCCTGCCCAAAAAGCATCGTGTCATCGACAAATTGTCAGTGGGTAAAGGGAGGGAGGTCGCTAGTAATGGGGATTCCTTGGATCCCACCTTCCTCTTTGGCCTTAGAGATGGATCTACCTAGGGCTTCAACCATGATGATAAAGACAAAGGGCGACATAGGATCTCCTTGCCTGAGCCCTCTTGAGCTATTGAAAAAACCTTCTGGGGAACCATTAACCAAGACCAAGAATTTGGGGGTGGATATACATTCAAAGATTAGGTTGATCCAGGATTTGGAAAATCCAAAGGCCTCCAAGCATTTACATAGGAAGAACCAATCAACTTTGTCGTAAGCTTTGCTTATGTCGTATTTGACTAGCATACTTGGTGCCCTATTGAGCTGGACCGAATGAATGGCCTCTTGGGCTATAATAACCCCATCCTAGATTGATCTATTTGCTATGAAGCTGGTTTGTCCTTCACTAATGATAATGGGGAGAACATTCTGGAGTCTGGCTGCTAGCATTTTGGTTAAGAGTTTGTACAGAGTGTTGCAAAGGGCTATTGGTCTAATGTCATTAAAGCTTTGAGGATTCTCTTTTTTGGGGATGAGTGCTAAGAAGGTATTGTTGATTTCTTTGAGAATCTTACCAGAGTTCCTAATACCCTCTAAGGCGTTCGTGATCTCTATCCCCATAAAACCCCAACATTTTTGGAAAAGGCTAGTGGGGAAGCCATCCGGGCCCAGGGCCTTGTTAGGATTCATCTTCATAAGGATAGATTTAACCTCTTCCTCAGATAATTTCTTTGATAGGATTTTGTTGTGGTCATCGTTAATGAGTTTTGGAAGATTCTTGATAATATTGAGTTGGCCTCTGAGGTTGGAGCCTTCAATATTGTTTAAGATTTTATCAAAAAACCTTGCTGCCTCAAAGGTAACATCATCCGGTTCAGATAGGATGGAACCCTAGCAATTCTTAATTTTATAAATTCGATTGACCCATCACCTCTGCTTAGTACTATTGTGAAAAAACTTAGTATTTCGGTCCCCATCACTCAACCGAGTCTCCCTCGATTTTTTGTTTCCAAAAGATCTCTTCATTTGAAAGTGTCTTTTCATACTCAGAGAGTAGAGCCTTTTTTTTGAGGAAGAGATGTTTATCCATCCCCTTCTCAAGAACCTCAATGTTAACATTCTTAAGATCATTTTCTATTAGGAGTTTTTTATCGAAAATATTTCCAAAATTAGTCATGTTCCAGTCTAAGAGCTTCCTTTTGATAAGCTTTAACTTGCTTGTGATAACAAACATCTTCGAACTAGAGAAAACAGAACTTCTCCACCAGTTCTCAATTAAGTTTAAAAAGTTATTATCTCAGAACCACATGCTCTCAAATTTGAAGGGACATTTTTTAGGGGAGTGGTCAGATAATAAGATTAGTTGGAGTGAGAAATGGTCAGATCCTGCTAAAGGGAGGGGTTCTGCATTCAAGGTAAAGTTAAGCTCCGAGAGCCCCCCATGGGTAAAGAACCTATCTAGTTTCTCAGCAATGTTACAGAAACCAAGCCTTCTATTGTTCCAAGTGAAGGCATTTTCTGTCATCTGGATTTCCAACAGGGAGTTCCTATTGATCCAATGATTGAAATCTACTACCGCTAGAGGAAGTTTGTTGCTACCTCCTCTTTTGTCTGCTACCTTAGTGATAGCATTGAAATCTTCCCCAATGATGCATACATCATTTGGGAAACTTCTGAGGAAAGACTCCAGTTCTACCCACACCCCAGCCTTATCCCTATTTTGGATAGGACCGTAAACGTTAATCAATTTGAATCTTAGGTTATTTTTATAACTTACTATTTCTCCTCCCATCCAATTTTTCTTAATCTCTAAAGGTGTAAACGAGATGAATCTAGAGTCCCAAATGATGGCTAAGCCCTCTGAGGCCCCTGTATCAGGGGAGTGCTTTAGTTGTCTAATGCCTAGTTTCTTTCTCAAAAAGGACTATCTTAGAGGAGTTCACATTGGTTTCTTGGATTAACATTATATCTGGTTTAGAATCAGAGATGCAACGCTTTAAGACGCGCTGTTTGTTAGTGGCATTCAGACCCCTAACATTCCATGTTATGATTTTCATGGCTCTCTGGGGAGGAACTTCCTCTCCCCTGCATTAAAAAGAGGAGATATTTTAGCTTGACCCTTGGCATCTCCATCCTTTGATCTTAGTTCAGCAAGGGATCTCCTACCTCTTCTCTTACTATGTTTTGCACAGTCAGGAGAGTCTTTGCTTCTGTTAGAGCTGAGAATGCCTAGAGCATTTGGGTTATCATTTTGTGAGTTATCTAATGCTATAAATAGATCATCTATTTCTAAGTTGACTATAGTAACATCCACTAGATTTTTGACCAAGAAATCCCTTTGTCTTTCCAACTCCTCATCATCACAAATTTCAGCAACCAATTGATCCATGAGGTCATTTACTACTTCTTCCCCTACAAAATTGGCAATGATGTTAACTTCCCTAGCCACATGATCACTCTCAGATTCTACAATTGTATCAAAAATAGCTTTCAAAGGTGGAGAGTGAGCCTTTGCCTCCTCAAAGCCCTCCAATCTTGAGGCTAGAGAGATTGGATGATCCTACAAGGATGCCAATCTTGGATCCGGGGAAAGCCTATCCATCACTGCTAATTGCTCAGAGCTAATTAGTTCAATTAAAGGGGGAGACCCCAAGGGATTCAACTTTTCTAGTGGAATGAGAGAGCTAGATGATGACATATTTGTCAGACTGAGCTGCTCTTTCTGAGGGATAACCTCATTGATTTCACCATCTTCCAGATCTCGATCCCTGAGAAGAGAGTCATCTATAGGTGAATTTATAGTTATCTATGGAGGAAGAGGGGAGCGAGAGGGCTTAATAGGGGAGCTATGAGGGCATAGGTCTGAGGTGAGATTAGGGTTATTATCAATCTTATAGCCCTCTAGGGTGAAACCCCCTCCTTCCACGAAACTGAATGGTGCGCTATTAGACATGAGCAACGATTTAGGGAAAGGTTTGTCAAAGGGGTTTGCCTTGGCATAAAATCTTCAAAAGAACCATTATAAAAGGGTAATTCTAGGGTTAAACAAGATTTATCACATTTCAGAGTTATAGGCTCTAAAGATTTAATGTTAATATTCATTTTAACAATTAGGAGCTGGTTAAAGAAGCTTAGGGCTGATTTTTTTACGTCTACAAATTTACCTATTTTGTTGCCTATTATTCTTAAAAAGTCATTATTTTGCAATTTTACAGGAAATTTATCCAGTGAAATTGCTCTATTAAACATGCAGGAATGGAATTGAGATGGGAGAAAGAGAGGTTGCCATTCCTAGCAATCAAACCCTAGACCCTTAAATGTTAATATATCCTTGTTTAACAATGAATTTCTCAAACTCTAATTACCACATTCAATAGCTAAGAAATTATCAGGAAGGATGTCAATTTTTACTTGGTTATTGAAGGAAGATGACACCCTGTTGGCAACTTGTTTAGACGGGATCCCCCAACCTTTCCACCGAGCAAAGATCATTTTGTCGCTGCAATGCATTTGATGCCTAGCCTAGGTATGATTATCAATTTCAATGACCAACCCGTTAGGAGAAGCTGGGGAATTTGAAAGTAGATCTGACAATGGGTGCTCGACTTGCTTAGAATTGTGACAACTAGGAGTTTCCATATCCTCTGAAAATTTACCCAAAAATTTTCGTGAAGGAAAAATATGGCAAGCAGAGGAACTCTTTGACTAGTTAGGTTTAACAAAACCCTCCTCCCGACAATGATTGGAATTCCATTTGGGGTTGTTTGGTTGCCCTAAAGCCCTGTTATTTATGCAGCTCACCAAATGCCAATCCCGATCCCAGCCCTTGTAAAGAGGGGGGGAGCCCTAACCGCATTAACCAAAGAGTATTTTGTTTTTGCAAAGAAGGCCTCTTGATCGCGGGTCCGTGATATGACCCTTCCAAGATCCTCAGTCCCAAAGTTATTAGCCAAAACAATGAAACGATTTGCAGAGCCTTTGTAATTTCCCCGCGGTAGATAAGAACACTCAAAAAAGGATGTCGATGCATTGCATCGCTTTTTCGCACGCAAAAACAATTTCACAGATGAAAAAAAAATAAAAAAAACAACCAACCATAATTTTATTTTAAATGACTCAAACTTCAAACACAACACTAAAACAACACCGTTTCAATTAATATTTCTAAAAGCATAAACACACTCTATATAATCTCTTACATAATTAAATATAAAAACAAAATAAAAAACTTAAAAAAACAAACAACTAACCTACCTATCTTGTTCTAAATAAAAAGTTTATGCTGTCTACATTTCCACATCTCTTTAACTCCTCCACACCTTTCCTTACCATTCCAAACAAATCATCTGTTCAATAATTATAAAACAGTCCCTGACATCAAAGCTTTCCTTCTCCTTCAAAATCCCTTCCCTAATGCAGTCCACATATTCATCATCTGTTGGATCACTTGATGCACATACATATTCATTCCACTTTGATGTACGTAAGTCACAAGCTCCATCGCCACATAATAATAGAGCGTGAGAGAAGAAAGGCAATCTGAGTCTACGTCAGAGAACAAAGACGTGTGGTCTCAATTCTATCTAAAACTTTGGTATAGGAGTACAACTACTTCATGATTGTGCTCCATTGAACTAAACTCTGCCGACCTTTCAATAATATCACATACACTTATTTGGTAGACGAAACAAAATCCCCACGTCTCGACATATGCATACCTTATTCCTTTAAATCCTCAAATTCCTAAGTTTGTGAATACTAACCAATATTTTAGTTAAAATTCTAACGCTATTACTGCTGAGGAGATCGAATTCTAAACATGACTCTTTAGGTAATCATATTGTGGTACCTTTCATGTAGTCTTTCTAATGTATATTCAGTTTTAGTTTATATTTATTTTTTCATTTATCCTTCTTTTTTTTATGTCTATTTGTATTCAATTTTAGTATGTATTCATCTTTTCTATATCTTGTTTCACAAATTTACTTTTGGTTGTGTACACTTAAATTAAAGTTAAAAATATATCAAATAAAATGGATTAAGCTTCGTGAATAGGTGTGGTAGATTTTATTAAATGAGAATTAATTTCACATGTCCACAAAAATGTTTGGATGAATACAATAACACACTTACATAGTAAGATAGGTAGAGCTCAAAAACCTTATAACAACATAAAATAAAGCCACCTAAGTGGCAAGAGAAACTCTATTGAAACGAGGGAAAATATCCTAGTGATTTGGTTAACCCCATACATTGGTAGGATCTGTGGTGAAATCAACAATACACTAACACTTAACTTGTTTATTTTTATCCTTTTCTTTAGTGTAGGTTGTAGAAATTGCCAAGCAAACTACTTTGAAGCATCGAAATATATCCAATTAGAACCACCACCAACTAGTGTCTTTGCCTCAAAGAAGGCCACCCAAAAGTGCCACCCCTTGGCAGGAGAGAGATAAAGAACCATCATGTAGGTCGAGACAAGCCATAGTGATTGCCTGATGACAAAGAGCTTGGGACCTAGGGGATTGGGAGTGATGACCTTAAACACTTTAGCCTTTATTCCAACCAAGAGAAGCATGCACCTTGGCATCACTGCATAGTGCATTATCCCAACGATTAAGTAGCTCTTGTAGGTGAGCCACCTCTAGGGCCACCTTGATATCCTACAAATGAATTTGTAATAAATCATTTGATGAAGTTATAGCTTTAGAATAATGTGAAGCATTTGTATAAATAGAATAGTGACAAAAAAATGCAAAATTTCCATCTTTCCATAAAGTGGAGAGGATCTTTTCTATGCCTTGCATACACACCCCATATTTTTGCTAGCTAAAATGGGTACCCCCTTTGACTTTTCCCTCTTTTTCCTCTCTTTTATTCCTTTTGATTTATTTGTTTTTCTTTTATTTTTGTTTTTGTTTTTCCTATGAGATATTGGGTTCCACACTTTGTCTTGAGATCCCTATTTCTTCCTATTTCCCATTTCTTGCTTTCTTTTTCCTTTGTTTACCCTTTTTGGGATCAGTCCCAAGGATGATTTTAATACTTTTCCATAAATTCCTTCTCATGCTAAAATTCTAGAACTTTTTAATTGCTTTCATTTGTTGCCCATGCAGGACTACAAGCCCTGTAGGAACCTTATGATATTGTTGATAAAGTCCCTATGCATCTAGAGTTCCTACAATCACCTTTTATAATTCTTATTGAAACTTTGACATTTTGAGAATAGTTGGTGTTTGGAATTCATGAAACACTTAATCGTGCTTGGTTACAAAATAGCCCATGCATTTTCCATAATCAATAAATTGTATGTTAATATTATTATGTTATACTTAAAGGTTAATAAGAAATCACTATAGTTATTCATGCTTTGAAACAATTATATCTCTTGGGACTCACAATTTTCTTTATTGCCAGCACTATCTCATTAAATATTCAATTTTGCCACTTCAAATACCTTACCTCCATAACCTATGGTTGGAAGGCAAGGATTTGGACCATCCCTTGCAAAGGCAGATTGAAAACTACAATAGGAAGTGAGAGAAAAATTAAACAAGCCCTAAAATTTACTCGACTGGCCAACACTTCTCCAAGCAACCCTTTTCCCATACAAGAACCTTAAAAACTTATTTTGCTTGTGCAGTTGGAGGTTTTATGGGGTAGGCAAACCATGAGGGCAAAGGTGATTTGACTGTAGATGTGAGTGGCAATAGGGTTGAGAGGGAAGGATCACTAATACATTTGGACCAGATTTTCGACTGAGGTTTCCGACGGAGAAGGTATATTGTGACCAAATTTGATTTCTTTTTGGAAAAATGCCCGAATTCGTCGGAATTCTGACGAACATTTTCCATTTGGTTTCGATGAAGAAGGTCTTAGCAATGATTTTTTTTTTTCAAAAAAAGTGTTCGAGTTCGTTGTAATTCTAATGACAACGGCCATTACTTAAAAAAGAAGAAGAGGGCAAGTCATTTGTGCATTGTAATCTCGCATAGGCGTTCGTGGCGACTTCAACCCCCAACAAGATCAAACCTGCGTCGAAGGCATTTGTGCATTGCTTGCAATCCTATGCAAAAGGTAGATTCTTCACCTTAATTTCATGTTGCAAAAAATATAGCATTCAAGAGATTCTACAACTTTTTCTTTTATACATGCTAGCTATGCATGCATTCTTGTCAGATATTGACCGATTGTGGAAGCCACTCTTGGAGTATGAGAGATTCCTTTTTTATGCAAGAGATGTTAGGATATGAGACATGTGGTGGTTAATTGCCCTAGTTTTTGATGCAAATTGGTCAATCTCATATTCATATTGATTATCTAATCTCAGTTTGGATGGCTCCTAGTCAAAGGTGTAGTTCCCTGAATGTGTAATACCATGTAGAAATCCACTCCTCGTAAAACCATAGAACTGTGATTGAGGAGTGAGAATTCAATTTTGTCAGAGCAATCCCTTCCTCCCGTATATGTGTTGATTGATCATTATTGTGCGAGCTAATATATAGGGCAGTGTCTGCCTCTGGCTGCTGAATAGATGGAGATCAAACCAATGCACAAGAAAACAATGGGAATGAATATTATTCAAGTGATTTGCAACCTTCATTCAGTGTTGTTTGGGCAAGCCTTTCTTTCTCTTGCCAGCCAGCCTAACACACCCGACCTGAAATCCCTAGGGAGATACAATTCAGCAAAATCCTAACCTAGAAGGGGTGGACTAAAAATCTCCAACCACACAACTTATCACTTTGTAATTAACATACAGTATAAAGCTAGTCTATATGAACCCCGAACCATTTTCTTACTGTCTCGGGTTACCATAGTTTAGGGTATTGGTAGTTTTTACTAAATCTTCTCTATTTTAGGGTATTGGCAACTATCTCTCCTTTTGCATAGTTTTAGGTGGCATACAAAGTCATTGCCTTCTTTGGCTTCCTTGCGGCCTCAATCTCAACGATCATCTTTTGGAAACTTACTTTCTTCAATACTCTCTTCTTTATCCTTTCAAAGTTTAATTGTAGCCACTTAGGAACATCTAGAATCTCATCACTTTGGATGGATGGGTTCATGGTAGTTACAATCTACTTTGGCCTTTGTTCTTCATCTTGTTTCTTGTGCACCTAAGTTTAAAATTTTGGAGGAGTCATCTTGGGGGTGGGGGCCTAGATATATCGTCTTTTTCTTGTTCTCCATGCTTCTTTAACTCCATATTCTAAGTTCCTTCTGACTTATATTTCATTTTCATGAGTCAACTTATAGTTCTTAATTCAGTTATAGGCTAGTATCTTTTGTGTTTATTGTACCTCTTAGTTTGATAAGGTTTTGGGTGGAATTTAATCTCTAATTTTGAGGAAAAAGTTTCCCTATAAATGTAATTTCAAAATTCATTTTGAGGGTCTAATAATTGATTATTTAAGGTCCAAGTTTAGTAACACACTCATTAGTGTGTTTTCTTTCAAAAGACATTTAGCAATAGGCTGTAGATTGAATACTTGTACTTTGCTAGTACATTTTGAAGAATTAATGGAAATAAAGTTCATAGTTTGCAACAGTATTGGTAGTCTTTTTTGATTGCTTGGTATTCTTTTATTTCTTTCATTTTCCTTAGTCCTGTATTAATATTTACATTTATGAGACATCTTCTTTGTTATAATCAATTTGTTCATCTTTCGTGGTGATTGAGGTTAATAAGGAACATGTGAATGAATAGTAGTAGTTGTTCTAGAGCTTTCCTTGGTCTCATTTTCATGTTAGAATTGGCAATTTTGGCATGATAAATTATTTACATACAAGGTTATTTCTAGATTTTGTTGATAATGTGGATCTAGGTAATACTGATGATTCATTTTCTCATAGCCTTGTTCTATCTTTTGCAATTTATTTTAACCTTTGAGCTTAGGCAGATTGAGAAATCGACATTTCAACTTGATTAGTGACATTTTCCCCTTGAACAACTTGATTAGGAAATGATAAATTCTAAAGGTAAGCTAACATAACTCAAGGGACTGAGATGGTATCCTACCATGAAAGATGATAGTTCTAAGCAAAACACTACCTAGTGATATGAAAGTTGATGCAAGACAGTAAGGACAACAAGGAAATTTATTTTGAACTTTGACAAGATTGAATCTTTGGGTGGAAGTTTGAATAGATTGATAGGGAAAAGGCATGCTGATGTAGAGAATCCAATAAACTCAACCAACAAGGGAGAAATTTCTCCCAACTCACCTATTCAATTAGGTGTCAACCCTTCACTTACTCACAAGACCCCTCAAAAGGCCACAAGTTACTCAAAAGGACAAATAAACATGTCTAAGTAACAATCCAACTCTCCAACATTCAATCACCACCAACACCCTCAACCCTTATTCACATAAATCCTCCTTCAACTAGGTCTTCTAATCCCCCCTGGTACTCAACTCACAAAATGTACTAGATATCCACAAACCAATGTACTTTTGGATACTCTTACAAGAACCAATAAACATATACCACCATGGGTCTTTACCCTCCCAACCACCCAAAGGTCAAAGGAAGATTCACTGCTACAACACTTAGTTTTTGTGATAGTATCAAGCACTTAGGATAGTCACTCCTTTTATGACAGTATCAAGATCAGATCGATACTGGGTTGGGTAATAACGGAACCACCAATAATGTATTTCTCATCTCAAATAATAAAGAGAATATAGGGCTACATCTATGAAGAAAAAAAATGTTGGAAAAGACTATTTCCACCTAGTTGGCCACCATAGTGGTTTTCGAGGTGTATTCAAAATTTTTACTCCTTTTGTTGCATTTTCACTTGAAATATGGTTGAATTGTCTTTGTAAGCTCCTAGGTACTTGGTACATGTTCTAATCGAGTTACATGAGTCTCAAGACTATCCTATAGTCATGCTCTACCTTATCTAGCTACTCAATTAGCTTCCCAAACTTATAGGACATATGGTTTTATTCCTTACTTTGAGTTGAAATTGCCATGGGTTAGATATAACTAAAATAAGCCATTCCTTCAACTACTTCAAAAATCATCAAAAAGACTTCATACTACTATCTACATGTGTTTCTATCCTTAAGAAGTCTAATTTATGCAAGTTAAAAAACACCTAAGAAGTCTAATTTATGCAAGTGAAAAAACACCTAAGAGGTCATAGCTACTCCTTTTGACTTGGTAATATTCATGGTTTTTATTTGTCTATTTAACTTCACTCCTCGCATCTTACCCACTATCTTGTAGCATAATTTGTTTTCTTTTTTAGTAAATTGCATTAATTGAACTGTTGTGCATCTTTAAAATCATTTGACAACTTCAGGAAATGGTTTTCCTTCTTTATTTAATATGCATGGATGGTTTTATCATTTAATTTTCAATATGGACACCATATGGATGGTCCTTGCACCTTTCCAAATTGAACTTTTGTAAAAGTCCAAATTTGGAGAGGAAATTCCTACTATTTGTGAATCCAACATTCATCTTTCAAATTTCAGGTCCAGTTTCCATGAATAAGGGTTCCCAAGACCCTAGTCCTATAAAAGTGAGCCATGAGGAACATCACGAATAAGGGAATGAACCAAATTTATGGAAACATTGTCAAACCTAAGTACAATTAGGCATAAATAAGGCACAACCACTTAAATTGAGTCCAAACTTAGTGTATATTTTTAAAGAGATACAACTTATGATGCAATATTTAGCCCCCTCTTAGCAAGAGTATGAAATTATGCTCATTTACTCTTTGGAAAATATGGAGAAACCAAATATTCTTTCACCAAGATATTGAAGAGTTGAGATGACTACAAGTTTGGAAAGGTGGTAGCTCCCAAGACTTATGATATTGCTAATCTACAATATTGAGATAAAAGGGAAGTAAAAAGTGAGTAATATGAGTAACATTGGTAACACACATGAAGCATGAAAAACACAAAGTTATGACATTTAGAACTAGTAAGATTCATATATTCTCACTAGGAACCATATAAAAAAGACAAGGCGTACATCTAGGACTAGTAAGATCCTTATATAGTTACTAGGAGTCATGTAAGAGACACATAAAAGCATGATACCCAAGTTAGTAAGATCCTCTAATACTTAGTCATACATCGTATTCTAACAATAAATAGAGACCTAATTGTGAAAGTTTGAATTCCATTGGGAAAAAAGTTATCATATTGTCATGACAACTTTTGCATTTCTTGTAGAAACTTCTTAAAAATATGGTTGGAAAGTTAGTTTATGGTGGTTTGAGGTTGTAACACACTTGGATGGGAATAAATAGGCCTTTGGAATGCCATCCAAGAGTTTTGCTTAATAAAATTGGGGTTTAATGTGCATTTTTTCATGCTATGTATCATATCATGCTTGATGATAGACCTTTCTTCATGCTATGTATCATATCAAGGAAGAATTTGGTGGGAAGACCAAGTGATTATTATAAAGTGATATCTACACTATCAATATCAATTCCAAATTGAAACCCTTTCAGTGCATGCATGCTGTTTGCCAAAATACCATCTCAATAGTATCAATAAACAAACATTGGCATTCACAAAATCAAGAAAGACAAACTAAAAATTAGCAGTAGAGCATTCAAGTAAACTGTTTGTCAAGAAGCATAGTTGAAAAGGTGCAAAAGAAATTGGTTTCAAACCAAGGGTAGATGATTACAAATTGGCAACTTGGCATCACTTCTCTTCTTACTTCTCCTTAACCCTCTTTCTCTATACTCTCACTTTTTCACCTAGCACCTGCCACTCTCACTCTCACATTCATAGTTGTCAACTTCTTGCTCTTTGTTTTTGTGAGTTGAAACAAAAATAGGAGGCAGTTTTATAAAGTAGGTCCAGGGTTTGGGTGGGGCCCATAGGCTGTGAGGGTTTGATATTGGGCATGGAGTTTGAAAAAAGATGGCTTTTTTAAAATCAGTTATGGGTTGTTTGGCCATGGGAGATGCTTGGATGTCCCTGAGATAGTCAGGAGGCTCTTCCCTCAAACATCTCAAGGATGTCCTAGAGATGTCTCAAAGATGATGGCATTAGATTGCACTGGGGTGGTAGGGGGACATCGCATCGAAGTCCCTGTATTCTTAAGGTGTCCCCATTTAAAAAACAAATAGTTTTGGGGGAGGAAATGTCCTTGTGGAACACTGGCTACAATACATACGTCTTGGTATGATTTTTTAAATAAGACACCAGAATTCATAAAAGAATATCTTTAGAATCTATATTAATCAATAAAAGATGTTTCTAATTTAATGTATGTACCAAACCCTATTACCAACAATATAATAGCCCTAGCCTAGAAATTGGACTAGTTAATTTTCTCCAATCAAACAAACATGTAATCACTCCATAAACTAGGTACATTAAGCACACATCGGATTATAAAATAACTAACTATGATACATCAATATGTGAAAGTTTAATGACTTAGATATTAGGACTGTAAAATACTATATCATATCCTAATTCCTAAAATAACCCTTTTTGTGTGATGTGTGAAGTACAATACACAACTAGGAATTATGTTGAGTCAAATGCAAAATTGGTACTAACCATGGAAGCTAGGATAAATCATGAACACCATATCTGAAACAACACAGGAATGACTCAAGTGCAGATGAATGCTAGGAAATAAAGTAGAAAACAATGCAAAGTTAGGTAAGAAACTAGGTGACAATAAACAATGAACAACTTGAAATAATCTATAATTAATGATCTATGTGATCCATCAACCCGTGACTATGAAACTTAATCTGCAAATAGTAAACTTGTGAACCATTAAGAACAAGAAGAAACTTGTTAGTAGATCTGCCATCAATCATCAAATTGTTGGCATATGCACACTCCAATGAGACATTGTAGGTGATTGAAGGTTTTGTCATTGATGAAAACCTTAAAATCCTATGACACCGGCAAGGCATTCTACCGGCACTAGCAAGATCAGACTCTACACTAGCACATAGACCACCCACATCGGTAGTGAAAGGAAGCATACCGGCACAGAAGCCGACAGGAATTTTGTTATTAATATATTTTGTTTATTATTGTAAAATCATTGTAAGCCGACTTGGAAAGTTGTAAAATGACTCTTATATAAGAGAGATCATTGTAGAAAATTTGAAAATAGATAGAGGAATATAATTAGG
Organism: Cryptomeria japonica; assembly: GCF_030272615.1. Taxonomy (NCBI): domain Eukaryota; kingdom Viridiplantae; phylum Streptophyta; class Pinopsida; order Cupressales; family Cupressaceae; genus Cryptomeria; species Cryptomeria japonica. The sequence goes on from NC_081407.1 coordinate 726,178,587, forward strand.
CAAAATAAGGCAGACCTATTATGCAAAATATAGGTTAAGGGTTTATGTAAGAAGCGGAGCAGAAACCAGTACTGAATTTGGCATTATAGATGCCATTTTGAAGTAGTACAAGACACTCGATTTATATAATCCATTTTGTAAGTCAGTGAGACTTCCTATTTTGTATTTGAGCAGTGAGCTCTAGGCACTTGGCCTTCCTGCATGTGCAAGCCCCTCTTGTAGCAGTAATATTCTCTTATTGGCCAGTAAGCGAATATTGTGGGTCACAAATGCCACCGAGGTTTTTCCCACACTAGGTTGCCTCGTTAAAATATTGTGTAATGGTGTATTTTTCATGTGGTTGCTTTTGTCTTTGTTTATTGCATTACTTTCTATTTACCGGTACACAGTGTTAATATGCTCTACATGTTTTAAGTTAAGAAAATCTTACAACCAGTTAGATACTGATTCACTCCCCCCCCCCACCCCCCTGTCTCAGTATCTATGGGAATCCTAACAATTGGTATCAGAGCTTGGTCCTCTATTTTCAAAAGCCTAATAGCTTGAGGAAGATCTTGACACTGGTAGAGATGGAAAACTTGATGAAGCAACTTGAAGGAGCTTTGTTAGACTATGATGCAGAAAAATTGAAAAATATCAAACTTGAAGATGATCTAAAGGCTACTCAGGATATCATTCAAGCACTTCAAGGAAATCTTACTATTTCAAGAAACAAGAGAAGAGAACTTTGTGAAAAGATGCAAAATGAGAATGATGAAAAATAAGCTCTTAATGATGTGATAAACAAGCTGAAGCAAGAGAACATGACAACAAAGAATGAGATGCAGGATATGATTATGAGATTCTGTAAAGAAATTGAAGATAGAAAGAAGAATGAAGAAGATTTGACTAGAAGACTAAGTGATGTTGCAAATGAGAACACACGACTTAGCTATGAAAATGATTTGTTGAAGACAGATCTGATGCACACATAGAATGACTCAAATGAATTGATGAGGTAGAAAGAAGTCTTAGAAAGAGAACTAGATGCTGCAAATCAACATAAAGAGAAATACAAGAAAAGCTCAGAAGAACTTGGTAACTTGTTGAAGAATCAAAAACCTAAAGGTGACACTTGTGGAACTGGCTTTGAAGTTAGTGAAAGCTCCGATACTACAAACACACAGGATCATGGCAAACTGGTAAGACAACCTACTGCTTATAAATTCAATGGAAAATGCTTTAACTGTAACAAGTATGGTCATAGAGAAAATCAATGTAGGTCTAGAAATTATCAAAATACCAATGCACCCACCGGTCAATGTTCAAAATGCAACAAAGTTGGTCATAACTCTAAGAATTACAGAATGAATGTGAGATGTTATGTTTGTGGAAGATTTGGACACTTATCTAATCAATGTAGAACACAAATTGGCATAGGTTATGGAAAGGCTATTCAGAAAAATAATTTGACTTGTTATGCTTGTAACAAGATTAGACATATTGCAAAATTCTGTAGAAGCAAGGCACTACCGGTAGACAACAAAGGCTCTAGTTTGAAAGGAAAAAAAAAGGTTGAAGAAGTTAAACAAGAATTATTAAAACAATGGATCAGGAAATCAGAATAGAGTAGCACTCCACCGGAAGGAATCTCTTCATCAAATTGAAGAAATTTCTTTGAGGGTTTGGCAATAAATGAGACATATGCTATTATTCCCTCGGTTGATGGTAAGAAGTTGAAATTACTTCTATACCGGCAGTTATGTTAAGTGATTACTTAACTGACATGCATTAAATGTGGTAGTTGGCAAATTGAAACTATAAATTAGTGTTTTTGGCTCCATTTCACTTCACCGAGCATTCAAAGATTCGAAGAGCACAAAATTTCTAAAGCTAAGGCATGTTGAGCAAAGAGGGAAAGCATTTCAGCAATCGATCTTTCCAAAGGCAGAAAAAGGTATTTATAATCATGGCATTCTCTTTTGTACTTGAATTCATAGCAAACCCTACTGTAGTCGAGGTAATCAAATGCCCTAGGCCCATATTTTAGTTAGTTCCCAAGATAGCTAAAAAGAATGATAATATTGGTGCATTTTCCCGAATCCCCAAAGGAGTTGTTTTTGCAGAAGACCCTACAATGTATGTCCATTGCCACATAGAAGAATTAGGTGATGCGAAAGTCAAGAACATGTACAAGACCGTCATATGTGATGATTCTGGTAATTTGAAACTTGAACACAAAATTATTGAAACCCTAGGATTCACAGAAATTCTTTGCATTCCAAAATTCCCCAAGGAAGTGATAAGGATAGTATTGAGCAGGGTACATGGAGAATTTTTTTGGCTAGATTCAATTCATAAAATTACCAAGGAAGTTGTGAAAGTTGTAACAGGGTTACCCTCCACCGGTAACAGACCAGACAAAACAAAGAAGGTCTCAAATGACCTGGTAATGAACCTAACAGGTGCAACATCTGACAAAAGGTCTTTAAGGGTGAATGATGTAACTGACATAAATGTGAGATTCATTAGCATGATTCTAGGCTACAAAACAACACATGCAAACAGAATTAATTCAGTTTGTAGCTTATGCATAAAAAGTGCTCATGATATGGTAAAAGACAATGTGAAAATTGATGCATGTGAATGGTTAAAGGATGAATTGGTTGACAATTTAGGGAAGATCAAGAAGGATAAGAAAGGAAAATTTAGATTTGGCAACTTACTTGTATGCTTAATGCTACACATAACCAAACAAGTGCCCGATATAGGCATCAGGAACCTTGGATTTGACATACCAGTAGGGAAACAGTTATCAGACTTGTTCAACAACATGGGTGAAAGCAAACAAAAGAATATTGATGTGTATTTTCAAGCACTAAAGGCCAGAATGAACAAAAGAGTCAGACTGTCACAAGAAATTATTAACAAATACAAAGATGATATATGTTTTGTGATTAAAAGGGATGAGATCTGGATGGAAGCAGTTATCCTAAGAACAATTTGGGTCACTGAGATGGGTTATGAGACCGATGATCACATCATTGAAACATATGCAAAAGTCCTTCTAGAAGCACCCAAGGAGCCTAAGGAAGAGGTATTTAGTAGTGCTGAGACCGTTGAAAGCCAAATTTAATCTAAGAAAAGAGTAAAGAAAGTTGAAGCAACTCTGAGAAGAGGTTCAAGGCAAGCTAAGGCTATCAAAGAAGATGTACTAAAACAAACCATTATCACTGAAGATGAGTTACAAGCACAACAACCAAAAACTCACCTTTCATCGGTAGCAGCTTCTTCAGAAAGTGACATGCCAGCTGAATTTAAAAGAGTTGTGAGGAAAAGACAACCTTCACCAGTATACACACCTTCACCTAGAAGAGCCAGGCAAAAACAACAGGCAGTGAGGCCCCCGATCAAGAAATCTACTCCTAGGAAGAAAAAGTTGACACCAAAGAAAAGGACTCAACAAAATATTTCTCCGATTGACAGACTATTGGATGAAATCACAGAAGAAGGCAAACTTAAAAACATCAACAAACTATATGACTCCCTATCAGTTGATGATAAAGAAAAGGTTGAAAACAATGTTATTTAACACTTGGGTATCTACAAAAAGTTCTTGATGCAAGTTGTAGATGAACTACCTGATGAACTATTCAAGAGATTGGAAGCTAGAAGACAATCTGTTGTAGAACTTGACAAGAAAATTAAAGTTGAAAAATTACTTATTGTTTACCTAGTTAACTCACCGAAGGAGATAGATGATCTAATTGCAGAAGCCAACCGGTCAGTATTTTCTACTGCACACCGACATATTGTAATAATAGTTGGAAGAATAAATGAGGTTGCAGAAGAAACTAAAAATGCATGGGATATATTCCTTGTTGAGAAGGAAAAACAGGAAGAATATAGAAACCCTAAACCAATAAAGGTATATCAAAAAGACAAGGACAAAGGTAAAGGAAAGGTTGGTGGTCCTCCAAGCATCAAAATAAGAGATAACTTATCCCCACCGCCTCTAGTTACTCCACTGAAGATCCATCGGCAGATGAGAGTATGGATATAGAGGATACAAATCCTAATCCTGAGGTCTTATACACAGTTGATGTTGATACTCAAAAGGTCGACATTATGATAGACAAGGACACAACTGGTAACATAGATATAGCTAGTGAGCAACCGGTAGCTGAAAACATTGATAACACTGAAGGTAAACTGATAGATGGGAAAACAAAGACTCTAACAGATCAACAAACGGAGAGACAAGTAGAGAAATGGGCTTCGAAACAACAACAGGTTCATGTGGAAACAGTGCCACCGGCAATAGGAGAACAACAAAAACCATTGCTTAAGGAAATGGAAACATAGACTGACCTAGTAGAGGTCACTACAAGCAAGGATATTGCTCCCACTGGGGGAATTCAGAATGTTAGCTCTTCAACTGAAGGATTTAAATCAACAAATATAACTGAAGTTCTTTTGGACTCCATTAAGAAAACAACAGATTGTAGTTCATAGGCATATAAAGCTATAGATGACACAATTCTAGTTTTGAAGATGATAGCTCCAAAATGCAATGTAGATAATAAGGATTCGTTGAGCCAACTCGACACTTTGTCTAAGTACATTACTGACAATACAGTGACAGTTGAACAAATAAAGGAGGAAACATTCAAAGAGAGGTTAGCAAAGGAAAAACAGAAATTCTTTGAGGAACAAATAAAGAAGTGTACAAGGCAGTTTTACACACTTCTACCAGAACTGTGTAGCACACTCAAGGAGTTCAAAACTTTGTACAAAGACACTTGTAAGACAAAGTTTTTAACAGTTGACATAGATAATAAAATGAGCAAGATAAAAGAAGAAATAAATAAACTTGCTGACAATTTTATTAATTCATCTGATTCATTATTAGTTTTTGAGAAAAAGATAACTAGTTTTGAGGAAGAATTACTGAAGCTAGAGAGAGAAAAGGAGAGAATAATAAACAAGGCTAAGAATCTAAAATTAAGACTAAGTCCAAGACTGGACTGTCTAGCATCCCTGAGGAAGGAAATATCTAAGGCACTAGTACAAGGACAGAAAACATCGACAGAGCATATGCAGCACGTCACCGGTACAGTTCAAAGAACAGAGGCAACAATAAAAGATAGTAAGAAGTTTTTGGAAAGCATAAATTTGGTTTTGGTGGATCTTTTCAAATTGTAACCACCCAGTTACAAGGTTGAGATAAAAAAACTACAACTCTATTGACACTTTGACACCTTTGTCATTGATGCCAAAGGGGGAGTAGAAGTATGAGAAAATAATCAGCAAAAGACTTATCTTCTCAGGGGGAGCTCACATATTTTTGGTACACAATATTTGGATTACAAGTTTTGGAATTTTCTCATGAGTGTTGCCATCAATGTCAAAGGGGGAGATTGTTGGCATATGCACACTCCAATGAGACATTGTAGGTGATTGAGGGTTTTGTCATTGATGGCAACCTTACAATCCTATGACACCAGTAAGGCATTCCACTGGCACTAGCAAGATCAGAATCTACACCGGCACACAGACCACTAGCACCGATAGTGAAAGGAAGCATACTGGCACAGAAGCTGACATGAATTTTATTGTTAATATATTTTGTATATTATTGTAAAATCATTGTAAGCTGACTTCGCAAGTTGTAAAATGACTCATATATAAGAGAGATCATTGTAGAACATTTTAAAATAGATAGAGGAATATAATTACGCAAAATAAGGCAGACCTATAATGTGAAATATAGGTTAAGGGTTTATGTAAGAAGCAGAGCATAAATCGGTATTGGATCTGGCATTATAGATGCTATTTTGAAGTAGTACAAGACACTGGATTTATATAATCCATTTTGTAAGTTAATAAGACTTCCTATTTTGTATTTGAGCAGTGAGCTCTAGGCACTTGGCCTTCCTACATGTGCAGGCCCCTCTTGTAGCAGTAATATTCTCTTATTGGCTAGTAAGCGAATATTGTGGGTCACAAATCCCACTGAGGTTTTTCCCACATCGGGTTTCCTCGTTAAAATATTGTGTTATGATGTGTTTTTCATGTGGTTGCTTTTGTCTCTGTTTATTGCATTACTTTCTGTTTACCGATACACAGTATTAATATGCTCTACATGTTTTAAGTTATGAAAATCTTACAACTGGTTAGATATTGATTCATCCCCCCCTTCTCAGTATCTATGGGAATCCTAACACAAAGAACTTGTGATCTGCCATGCACCATGTATGTCGTATACCATATCTCTATACAAACATTTTGTATCGAGTAAACTACATTTATTGATTCATTGAACTTGTTTTGCTTGGATTCAAACACCATGGAAACATAACCATTAATACTAATAACCTATGAACCATGAAGTGAAAACTAAATGGAATCATGTCCAAAATTTTGGTTAAAACAATCTAGGGAAAATAGTGGCATTCCAATTATCCATCTCAAAACACCATCATTGAATCTTCCATATTCAATATACAGAAAAAAAAACTATTTTTTTAACCATTTTACTCATCAATATATTTTTTTTTCTAAATAAAAGTTTGATTTATATTAAATGAGCTAAATATTGCAAAACCATTTCAACATAGTTTATATCCCTATCATTTATCATTATTTCTTTTTGACATATTGTTGCCTTTTTCTAGTGGCAGTGTTGTAGTATTGATTAATGTGCTACATCATAATGTGATCAACTTAAAAGAAGTACTAAATTTTAGTTGATATTTCTTTTAAATTGAGGGGTGAATTAGCTATATCCTCTAAACCAAGCATTAATTTATCATATTTATTGTCAGCATTCCTTCAATACCTATTTGTGAATATTTAGGGTGACATGATTAGCATCCTCCCCTTTGTACAAAATTATTGATTACATGAAATGGATTTTAAATGTCATTTTGCAATATACCATGGTTGTATATGTTTATACGTAAAGTTATGAATCCAAAATTGTCAAATAGATGTTACATAGATAATAGTCTTTTCTTCTTGCTATCTATTAAAGACAATGGAAAAGTTTCCATTGTCCTTTAATTCTCGTATACATTACTTGAACCCAGTCTATGTGTCTTTATGGTCAAAGTCATGGAATTTCAGCAATTTAATTCTTAGTATATAGCAATAGCCTATTAGCAAGCTGACTCCAACGAAGACAAATTTGAAAGAATTCATAAAATAGGAGTTTTCAATGACATATACTGATGCTTGAGTTTTATGTTTCTTTTGTTATAGGCTCCTTTGATGTAAGGGATAAAGAGGATCAATGGATACGAATATGGGTTAAGGGGAATATGATTATCCTCCTAGGAGGAATCTATCATTGATTTACCCTCAACACAAACAACTACATTAATGTAAATACTCTTTTATCTCAACGACACTCACTATAAATCATTTATTATATGAACTAGAGGATATTATTATTGTTTCTTTGACTTTTATCACAGATCCTGAGGCTTTTCCAGGGCGAGTCAGTCTGGACAACATACAATTGTCCTTGTGAGGAGCATCCTGCTAGGTAAGAACCCTAATACTTGTAAGACCAAGATGAGAATTTCAATTTGATTGTTTTCAAGAAAACATAAACTTTCTAGTTTTACATATAAAAATGACATATTTTATGATGGCATGTTCTAATATGTATTTTATTTGTATAGAATGGTTGTAGGTTCTAGAGAGGACCCACTTCCAAACAGATAAAGTTGTTATGAATAGGCTATTGGTGAAGAATAACTGAAGAAAATCAATGAAAAACCACATCAAAAATAACCAACACAGTCAGAAACATTAATCTAAAGATTCTTTTTAGCCCTCACCTTTCTTGACAACTTATTTATCTTTTGACAACACCAAACTGCTTGACAAGGATCTTCTTACTCGAAGAAAAAATGTGATAAAAAACAATTGTCCAATCACTCGCATCAACATCAACCATGCCAAAATTTGATGTTGCAAGATCCAACATGGATATTGCATAACATAGAGAAGCCAACATTTGAAGGAAATAGGAACCCAGTGAAGACATTAAGAGGGCATGAAGGCACAACCAAGGGCCATTGAATAGAACGCAATGGAAAAATCTTGGAAACAAGAGGAGGAGCACTTGGAGAAGAAGGTAGGGAAAATAGCAGTCTGACCAATAGAGAAGCTGAACTCTTAGGGCAAACTAGGGGGAGATAGCAAGAAACTCTCCAGCCAAAGGAGGGGAGATAAAACCAACAATCTCTTCTTAGGGAGGATCTCTAGACCCCAAATCTGAAGAAACAAACAAAGATAAAGTAAGAGAATTGGATAGCAACAAGAATGTAAAGTGCACCTCGGATTTCTTAACCAATTTTTTTTTCACTTTTTCGTGATTTAGTTTTCAAACATTATAACAAACATTTGACATGTAAATTACTCAAATAGTATGCTCTGGAAAATTCTACAGCCAACCCTTTTTCCCAAAATACAAACAACAGGCATTACATTAAATAGTTTTCTTGCAATTCAGATCACAGTGTTTCTGATTTGTAACAAGTTTATTGATGTTTGAGTTCTAATGATATTGCATGTATTGAATTCGAGATTGTAAACCCAAATATCATTAATGGATAAATACTATTAGGAAATATATAATTAGTGTGAATTTTGTTACAATGGTTATGAGTTGTTTTAAACAACTGACTAATTCTAGAGTCACATAAAACTACATGGAGAAATTCGTCAACCTTTCCTTCATTTAAACACACTTAGGACAATTTTGTTAAAAAGGTTTACTTGGTTTAAATGAAGGAAAGGTTGACAAATTTATGGTGATCTCTTGGTGACCACGCCACAATTAGGACAATGATCTCAAACACACTTTTTACCATTCCCTTGGTGATTGTGCCCAATTGTGTATGTGTCTTGCTTATGTATGAAAATGGCATTTTGCGGCTTTCCACCGATAATGTATTTGAGATGTCTTTCATTTAGATATGGTATGAGCTTAGTCCTAGACTAAGACTAGGTAGTTGGACCATCTCAACCATGGTGCGTCTGATCATATTAGCTTGAAACCAGTATGCCTCATATTAACCTCAAACCTATGCCCCCTACTAGTAGGTGGTGGGGATAGAATATCATTCACTGTACATATCAATGACTGGATAATAATATTTTTTTTTAATTAAAATATTATCATCGTCAGAATTACAACGAATACGAAGCTTTCAACCGACGATGAAATCGGTGAACATACAATGTTCTCGATAGTGAAAAGGTTCTGGAGTTGTCGCACTTCCGACTCAAACTAGACAAACATTCGACGAGGATGCTGTACGTGCGACGACACTTCATAGTCGGACGGTCGTCGATGCCTCTGAATGGACCGATGACACAAGCATCGGACAAACAACATCATCGTCAGTGTGAAGTTCCAAATTACCGTCGACTTTGCGACGCAATCTACTGAAGCATCCGACGGGGATGCTGCATGTCCGATGACTTTTTTGACCAGAAGAGCGATCATGCCCACTGTCAGCAGAGTCCATGGGATTGTTGTATTTCCGATGGTCAGGGGCATCGTCGACAAATCCGACGATGAGTTTTCGACGACAACTTTTGTCGGCACTTCGATGAAAATTTGTCGCAATTCGGACAATCGGCGGTCAGAAATTAGCTCTGAATGTACTAGTGGATGCTGACCCTCATGGTGGGAAACTTGCCTCACCATGGCTCCCATCTCCAACCTTTAGCATGCAAGTCAAGTCCTGGCTCTATAGTTACACCTTTTTTGCATAGTTGAACCATAGTTTTAGTAGTCTATAATATTATTATTTATTTTTTTAATTTTGGCAGGTGATCAAGCACGACATTTACCAAGAGTGGCGAGCTTCATAAAGATGATGCACAAGGTGGAGGTAGGGAGTCATGCATGACTACAATATGAGGATGGGAATGGCATGAAGGAACAAGACCAATATCCCCATTGAATGGGTCTCAACCCTGCCTACCCTTTGCACGAGCTCCTATATTGTTGTTGGGATGCATTTTACCATACATGGTATTATGCGGTATATTTTTAGGGTTTAATAGTCTTAAGCCTACTTGGTCACATCCTCCAGCATGTCTATTACACTAGGGTACAATTTGAACTCTATAAATTGATTTATTTTGTTCTTCAATGTGCACTACAGTAAAATATAAAGTAAAGAAATATAAAGAAAAAGAAGGTACTATTAATTCTCTTAAATTATATATTGCACTCTCCTCTCTTTTTATTTTTACAAATAAAGAATTGTTAGAATTGTTAAAAGAAAGAAGTCGAAGTAGATAGTTTGTTGCCTTTGCTACTTTTATAGTTTAGTGTGTTTGGATACTAATTTACATATAAATTCTTGTTTTGGTGCTACAAATGACTAAAATATCATTTAATGTTGTTCAACCTCTAAATTTATATCTCATTATTTAATTGTAATACAATGTTATATTTTTTTTTCAAGAAATGATTTCTTTTCAAACTAGACGATTAACAAAGTTGCATATTTCTTTTCTCATTGCCATATTAGAGCATCGCTACTAACTAGAATAATACATTGACATAGACCCTCATTTTTTTGTTTCAACCCATAATCTATCTTCATGACACTACCTTGCATGTGTTTATTTCACATTAAGATGCAAAAAAATGCACTACACAACACATGCCCTATTTGTTCATTTACCATAATATTATCATAAAACATTCTAAAACAAGTATCTTTGTTTGTTATATTAATTCATATAGAAATACTACCTTAGAATTTTTATCTAGGTTCAATAGACTAACAATTTCCTAATGAATAGAGGAGGTAATTTTAAAACTCTTATACATATTGTTGCAATGCAAAATATTAATAGTAACAAAACTATGTCTACATTTCACATTCTCTATCTTTTCATAGTCATCTTTAAAGGAACAAAAATTACTTAGTTGATACATGTAGTGTCATAAAGTTGTGACCCTAGGAATTTTTGACTGCTTAGGGTCCTCACGCATGCGATCGAATCCACTAGCCTAATCGGAGACCAGAGATTGCTCAACCCTCGGAATATACTTCTCCCTTGGCCTCCGCACCACCTTGTCTGCACTTTGTCATGGAGAAAGAGGTAGGATAGGGGCGTGGCGCCCTTGTCCTCCCAGGGCAGGGGCGTGGCACCCTTGTCCCTACCCCATTTTAGGACAAGACCTTTCCAAGAGCATGCATTGTAGGTTGTGCAATGAGCGGTGAACTTCCCCGATGTCGGTCTGTGACGAAAATCAGTTTCATTAACCCTACTTGACATGTATTTAATTTGTATTTTCCCTGTCATTCATATAAGTTGGATAAGTTTGATGAGGGGGAAGTTTACATGAGATCAAGCATTCAAGAGAATTCAAGTATTCAAGCATTCTTTTCCAGCATTGAGCATTCTCAAGTCTCCCTTCAACACTAGGTATTGCATTCAAGTCAAGGATTCAACCATTCAAGAGGAGATTGATTCCAACATTCAATTCCACACAAGCATTTCTATCAACACTTCTATCACAACCTCACTTGAGGTGATTTACAACTTAGTCTTTCATTTACATCTACTTGCAAGTACTTTCTTTCATTACTTGGTTAATTCCAAAACTGGGGTTTGACCTAAAGGCAATGTGAGATTTTACCAAGATCTAAAGGAAATGGAAAGCATAAATAAGAGAGACAAATTATATGATAGGAATAAATTGTATTCATTCAAGATGCAAAATATGATCAACTGGATCATTACAAGATGTTCAATGATTTCCCATACAAATAATGTAGATGAGCATTCTTATATAGGCAAGGCTATATGGATATGTGATCACACAAACATGACATGTGGCTCAATAAGGAACAAGGGTAGGTAGGAAATAGGTGTGGTAGGTAGGAGAAACAATAAAATATTCCACATGAGGTAGATCACCCACCGAAGGTGGAATTATCACTCCACAATAAGTGGATATGATAGAGTAGTAACAAGATCAACACCATAAAAGGTGGAAATTCTCCTACACACACAATCCCAATGTGGCACAAATAGCCAAGTGTCTCATACCCAAACTACTTTGTAGTACATGTACCTAAGTAAACTTAAGTAAGTTGTAATAATATCCATGATGAATAATTATTTACACCAACATTCGAATCCCCAATCCCAACCCAATTTCCTCTCTTTTCTATGTGTAGGTTGCAGGTGCGCAGCTATACTTTTAGATTTGGGCTCCATTTGCAGAGGCGGAAAAAACCTTTTCTTTTCGCATATTTATCGGAGGAACGCGTACATTCCCGCCACGATCTGGGCAACTTTTCCTCAAATTTACAAGGCGACTTTGTCTTGACATATTACTGCCAGATCTAGGTGCAAAACTTTATCCTATACTCCAATCTCAAGTTATAATCAATTCTTTATCACTTTTACACTACAAAATTCAATCAATTCCTTTCCATTTCAAATAGGAAGAGGGGATTAGCTTATCATTCCCATTTAACTCATAATTCTATCTTCTTCTTTGAAGGTTGAATCTAGTGAATTCTCCTCTCCTCTTCCAATGTAATTAGGTGAAAAGTGCTTGAAGGCAAATCCGTACTGAAACTCTCATCTCTCCTTGGAGGGAAAGGGTAGTTTTCATCTTGATTTCTCATTCACATTTCACCACATTACAATAAATAATAAATAAACCTTTTGTGTCTACATAAAAATGAATAAAATTTTTTGAATAGAGTATAAAATTAATTACAATAGTGGAACTAAAGCTCTGCTAGCAATAACGCATGAATTTTCCCAAGCACATTATCTCTTTGTGGACTTTAAAAAAAATCTCCTTTCCCATTATTTTCATTGTATAAACATAAAAAGTGTTACATTATATTTCTGGTTATTTTTTTGTAGCTTGAAGGCTTTTAAACTTTTTTCAGCTACACACAACATCAAATTTTTTTTGTCCATCAGGCCATGGTTGCTCACCTCATAGCCAAAAGTGAAAAATATAGGGCCTCCCTTAAACTAGGAGACTCCCACAAGGAATTGGGTATACACACAAGTTGCAACCTAACACAAAGAAAAGTAAGAGACAAGTAACATTACCTCTTAAGGATTGAAAACAATGGGATATGTATACGGTATCTAAATAGGGTGAGAGTTTGGAAACACTCTCATAGGAGAATTTATACACAACACAATAACTTCCAATAGCTTCTCCTTCCAACTCCTTATAATATAACAAAGGGTACTCATAACCAACAACAATTTCTTTCTTTCACTTAACAAATTGAACAATAGGGTACTGATACCCAATTGTCCTCCCTTTACAAGGGCAGTTCTCTACCCTTAGAGAGTCTTCTCCTCTCACACTCTTGAGGCTTCTCTTCCCACACTTGGATTAGCATGATATCTACAACCCAAAAAAATAACATAATTCATACACACCGCACATAACATGAGACTTACTTTTCACAAACATGGTAAGCTCTAAAACATACAAATATTAAAAGAAACAACAAGAAGATAAGGCCTCCTACCTCGATAATTAGCACCAAAAGGAAGGGTTGATATTGAGATACCAAATCCAACCTTGTCTCCTTCTCCTTCAAGACCAAAAGCACCCAAGACAAGATACAAAATTGGAGTAACAAGATGATGAAAGAGACCCCCTTGCCCCCTTTCATTGGAGATTAATAGAATTTAATATTTGAATTTCCTTCAAGGAGAGGATGACCAATGTCACTCTTTCCTTCCCTCCTCTAAAATCCAATCCCAAAATATACTCCAACTTCAATGTAAGATATTTTGGATGGTGGATATGTGAGGAGTATGCTTTACTCAACATCAAGCCCTCAAATTTATGAAGGGCGTATTGTGGCCATGGAAAATAAAATAGAGGATATCAATGCTAACCCGGTTAAGCTAGTCAAGTTTAGCCATAATGTGACTAAAGGGTCAGTGAGTAGTATGAGGATACTAGTTTAAATTTTGAAAGGCTACAACAAGGTAATCCTCAATTCATTGATCTAGAGGACAAAGGAAATCAGGTTGGTGTTGAAGAAGGCAAAGGACTATGCACATATACCAAAGATCATCTAAAATAAGGTTACTTATTAGTCATTGAAGGACTTGCAAGATATTAAGAGGCATAATCAGGAGGCTTTCGAGCATGAGGCTAAGATTGTTAAAGTATTAAAGAACCAAAAGTAACTTCTTTCTTGTGTTTTTTTCTTCTCTTTTCCTACTACCTTGTTGTTGTCTGATCTCTTTCCTCTTCCTTTTATTTAGTTGTTGTTCTTGTTCTATTTTGTTGATGTCTTGCTAAAGGCATCTTTTTCTATATAGGGTTTCAGGTCCCTTCAAAACCTATTTGACCCTAAGTTAATAAAAAATATGAAGCCCTCAAATCATAGAGGGTGATTGGTTATAATTAGCCACTCTACACCATTAATTCCCTCTCCATAACTGATATTTGAAAACACACAACACCATACCCATCTCCCACAACTTCAAAATATGCCATCCTCTTTCAAGGATACTTATGTATGGTCAAATATTGGTATTTTAAAAAGTTATGACCTTAAATATTCTCCCAACCTCATGGTACCCCACTTGGGAATTTCAAGTATCAAGAAAACATAAATCAAATATTTTTATGCCCTCCAAAATTACTCACAACGAATAAATATCTAGGAATCCAAATAAATGATAAAATAAAAATCCTTTTCCCTCAACAAAGTCTACACTCACCAAATCTTTTAACACAAACACGCATTCAATAGATCAAAAAATTAATTATATAACACACAATGATTTATCCATTACACATAATGAATACCTTGACTTTACTTTAAACACATCATGTTCTCAAAGAGTCTCAAAAATTTCATGACCAATAGAATTAGGTTCCTACACACTTAAATTTACATATTAATATGTTTGATACATAATAGCCAGAACAATTAGAATTTAAAAACTTCATTTATTCTTATAAATAAGTTTTTAATACACTTTAAAATCATTTGATGCAACACAATTGATGTAGGAACATTTTATCTCTTTTCATAACAAAAGGATTCTATCAATTGCAATTATTAATCAACAACACATTAAAAATTTAATTCACATGATTAGCTATTATAAGATTCCATTTCATCTAATTCTTATCATCACATAATTAGTCATTACACCATGGTAATAAAGTAACTTACATTAAATTTAAGGAATCATATGCATATCAAAACCCATAGTAATTTTGCATCATAGAAATCAAAATGTAATCTGAAATCTCATGTCCAAGGTTACACCCAAAGTAGGATGGGAATTAAATATACATTTTGGGAATTAAAAAACTTTCTAGAATGAGAGGAGAATCTCATGCCCATGCTTGAGAAAGAAAAAATGGAAGCTTGAAGTAAGCAGTTGAGAGAAATTTTTTGCGTGCAAAAGCCGGAGCCCACCCCAATAAGTAAAGAGATTGTTTGATTGAGAGTACCTAGAGAATTTTTCACATAGATTTCAGAGTGGAATCTTCTCTCCTATAGTTGGTCTTTGACGTGTTTTCTTTGTGTTAAGGATGGGTTTTGGTTTTGAATTTTCAAATGCTTAGAGGAAGATCGTATTCTTTGACTTGCTTCATGTGGATAGTCTATATATACATCCTTAGGAGTGTGCATCTTTCACATTTCTTCATGATAGAAAATCATGAATAAAAGCTATTATTTTTCTTTTTTTTTTTTTTTGCAATTTACAAATTTTGAAAGTTGAAAGTCATTGTTTAAATTTTTAGTAATAATTGACAATCGATTCTTGAGTTCTCAATTGTTATGTTACATCATACAATATTAAAGAATGGTTGGTATTGTTGGCAAAAACAATGAAGGAAAACTGAGAGGAGGGGGTAAATTAGTTTTCTGATAAACTACACTAACAACAAAGATAAGCAGATTGATAGCACAACACACAACACCAAGATTTTGAAGTGGAAAACCCAGTTAAGAGAAAAACCATAGTGGGAACCTACCCACAATAAGATGATACTCTACATTACTATGTGTAAATGTTACAAAGGGGAATGCACATACATTTAGGCACACTTCCCAGAGCTCACTATTCAAAATAGGATGACCCAGAAGGCTACAACCCTCGGGGAAGGTTCACTACCTTACAATAGTGATCGGACAACAATCAAGATTATAAGAATTGCAAATATAACATCTCCTTATACCTAATGACAGTTCCAATTAAGCACATTTGTTTTCCTTGCAACAATCTTTTCTCAATACACCACACCGAAGGAAAAAATTTCTTAAGCACCACATATACCACTCTCTGCTAATGCAGACTGACACACAAATTACATGACTATATCATCTATATATACCGATCATCAACCTTGGCAACAAGGCTGGCCAAACCCTCAACTCACAATTAGAAAATTACATCACACAATACAAAGATCGACCATTCGACCAATATAATGTTATACATAGACCTAAATCAAATCTCCAAACATGCATCACCACAGGAAATCATGCCAAGATCAACCACAACACTCTACACCACCAAGAATACCACATAACATGAAGAATATCATTAGTTTTGAAAAATCATCAAGAATGTAGACAACGATCAATGCAGACCACAAAAAAAATAGAACACGATCATGAAACACCGACTTGTCTCTTAGATGGACAAATGTATCTGCAGGCAAAGGACTTGTGAAAATATCAGAAATTTTTTTTCTTTGTAGACACATACTCTACCTTTACTTCCTCTTCACTCACTTTTCCTCCCAAGAAATGCTACTTGATTGATACATGTTTAGTCTTTGAATGTTGCACTAGATTTTTTGACATATTAATAGCACTAGAATTGTCACAATATATGACAGTAGGCTCATCATAGATAACTCTGATATCCTTCAACATTTGTTTCATCCAAACTACCTAAGTGCAATTACTAGCAGCAACAATGTACTTAGGTTCAACAGTAGATAGGGAAATTTAATCTTGTTTCATACTTGCCCATGAAACAAATTTCTTACCCAAAAATAATGCATCACCAAAGGTATTTTTCTGGTCATCAACATCACCAGCCCAATCAGCATTAGTCTAAGAACACATCATAAAATCATCATTCATCAGATACCATAAACCATAATCCACAGTTCCTTTTAGATATCTGAATATCTTGTTTACAATAGTAACATGACTCTCTTCAAGATCATCTTGATATCTAGCAGCCATGTACATAGCATGCATAATGTCAAGTCTAGTCCGAGTCAGGTATAGCAGTCCACCAACCATAGATCTATACAAGTTCTGATTAGCTTTATGAGATTCATTATTCTTAGACAATTGCTGCCAGTCACCATTGGAGTTCCAACTAGTTTAAAATCTTCTAACCCAAACTTCTTTAGTAATTCCTTCACATATTTAGCTTGAGATATAAAAATACCTTTTCCAGCTTGTGAAATCTGCAAACCTAAGAAAAACTTCAAATCTCCTATCATAGACATCTCAAATTCTTTTTGCATATCACCGACAAACTTCATACTCAAGTTATCATCTCCTCCAAAGATAATGTCATCAAAAAAACCTCAACAATCAAAATTTTATCATTATCAATCTTGAGATATAGATTACTATCAGCAGTACCTTTGTTAAATCCTAATTTCAGCAAATACTTATCCACTCTAGCATACCAGGCTCTAGGGGCTTGTTTTAATCCATAAAAAGGTTTCTTTAGTTTGCATACCATGTCTCCATCATCTGATAATGAAAATCCATTAGGTTGCTCAATGTAGACTTCTTCCTCAAGATCACCATTCATAAAGGTTGACTTGACATCCATCTGCTATAGCTTGAAATCTTTATAAGAAGCATATGCAAGCAATAGTCTAATAGCTTCAAGTCTATGTAATGCCCACCAAAATACCCTAGAGAAATAATCTAAAATCCATTAACAAATGGAGATAATTTTTTTTTAAACGTTCACTACTCTACGTTATCACTATCATACATTAACGCAACATCAAATTTTCACAAGATAACATATACCGCATTATACATAATCATGAAACTATATTATGCAAGTGGAATTAAAACATTTAAACACATCAATATATCTCAATTATACTCTTGCAAACATGACCATTCCCTAGGGCATCTTAACGTCACTAATTGACATGATTCTATAAACATAATCTATTCAACATATAACTCATATATCCATCTTGCATAATGAACAACCAATACATCAAGGAATATTCATGGACCATTTATCCTACTCATTACATAAAGCCCTATTACAAATTCATTAACAAGTAAATAGAGATACCTAACTCAAAGATACATAATCTCTTTTACATATACAAATCATCATGATATAATGTCTTCTTTTCCATGAATATAGAGATCAGCTCCGAAGAATATTCACATGAAGAATATGTTAGACACAATGTGCCAGTGAGAGGGGGGGGGTGAATCAGTGGTTTAAAAACTTTTCCCTTTATCTACCCTATGTGTGAATATCAATTATCATCCTATTACCTAGTGGGTCTACTAGTAAGATAAATCAAGACAATGCAATGCAAACATACACAAGGGCACATCCCATAACACCAGTATATATGAGCAAAACCCAAGATGGTAAAAACCTCAGTGAGAAATACTGTTGGAGTCTACTACTCCCATCCAACCTCACAATGAAACACTTCAGTTACAACATTTAGGGTACCAACCCAGGGACTAGCACTTCTGTAGTTTATGGGCACCAACCCAAAGGAGCTACAATCCCTATTGTTTATGGGCACCGACCTAATGGAGCTACAATCTCTGCATCGAGCACCAACCCAGTGATCTTCAATGAATTATTATCAAATACAAAAATAGTAACCTATAACAAGTGAATCTTGCAACCACTACATATAATCTCTCTACGGGTATCACCCCTTCTCTACCTTACCGGTTCTCTACTCTTCCCGTCACTTTGTCTCTCATCAGCTTTCTACTGGATCACTATCTTTTGCTCTCTATTGCAATCTTCTGTTGCTGCCTTACTAGTTCTGCTCTACCGATTACCCCTATTATGTTTCTGCCCTACTAGTTCATTGTCTTTTTTGTGTTCACCATTAAACTAACATTCATGCTGAAATACTTTTTTACTTGTGGACTTGACTTTACTGGTTAATACCCTATTATTGGTTGCATCTCGAACACACAATTTATATGATATTTGATGGAGTCACTGAATGGTTGGCTCTTTGTAACTCTTTCACACTCCACACTTCAACATTCAGCATGTAGGATCATATCCTAGTTTTTGGTCTGTATACATATATCTAGGTTTTCCCGCCAAAACACAAATTCAAACACTGGTGATATTAGGGTTTCTTCTTCCACCAATGAGCCATTTAATATCAAATCAAATCTCCTCAAATAATGTCACAAAGATTATTGCCTGTACATCACTGCTAACATCATTCCTTCTAGTGCATGCCTTCCATCTTTAGCAATCTATATTCAACCTATTGGCTCATCTTTTGGTCAATCGCCATAAATGTTTCAATGGTTAGCTTCACTTACTTCGATCTGCATCTAGACATCCTGCATCAATCAGTGCACTCCATGGATCCGATCTAATATGCCCTGCCTCGAGCCACAACCCCTCAGCAACTCGATCCACAACAGTTACAATCAACATTAAATGTCGACCAAGTTTGCAACAACCTCACCTTCACGACACTTCACCAACCTCTCCAATCTTGCCACTTCAACTCCACATGCCATCCATGTCAGTATCCCTCTCAACTTAGACCTCTATGTTGGTTCAGATAGGATCATCGACCAAACACTTAACTGGTGCACACCTACCAGACATCAAACTGTACTAATTCTCTAGTAAACATGTTGGTATGTCATCTATGAGCACCTTTCTCGACACCCACCTTATCTCAATGTTGAACCACCATGGTCACCGACCAATATCACATAACTGGTGTATACTTCATACTACTTATCCCTCTTTGCCTACTAGTTACCCTTCTTGCCTTCTCCTTCCTTGTGCGGGTGGATCTTGTCAGCCCAGTCATCAATTATGCTTGTATTCAGCATGTCTCTTGAATGAAACCTCATGTGCATCTTCATCAGACTGAGAGAACTTCACCTTTGTCTCTCTATCCACTTGGTTGTATGTGGGTATTCTCCTTGTTTACCAATTTGCATATTTCTATCTTCATACCGGTAGTGTGTATGATATCTTCATGCCAACTATCTCCACCCGTTTTGCATATGTGGGAACATCAATTTCCATATGCAACTTCAAAGCTTCATTTTCATTTAATTGGCTCTCTTCTCAAATGGTTTGCCAGGAAGGAAAACTCACCATCTTAACTCTTCCTTCTCTATCCCGGTAGCACATCATGTCTTCACACACTAATCCAGTGTTCATATCTAATCTCACACTCTAGAGGCTTTCTCATCTTCCACTTAGTCATCCGGTCTATGCATCCAATCAGCTGCCTTGGCCTACTCTAGTAGTCTTATCTCGGAGAGTCATGATGTATGCCTCTTAAAACTAGGATAAGAAAAGTCATTAC
Source organism: Cryptomeria japonica (assembly GCF_030272615.1). Classification (NCBI taxonomy): domain Eukaryota; kingdom Viridiplantae; phylum Streptophyta; class Pinopsida; order Cupressales; family Cupressaceae; genus Cryptomeria; species Cryptomeria japonica. Next base: position 726,199,189 of record NC_081407.1, read on the forward strand.
CACTTACTGGTGGGAAAGGATCTATGTCACCTGCTGGTATTAATGTGACATCCCTGAGGAGTAGATGCATCTTCAAAATTGACATATGACCTAGCAGCTTTCCCATATGCCATCCTTTCTTACTGAAGAAACACATTCTCTGTCACTCTTCTCTTTATCTAGTGGGAGTCCTGCTATGCTGCATCCACATAGCATACTGGTAACTTGAACATCTCTTCCACACAAGTCAAACAGTGACTTGTGTACCAATAACCTGCAATACTTGGCTGACATCAATGTCACCAATACACTTTAGTCTCCCACACCGGTTATGCTATATCGGTTAATATCAATGACAACACAATGCCAATAATTTCCCCCTTTGGCATTGATGTCAACACAAGTAGTATCCAACATACTACATATTCTCTCCCCCTTTAACAACAATGGAAAAGGGAACTGTCAGGGTTTCATCCCTTGAGTCTACTGGGTACTGACAGATTAGTCTATCTCCCTTTTCTCTACGGGATGCTCCTCTTCCTTCAGCCATCATTTGTTACATTTTCTCAAGTCACAACCACCATCTAACACTAATTGTCCAACAACCGAGTGTATATGCAAACCAAATATATGCATATACAATACACCATAATCAATGAAACCAATTGAAGACCCATGTATCAATGAATACACCATACTTTCTGGTCAAACTGTATCATCTCCCCTTTATATGCACAAGCCATTTTGACCCAGAATGTTGATACGAAGTGTTGAAGCTAACACTGATACCAATTTTATCTCTTTTGACACCAAATGCATGTTCTCTTGTGCAGGTAACATACATCTCCCTGTATATTGGTCCATGGTGCAGTAGCAATGGCACTAGATTTCCTCCTGTGTCAAGTGTATTAAGCACCAATCGCAAGATATGACTATGAACTCCCCCTGAATCACAACCCTCTGGTCTTCATCTTCTATTAAGTCCTAAACCGGTACCCCAAACTGACCACAATGCCAGGTCATATTGACACATGTCAACACTCACACCGGTTGACATAGTGATATCTTCATACACATGAGATTGGCTACTGGTCCAACACATTGTCATTTAGGACAAACTCTGATATCATCAGAGACATAAAATCATTTGACCAAGCTACCAGAGCCACTACAACACAATCGGAACATATTTACCCACATATTCTTCAATACCTGTAACTGTCCCTACCGACAACATACTCCACCTGTCTGTTTACTGTACCATTTTAGTATCTCTGCTAGTATACTTTTTCCACTGGCTCTCCTTCCGGTGTCACAATCCACTTTGACACTTGTAGCAGTGATCCATCTCACCCATGTGAATGTGTAGCCAAGATATCAATTTGCATATATTCTTTTATCTCATCTTTTTCATCATGTCGGTGACTGCCCATCCTTACCTATGTCCTTCTCAACATGTGGGGGTGACCGATCTGATCAACATAGAGCTCCCCCTAAGGACCGACATCTCCTTTAAACTCTACAAGATATCACTTGTGCATTAAGTGCACAATGCTAGCCCATGGTCATGTTATCTTCCTTCTTCCTTCAGACCTATGTGGACTCCCTCCTCTTCTCATTTGCAGCCTTTGGAGAAGGTCTCATCTTCTTTTGTTGATAGGTCTTTGCATTGCCAGATTTTGTAGTGTGACAGGTTACATTGTCATAGAAACATACTACACTCATACCAACTGGATAATTGAAAGACCTTCTATCAGACCAGATTGATTTTCTTGTCAAGGTCATGCCATTATAGCCTGCTACCGGTTTCAACTGACTTATTGATCTTGCAAGAGCATCACTTATTTGGGCATAGTTGTTATGCCAACTACCATGTGCATGAAAAATCTTCTTCCTGGACACATTACTTCTATGGCCATATCTGTTGTAGTTATAACATTTGTAATTTATATTTCTTGAGGGAGAAAATGGACTCTGGTTAGCATAACCGGGAGTAGGCTTATGCAAGTTTCTACATTCTGATGTTCTATTCTCAAATGCATTTCATCTTTTGCCAACTGAATTGATATTCCTAGGAAGAACACTTTTTCTATTCCTAGACATCTTTTTGCATTCCTCTGCCCTATGGCCATATCCTTTACAAGCAAAACAACAACCAGAGAATGGAGACATATTACTTAAAAATACACTTTTCCAAACATGAGGTGATCTAACTAGTTTGGCTTCTTCACATCTACTTCTCTAGGGTGCTACATCTCTTTGTATGCCACCAGTGGGGAATATCTTAGGCTGCTTTCTTGCATTCTTGTTTTTGGTGAGCCCATCTTCTCTCAGCTTTCATTGTTTCTTCTCATAGCACTGATCTTCATTTTTAGCCTCAAGTCCTCACTGGTTGTAGCTAGGTCAACCTTCTTTCTTGGCACACTTCATACTGTAAAGGTCTGACCATTGTTATCTCCATTAGAGGAGACAAACTAAATGTCCTTGTGAGAGACATCCTTAGTTGTTGAGCATTCATTAGTAACATATCCTAACCCCCTGGTATCCTTGGTGTGTTTTTGTTTACTCAACATTTTGTCTAAGGCCTCAATGCTGACATTGTTAGGACTCGGAGACAACTGAGAGGGGTGGGGGTGAATCAGTTGTCAAATAAATTCAATCCAAAAACAACTTAACCAACCTTAATGCTTAGTACTAGTAAACCAAATTTTATGCCAGTAGACAATTTATCAGTTAATTGCAGTATCGGTAAAGATTAATGCGTGAAACAAAAAGACAATAACATCCACAACACATAACACCAATTTTTGTACGTGGAAATTATGTAAGGGGAAAAACCACGGTGGGAAACCTTACCCACAATCAGATGATACTACTGGAGATAGTATGTGTATACAAATGGGGTCTACACATGCAGAAAGGCCAAGTGCCTAGAGCTCACTGCTCAAACACAAATAGGAGTCGCACTAACTACAATTGGATGGTTAAATCCAATAATGATGTACTACTCAAAGTAGCATCTCCATATGTTGGATTCAGTACCGGTTCAGTTTCAATATGCCTTCACAAAAACCTTGTTTCACCTTCAAATGATGTCTGTGTGTATAGCTCTACTTATTCTCGCATATACCTTCTTATAATTCCTTTCCCCAATTGCTGATCGATCTTACAAATAAGATCTCACATATATTCCATAACCTAAGACCAATTTTAGTAGGTCATCTCTAAAAGATATTACAATAAAACAATTACAAGTAAATCAATAACCGATGCAATATCCGATTCAACATGTTGGCTTAATGCATTTACAATAACAACAAAATCATCTCCAAAGCGTGTCATGCTGATCTGGAATAGATAAGCCCGCCGATGCTTATTTTGGACCTATTTGTCGGTAACAACAAATATGCAAACACAAATATACCAATGAACAAATCTCCAAGACAAAGTGTCCAAACGATGTCTTCAACTTAACCAAGTGTTTTCCATGTCATTCCAAGTGCTGGTCTATAATATATCTTGCCGGTGAACTAGATACCAGTGACTGTGCATAAGTCACTTGCTTGCCGGTGAACATTGCCAATCCTCGAAAGTGTCAGAGTTGATAAGAGTTAATAGGTGTTGACATCAATGAAAAAATCATATCAATATATCCGAAATACCAACAATCTCCTCCTTTGGCATTGATTGCAACACAAGATGGAAAAACCATCAAAGTGCAAAACAAAAATGCCAAATACCAAAAACCAACAATCTCTCAAAAGAGATCATAACCAAAAATCAAAATTCAGATACAGAGAGTAATCAATCTCTCCCAAAGTAACAATCTCTCCCCCTAGGAGTAACATGAGTTTTCCTTGTGTTTTTCCATATCGATCTCTCCCCCTTTGACATCAAATGCCAAAGATATACAAAAACCAGGTTCAAATACAAAATACCAACCAATTCAGTATACCAACTACTCCCCCTGAGAAGTAGCTTTCCTCATCAAAGACAGAGTAAAAGATTTCTCTATTAATTCTGTCGGTTGATGACAAACATCAACTGTCTAAGTCTCTACCGATGGGGGTATGATCCCAAGCTAGTCCCTGAGATATTCAAAAGTCTCCTTAGGCAAAGGCTTAGTGAAAATATCTACAATCTGCTCTTTAGTATTTACATAAACCAGTTTTACTTCTTTTGCTTCAACATTCTCTTTCAGAAAATTCAATTTGATAGAAACATGTTTAGTTTTAGAATGTAGTACCAGATTCTTAGATATATCAATTGTTGTTGTGTTATCACAATAGATAGTTATAGGTTCCTTTCACTTTACCTTTATGTCCTTCAACATTTTCTTAAGACATAATACCTATGTACAGTTAGTTGTTGTTGCAACATATTCTTATTCAGCTATTGATAAAGATGTGCAACTTTGTTTCTTAATCAACCAAGAAAAAATGCTCTGTTGGTGGTGCTTTTTCTGTCATCCACATCTCCTACCCAATTTACATCTGTGTATGCACTCAATTCAAGGTTTTCATCTCTAGGATACCATAAACCAAGATTTGTAGTGCCTTGTAAGTATCGGAAAATCCTTTTTACCGCTGATTCATGATTTTCTTTAAGATTACTCTGAAATCTTGAAATAATACATACTACATTCATAATATCAGGTCTTGTTTGTGTCAAATACAGTAGGCATCCTATCATAGATTTGTACCTATTCGGATTAATAGGTGTAGATTCATCCCTTAGTGATAATTTGTCATTTGTAGTCATAGGTGTGCTTCCCGGTTTAGAGTTCTCTATCCTAATTTTATTTAGTAACTCCTTCAAGTACTTGTATTGACTCAAGAATATACCTTTATCAGTTTGCGAAATTTGCAATCCTAAAAATAATTTTATCTCTCCAATCGTAGACATTTCAAATTCTTGTTGCATTTCAATAGAAAATTCTTTACATAATTCATCTTCTCCTCCAAAGATTATATCATCAACAAAAACTTCTATAACCAAGATGTCATCATTAGTCACTTTATAGTATAAGTTGTTGTCAGCATTACCTTTAGAAAAACCAATCTTCAAAAGATATTTATCCAATCTAGCATACCAAGCTCTTGGAGCTTGCTTCAACCCATACAAAGCTTTCCTTAACACGCAAACCATATCTTTGTTATCTATCAAAGAAAATCCATCAGATTTCTTAATGTAAACTTCTTTTTCAAGATCTCCATTCAAAAATGCATATTTAATAACCATTTGATATACTTTGTAGTTCTTGTGTGCAGCAAAAGCCAAGAATAATGACTCCCTCAATTCTAGCTACCGATGCAAAGGTTTCATTATAATATATTACTTCTTTCTAATAATATCCCTTACACACTAGTCTTGCTTTATTTCTGATTACCTTACCATCTTCATTAAGTTTGTTTCTAAATACCCATTTTGTTCCAATTACATTTTTGTCTTTAGGCTGGGGAACGAATGTCCATGTTTTATTCTTCTTAATTTGTTGTAGTTCCTCTTCCATAGCTTTAATCCGGTGTTTATCTTCACATGCCTCATTAATTTATGATGGTTCAATTTGAGAAATAAGACATACCTCTTCATTTTCCAGTCTTCCTCTTGTCATAACTCCTTGATATTTGTTCCCAATTATCTGATTTTCAGAGTGACTCAGTCTTACATATAGGAGTGTCTTCGTTTGCTATTGTTGCTTAGTTACAGTGGAATTTTTCGGATGATGCCGGTGTAACTGGATCTTCATTCTATACTGGTGGGTTTAATGTAGGTTCATTTGTTAGTATCTTTGTTGCCAGTTCAGAGTCTATATACCTTGAAGTTCCTTTAAACTATTCATCAATCTTCACATTTGTACTCTCAACAATTTTCTACAATCTCTTGTTAAAATATGTATATGGTTTACTCTTAGATGAATAACCAAGAATTATTCCTTCATCACTTCTAGGATCAAATTTGCCAATATACTCATCTCTCCTAATATAGCATTTACTTCCAAATATTTTGAAGTATTTAAGAGTAGGAGTAAAGCCAAACCATAGTTCATGAGGGGTCTTACTAGTTTCACCTTTGATGTGAACTTTGTTGAATGTATAGACCATTGTGCTTACTGCCTCTCTCCAATATACATGTGGTCGATTTGCTTCTAATAACATACTTCTAGTTGCATGCAAGATAGTTATGTTTTTCCTTTCTACAACTCCATTCCACTGTGGTGTCTGAGGTGCTGATAACTGTCTTTTGATTCCATTCACTTCACAGAATGTACTAAATTCCTTAGATGTGAATTCACCTCCTTGATCTGATCTTAGACATTTGATTTTCTTTCTGGTTTTATTTTCTACCATCACCTTGAATAGTTTGAACTTCCCAAGTGCTTCTGATTTTCTCTAAGAAAAGTAAGCCAACACATTCTAGAATAGTCATCAATGATTAGCATGAAATATCTATCACCTTGTAATCTTTTAGTTCTAGCTCAACCACATAAATTTGTATGAATTAAGTCAAGAGCATTATTGGCTTTTCTAGAATACTTTTGAAAGATGCTCTAACTTGTTTTCCAAATTGACATTCCTTACATACCGGATTGTGAGGTTTAACAATCTTAGGTAAATCTATAACTACCTTAGTAGTACTGATTTTCACAATGCAATCAAAATTTACATGACAGCGTCTCTTATGCCATAGCCAACTTTCATCAATATGTGCAATCAAGCATGTCTTTTCACTGTTATTCAAATGAAAGATATTACCTCTAGTTTGATTACCGATTGCAATTTCCAAACCAGTTTTATTCATAATTTTGCATTTTCCATTCTTGAATTATAACTTAAATCCTTTCTCAACTAATTGACCAACACTCAAAAGATTATGCTTTAAATCTTCAACATAGTAAACATTGTCAGTATTATGCTTACCATCAAGAGATATAGAACCTTTTCCTTTGAGATCAAACAAGCTTTATCATCTCCAAATCTTACCAGGCCTCCATTATATTCCTGAAAGTTCAAGAATTTACTTTTGTCACTAGTCATATGATGTGAATATCCTAAATCAATGATCCATTCATCCTTAACTTCAACTTTAGCTGCGAGGGCCTGCTCTATCGGTTGAACAATACGTCCTGGTTGATCTTGTGTTATAGCAACAAAGACCCATCCATTGTTTGTTGGATCCTCATCATAATCATCAATGACTCCTTCATCAACAAGATAACAAGATTTATCTTTATTCTTCTTAAATCTGTATCTCTGATATTCAGGGTTACGCTTGTATGTTCTTCTAGCTTCTTCTCTTAGTCTAGCATGTCTATCAGGGCACCTTGAAGCCATATGACCAATCTTATTACAGTTAAAACATTTAAAGGGTGATTTACCTTCATACTTACTTCCAACTAGACCTTTAGGCATTTTTCTTGCAAATAGTGCTTCAAGTTCTTCAAGTTCTTCATTTTCTCTCCAGCTTTCTTCAAGTTTTCTTGCATATATCAACAAGTAAAGAGTGTCATAGAATTTTTGGATAGATATAAATAAATTGTTATTTATCTCTATACTAAACAGTATATAGACCAATTCATAATCTAATTATGATATAGAATATCTTAATAAAAAAATTCTTACACCACCTCCATTTGATCCAACCTTCCCATATCTTTTCCATATAAAGTCTTTATAGTAGAAACAAGACCAAATTCCTCAATTTCAAAAGCTAAAAGTTTTCCAATCAATGTGTCCCTAGTTATTGATGTATTAGGCATTTTTCTTAACTCATTTATAGCAGTAACTTTCATTTTGTATGCCGGTGGATATCCTCTTAAAACTTTTGAAACAATTTCATCTTCAGTTAAGGTTCCTCCACAACATTTAATACCAAAAACAATTTCATTTAATCTTTCCATAAAAGCAAAAATCCTTTCATCTTCTTCCATTTTTAGATTATCATACCTGACTCGGAAGCTTTCAAGTTTTGCAATTTTGACTGTGGAATCTCCTTCATTCAATGTTTCCAAATGGTCCCAAATAGCTTTAACAATAGATCTATCTGATAATCCCATGATTTGATAATGCGCTTAAAAGTGCTTCTCTTGCTTTGCAATCATTTTTCTAATCCTTTCCTAAGGTAGGTAGATTAGGTTGACTTTGAGTAGGAGCAATATAGCCATTCTTTGTAACATCCTAGATGTCCTTTCCAATGCAATTCAGATGTGCCTCCATCCTAATCTTCCATATGCCATAGTTGGTTCCATCAAGTTTAGGATTGTCCTTCCTAAAATAGCTAGTAGACATTGGATCTCCTCAAGCTATTAAACTTCTGCAAAAAGAGGACTCGGCTCTGATAACAATTGTTAGGTCCTAGAGACAACTGAGAGGAGGGGGGGGGGGGGGTGAATCAGTTGTCAAATAAATTCAAACCAAAAACAACTTAAGCATCCTTAATGCTTAATACCGAGAAACCAAACTTTATGTCGGTAGACAGTTTATCCATTAATTGCAGTACCAGTAAAGATTAATGCATGAAACAGAAAGAAAATAACATCCAAAACACATAACACCAATATTTGTATGTGGAAACTTTGTAAGGGGAAAAACCACGGTGGGAAACCTTACCCACAATTAGATGATACTACTGCAGATAGTATGTGTATACAATTGGGGTTTGCACATGCAAAAAGGCCAAATGCCTAGAGCTCACTGATCTAACACAAATAGGAGTCACATTGACTACAATTGGATGGTTAAATCCAATAATGATGTACTGCTCAAAATAGCATCTTCATATGCTGGATTCAATACCAGTTCAGTTCTGATATGCCTTCACAAAAACCTTGTTTCACCTTCAAATGATGTCTGCATGTATAGCTCTGCTTATTCTCACATATACCTTATTATAATTCCTTTTCCCAATCACTTATTGATCTTACAAATAAGATCTTACATATATACCATAACCTAAGACCGATTTTAGTAGGTCGGCTCTAAAAAATATTACAATAAAACAATTAAAAGTAAATCAATAACCGATGCATTATCCGATTCAACATGTCGGCTTAATGCATTTACAATAACAACAAAATCATCTCAAAAGTGTGTCGTGCTGATCTGGAATAGATAAGCCTACCGATGCTTATTTTGGACCTATTTGCCGGGTAACAACAAATATGCAAACACAAATATACCAATGAACAAATCTCCAAGACAAAGTGTCCAAATGATGTCTTCAACTTAACCAAGTGTTTTCTATGTCATTCCAAGTGCTGGTCTATAATATATCCTATCGGTGAACCAGATACCAGTGAATGTGCATAAGTCACTTGCTTGCCGATGAACATTGCCAATCCTCCAAAGTCCCGGTGTTGATAAGAGTTAATAGGTGTTGACATTAATAACAAAACCATATCAACATATCCAAAATACGAACAACCATCATACCAGATCCTTACCTTGAGCTCATTTTGACACTTCGCAAGGTCTTTCCTGATGCTAACCATTTCTCCTTTTAGGTCCTGACATTCATTTTCCTTTGTCTCCACTTCTAGTTGGAGATCCTCACATCTTCTCTCCTTAGCATCAAAGACTAATTTCAATTCACCAGTCAATCATTTTGCCTCTTCTAGTTGAGATGTTAATATGCAGATATTATTATTTAATTCTTCAAGGAATATTGTCAACCGGCTGCATTCTTCATGAACTGAATCTTTGTACCTTTTAAATTCCTTTCTAACATTTTGCAGCTCTTCTAGTGCACTTACCAGTTCACATTCAAGATCTACTTTGACTTCTTCTTCATCATCACTCCCAAACACATCTTGGCGGTAAAAGTGATCTGCATGATCATTCTCTGATGTGTGCCTCTCATCTTCTGATTCTTGAATCATAAAGAGGTGAGTTTCCTCTTCATCATTTTTGTTGTTGATAACATATTTACCTTCATCATCTGCAGACAAACATGCTTCATTCCTTTTCTTGTTTCTACAAACTTGTTTTGGAGTGCAAGATTCATTGCCATATAGTTTCTTCAATCTGTCCCATAGGCTTTTAGTAGATCTACACTTATCTACCTGTGAAGAAACATCACTGGACAATCCAGTAAATATAGCCTTCATGGATTCGTCATTGCATCTAGATCATCATTTTTCATTTGAATTGGTGGGAGGACTAACTTTACTAGGGCAACCAATTACAACAAACACACATACATCAAACCCTAGAGAGGATAGGTAGACCTTTATTCTAGTACTCCAAATGGAATAGTTTGAACCATAAAAAACTAGACCACAGATTGACACTAAATAAACCATTGTGTCCTCAAGCCATAATCTACCCAAGATTGAGAAAGCTTATCAACTGAGAACCTAGGTCTCTAATACCAATTGTTAAACACAACGTGTCACTGAGAGGGGGGGGTGAATCAGTGGCTTACAAACTTTTCCCTTTATCTACCCTATGTGTGAATACTGGTTATCATCCTATTACCTAGTGGATTTACTAGTAAGATAAATCAAGATAATGCAATGCAAGCATACACAAGGGCACATCCCATAACACAAGTATATACGAGGAAAACCAAAAATGGGAAAAACCTCGATGAGAAACGCTCTTTGGAGTCTACTGCTCCAATCTAGCCTCACAATAAAACACTTTGGTTACAATATTTAGGGCACAAACCTAGGGAGTACCACTCCTATAATTTATGGGCACCAACCCAAAGGAGCTACAACTCCTGTTGTTTATAAGCATCAACCCAAAGGAGCTACAACCCCTGCACCGAGCACCAAACTACTGATCTTCAAAGAATCATTATCAAATACAAAATTAGTAACCTATTACAAGTTAATCTTACAACCACTACATATAATCTCTCCACTGGTATCACCCCTTCTCTGCCTTACCGGTTCTCTACTCTTCCCGACACTCTGTCTCTCTTCATCTTTCTAGTGGATCACTATCTTCTTCTCTCTGCTGCACTCTTCTGTTGTTTCCTTACCGATTCTGCTCTATCGATTACTCCTACTCAGTTTCTTCTCTGTTGGTTCACTACCTTTTTTGTGTTCAACATTCAACTGGAATTCATGTTGAAATACTTCTTTACTCGTGGCCTTGACCTGACTAGTTAATACCCTCTCACTAGATCCATCTCCAACGCATAGTTTCTATGATATTCAATGGAGTCACTAAATGGTTGGACCTTTGAAGCTCTTTCACACTCCACACTTCAACATTCGATATGTAGCATCACATCCTGGTTTTTGGTCTGCATACATATATCCAAGTTTTCCCGTGAAAACACAAATTCAAACACTAGCGAGATTAGGGTTTCTTCTTCAACCAATGAGCCATAACATATCCAATAAAATCTCCTCAAATCATGTCTTAGAGATAATTTCCTATACATCATTGCCAACATCATTCTTTCCAGTGCACGCCTTCCATCTTTAGTAATTTGCATTCAATCTGTCGGCTCATCTTTTGGTCAATCACCATAAATGGTTCGATGGTTAGCTTCACCCACTTCGATCTACATCCAGACATCCTGCATCAATCAATGCACTCCATGGATCTGATATGATACACCATGCCTTGAGTCACAACCCCTCAACAACTCGACCCACAACAGTCACAGTCAACATTACATGTCGACCAACTCTGCAACCACCTCACCTTCACGACACTTCACCGACCTCTGCAATCTTGCCACTTCAACTCCACGTTCCATAATTTTTGGTATCCATCTCAACTTTGACCTTTGTGTGGGTTTAGACAGGATCACCAACCAAACACTCAACTAGTGCACACCTAATAGACATATAACCCTACCAGTTCTCTAGTAACCCTGCTGGTATGTCATCTTTGAGCACCTTTGTCGACATACACCTTAGCTCACTATGCCAAACCAACATGGTCACCAACCAATATTACACAACTGGTGTATGCTTCTTACTAACGGTCCCTCTTTGCCTATCGGTTAACTTTCTTGCCTTCTCCTTCCTTGTGTTGCTAGATCTAGGCAGCCTAGTCATCAATCATGTCGGTCTTCAATAGCTCTCTTAAAGGACACATCATCTGCATCTTCATTAGACTAAGAGCACTTCACCTTTATCTCTCTATCCACTAGGTTGTATGTCGATATTCTCCTATTTTACCAATTTGCATGTTTTGGCCTTCATTCCAATAGTGTGCATGATATCTTCATGCCAACTATCTCCATCTTTTTTGTATCTGTGTGAACACCACTATTTATATGTAACTACAGAGCCTCATTTTCATTTGATTGGTTCTCTTCTCAACTGGTTTGCGAGGAAGGAAAACTCACCATCTTAACTCTTCCTTCTCTATCCTGGTAGCACATCATGTCTTCACACACTAATCCAGTGTTCATCTTTGCTCTCACACTTTTGAGGCTTTCTCATCTTCCACTTGGTCATCCGGTTTGTGCACCCAATCACCTGCCTTTGCCTGTTGTGGCATTCTTATCCCAGAGAGTCATGATGTATGCGAAGCAAAATTGGGATAAGTAAATGCATTACCACTTACTGGTGGGAAAGGATCTATGTCACCTACATGTATTAATGTGACATCCCTGAGGAGTAGATGCATCTTCAACTTGACATATGACCTGGTAGCTTTCCCATATGCCATCTTTTCTCACTGAAGCAACACATTCTCTATCACTCTTCTTTTCATCTGGTAGGACTCTTTCTATTTTGCATCCACACAATATACTGGTAGCTTGAACATCTCTTCTAGACAAGTCAAACACTAACTTGTGTACCAGTAACCTGCAATATTTGGTTGACATCAATGTCACCAATACACTTCAATCTCCCACACCGATTATGCTATACCGGTTGACATGAATGGCAACCCAATGCCAACATAATCCAATCCACGCATGGTAACATCCAAGAAGAATATCCTAATGGAAGAAGGCATCAAACCACCTGACCATGTGGAACCAAATAGGAACCACCCCCCGTGCTAGGAGATGACAAAGGGTTCCAACTCATACTCAAGACCTAAGCTGACACCTAACAATCAAGGGATATAAATTGACCTCACAAGTCTCCAAAATAAGAATACAACATCAAGATACATTACATGGCTAAATCAATGTAATCAACCTCTAGAGGAAAAATCAATAAAGAAATGCATATGGAAAATGGACACATGTGGGGTAGAGTTTCATCACATACTAACCTCATGTGTCATCCGTCTCCTCCTTGGAGTCACTCAAGGGAGATTGGGTATGCTACTCCAATGGACTTCCCAATCTAGGATCCCAAAACCACCTCCTTGGGTCTGTCCAATTGGGCATACAATATCATATTCTTTTATCTTGATTAGGTATATTCCTAGATACCCAACCCTCTAATCAATTATTATTATGTTATCACTTGCAATTATACCATCAACTCTACATGTGATCCCATAGGTTTAGACCCCCTTCATAGAGATCTAGTACTCACAACTTAGGTCTAACACATGTGAGAGCCCACTCCCCCAACCATCAACCAAGGCCATAACTTAAAGAAAATCCATAGAACATAAAGAATCATCATTAAGGCCCAAAATGATATAAAAACATTCCCAATAAGCTGAGCACAAACTGAACAAAGAGATCTCATAAACCGCACTCATAGAAAGGAATCTTCACCAAAACATCATAAAGGAAAAGCTTGTCATGAATGTAAATCATCAAAGATATAAAAATCACATAAGATCCTTAGCAGTGAGGCATAGCACATCCCAGTGGAGCCATAAAATCAATCCCTCAACAATGAGGCATTCTCCCTCTCGTCGGAGCATCATATCGCATATGAAACACCTCAATGGTAAGGCATGAATCCTCTTACCGGAGCAAAAGAAACAACATGATAGATCAAAACACATAAAATGTAACTTTGAAAATGTCAACACAGTGTACAAAAGCCTTTGGAGAAATGACAAACTCAACAAGACACCAATTCGAGCTCAAAACTGACTTTTTAGGACCTCGTAGCAGTCTAGCTCTCCTGGAATGCAGAGAAGCACTCTTGGAATGTAGAGTGGTGCCCCTGGTAAATGCAATGGTGTTTCTATTAAGTGCAATGGCATTTTGGGTTCATTTGATAGTTCTATCAATTTAGGACCTAACTTTTTGGGTTTCAGAGTTAGTTCTCTAGGTCAAATTTCTAGTCCTCCAGGTACATTCCCTAGTACTCTCGGTATCTAGAATAGTATTTCTAGTGTATTTTTTCTGGATTCGATTGTGTGTATATTTTTTCCATCAACGTTTCGAATCACACTCCGTGATTCATCATCAAGATGAAAAGAATTCCCAAGACATGAAAGATGTTGAGTTGCAGATTTGAGACAAAATATAAAGAGGAGAGGGGTGGGGGATGGCACGAGGAACAAGGAGAGAGGAAAGAGAAAAAGAAAAAAGACCACCTAAAGGATGGGAGACCTAAAAAAATCCTAGGAATAACCACCCAAAGAAAAGAAAAAAGGAAAGCCAAGCAACACAATCAAAACCACTAAAAAACAAAACAAAAGAAAAGAAATTGGGGCAAAAAATATAAAACTAAATGAATAAATATTGTAGACACCTAAAATTGTCATGTCTAATTAAATAAATATTTTATTTATTTAATTATCTAAGCCTAATTTTTCTATTAATTAAATAAATCTTTATTTATTTAATTAATTCATTTATCCTCTTCTAGCCTTATTTCTCATTTAAATAAATACATTTATTTATTTAAATTATCCTTTTCCTAAATTAAATAAATATTTATTTATTTAATTGATCTCATTTCTTCTATTAATTAAATAAATCTTTATTTATTTAATTAATTCATTAGCTTTTTCTACACATGACACATGTCATTCATCTCTTAATTCATACACTATCTACCCCTCTCATTATTTTATTATTTCTTTTACCTACCCTCTAATCATAGCCGACCTCCTCTTTACACCTCTCAATCTTATCCCTCCATTTCTTATAGTGTCTTCTATATAAGGAGATGCTTCCTTCATTATCAAACCCTAATTGACAATTTGGAGGACTTGACTACACTACGATCCTACTTGCAACCACATTCCGTTCTTTGTTGAGCTCTTGTGCACATAAAATCTGAGAGCAAATATATCAAGCAAGATCAATGGAGATAGGAAGAATGGAGATCAAAACCCTATTGGACATGTGATGGTATAATCTTTGTGATTTCGTGTGATTTGCGTTGTCTTAGGTAATCTTCATATGTTATGGTGGATCTTTCTTGTTGTTAGGCTAGGGTTTTGTGGTTGGATTCATTTAGCCTTTCAATATTGTTATTATTGCTATCCATTTTCACCATAAACACTTTAGCACGCCCAGTGGGACTCTTGTCCCTTTGCATTTGACTCCCTTGTTGCAAGTCTTGTGTTTTTGAAGTTGCAGATCGGACATTTTCGGCAGCATTTTTGGTATTTTCGCGTCTGTGCACTTTCGGATCGCGTTTTTGATTTTCTGGCACGTCTGAGACAGCTGGATCCGCGTCTGTGTTTTGGTCATATTTCATTTTGCAGGTTCTAGGGAGGCGCGTCTGTGTTACTGAAACGCGTCTATGTCATTTTCACCCATGTCTGCATACAGAAAGCGCGTCTATGTCTCACAGAACCGCGTTTGTGTCGTAGAGTCGCGTCTGCGTAGGCGGTAATCGCGTCTGTGTATTGCCTGTTTCAAAATTTTGGAAATTTTATTGATTTGGTTTTCGGATTTTGCATTTAGGGTTTCAGATCTGGTTTATTTTTGGACTAACATTTTCAGATCTAGCTAACACAATTGGTGCAACTTGCCTTGGAAGCTAAATCGTTTGGTTGAAGGCCCCTATTTTCACAAAGTCTTTTGGGTTTTAAAATTTACCTAACTTGTGTGCATGCAGGAAGGGGTGATTATTTCAAACAACCCAAACTACTAACAACTCTTTGTTGTAGGTCCTTGGCAAGAGTTTTTTATTTTTATTGTGTGCCTTGTTTTCATAGACTAGCAAACACTTCCATTGGTGCACTAAAATTGAATCATTGTCTTTTGTGTCTTGAGCAATAGGCTCTTTTTGTTTAATCTTTAGAGGGCCTGTCTTCCCGTGTGGTCATTAGGACTACTAGTGAGAAGAGAACGACCCAAGTGGTAGCGAGGAAAACCCACCTCATCTGAACCACTATAATCAAATGTATTCATGGTGAAAACTATGAATAACGTGTGCTGATTAGTTCATACCAACACTATGTCTCCCCATAAACCCGTTTGATCAAATTTATTTGATCAGTTGTAGGGTGTAACCCCTACCGGCTGGGAGCCTTCTGTATTTACAGAGCTGAAAGTGCTACATGTATGACCACATGAGCGGATGCCCTTACTAGCACCATTTTGTTTTAGAGGCCCAAATCCTTCTAGTTGTTGGGGCAGGAGGTCGGACCTCTGGTAGTGGGCCACACACATACGGTTCTTAGTAGAGATACAAAGTTCGCCATGGGGAGTTTTCATGGGGACTGATGCTTGGCTGACCCGAGAAGTGAGTGCCGAGGGTGGAGCCAGTGAGGTCAAGCATCTAAGTATCCGCTTTGAATAGCGTAGCCTCAGGGGTAAAACCCCATGTGGGATCAACAACTATTGTCTTGGCCAGCCATAAGAATTGTGCTTGACTTATTTTAAACATTCAAAACATTCAAGACCAAACAGCAAAACATTGTGTCTTTTGTGTCTTCAAGTGTATGCAAAACAATTTTACATCAAACAACACACTTTTCTTGGAGTCATTGTCAGTCTAAACACTTGCAAACATTGAGTCCTCATCAACATTGTGTCCTCTTGTCACGAAAAAACAGTCAAATAGTCAGATTTGGTCACAACAAAATGACTTCACAAATTGGAAAAAATTGCACAAATTTTACAGAAACGCGTCTGTGTCTATTTTAACCACGTCTGTGTTTATAATAGTGTCTGTGTTGAATAGAAACATGTCTATGTCAGATAACCGCGTCTGTGCAGTATACAGTTGCGTCTGTGTCCAGAATTTCCAAAATTTTAACAGTCCAGCAAATATAAACAAGAAAATCTCATAAGCGCGTCTGTGTTAAACAGAGTAGCGTCTGTGTTAGGAAACCATGTCTGTGAAGTATACAGTCGCATCTGTGTCCAGAATTAAAAAAAAACAAACTGTTACAGTCCAGCAAGCAAACACAGTCAGTTTCGAAAATCTTGAGCTTCCTAGGTCATCTCTCTAAGGTTTCATTTAGCATTCAACCTATCTTTGGGTCTCACAAAATCCATCATTGCTTTACATCTTGCTTTACATTCACACTTGTCTAAACTTGGGTCAAAAGGTCACTTGCTTGTCCTCATCATACTTTGTCAACACACTACATACAACAACACTTTGCTAGGTGGTCCCTCATCAAGGTTTCTTACCTTTGGGTCTCATTTGGTCTTACTTAGAGTCAAGGTCAGCTTACCTCATCAAGAGAAACTATCCTCTCTTCGGAAGTCACACCTACTCTACTACATACATACTTGGTCTTACACTTTGGACATTGCAAGTACACCTCAGATTCATTTACATTCCATCCAACTCTTGGTCTTCCATACTTCTTCCATTTTCATCTAGTCTTACACATCTTGGTCAATACCTAGTTCATGGTTGAAACCCGTCTTCAAAAATCTAGGAGAGAAACTAAAGAGGCTCAAGAGTCCGCAAACATGAGTTCTTATGAGTATGAGAATGATATCTTTTTCAACACTGATGACACTACATTACCTGACATGGATGTCTATAGAAACATTCCAAATGTTGAAAACACAGGCACTACAAACAACAATGTTACACACAATGACAATTTGGACAACTTATCAATACATTCAGCAGATGTGGAAGAATCCATTATGAATCCCCATTTCAATCAATTGGTTGAGGAAATAATGAGGAGGGATAGACAATACTTCTTACATATGATGGCACAAAGTGGAGCCAAGATACCTCATGATTTTGACATGTCTCAAATAATGGAAAACCGACCTTTGCAACAAACTCACTCCAACATGGATCAAAGGAGACCTAATAGTGGAGGAAATAGAGGACCATATATGGTGCCTGAATCACCATCGTCTTTGCTTCAAAAACCAGAGGTCCCACATACACATGGTCAAGCATATGATACTTACCTTCGTAGACCAGTATGGAAGACTTATGCAGACAGATATGCTCAATCACATACTAATGCTAAGGATCAACCAAAGCAATTGGATGTTCAAAGGCATGCTCAAAATTTGGACACAAGGAAACCTCATGTCAAATTTGGGGGCAACACAATGGAACATGACATGCCTGTAGAATATGGTATACATACGCAAAATAGATATGGTGTTCCTCAACATGAATCTATACCAAGTGCTCCATATATGCCGCATCACTATAGACCTCCTCCATATGAACATGTGTATGATCAATATCATCCATATATGCAACAAGATCCTCCTCAAATTGGTGTCTCAAACATGGGGTATGGTCCAAGAAGTCGATCTCCACCTAAGAGCAATTTGGAGCAACAAATCAGGGACTTACAAAAGAAAATGGAGGACATAAATACACCAAAGCCAACATACACAATGAGAGACATATGTCCTTATCCATTTGACAAGAGAATTCCAATGCCTCCATTTCCTACACATTTTGTGATGCCTAAATTTGACAAGTATAGAGGAAAAGGGGATCCTAAGGCACACATAAGACAGTTTTTCACAGCTTGCATTGAAGTAGCTTCAGAAGAGACATATTTGATGAGATTATTCACACAAAGCTTAGGCGATCAAGCTATGGAATGGTTCTCCCAACTTCCACCTGGAATTAAGTCATGGGGTGACTTAGCAGAGGCATTTATTCAACATTTCTCCTACAACATAGAGACAGACATATCAGTCACTACTTTGTGCAACACCAAGCAAAAAGAAGGAGAATCTTTTGCATCATTTTTACAAAGATGGAGAAATCTAGCCAGCAGATGCTCTTGTGAAATTCCAAAAAAACAAATGGTAGAAATGTTCACCCAGAATGTTAACAAAGACATTGGTTATGATCTAAGAAAAGCTTGTTTGTCCACCTTCAAGGATGTCATTAAAAAGGGCTTAGCAACAGAAAAGGTTCTAATTTAACAAGGAGTCATTAAGATATTCAAGGAAAACAAAGATGACTTTAAAGGAAAAGACAAGCCAAGATTTTGGAATAAAAACAAGAAAATAGTCAATGATGGTGTTGTTGATGCCAACACGGTGCGACCCAAATTCATCTTTTCAGGATCAAGTTCTACAAACAATCAAGTGAATACTCAAACAACTTCTAGATCACGAAGGAAGTACACTCCATTGGGAGAACCACTTGAGTCAGTCTTCAAAAAGCTGGTGGCAAACAAGGTAATCACAGTTCCAGATTTTCCTCCATATGAACCAAAGGTTAAACCAAATTGGTGGAATGATGATGAGTATTGTGAATTTCATAAAAGCAAGGGTCATAAAACAGGAAATTGTCATCGACTGAAGAACATCGTACAGGATCTCATTGATAGAGGTGACATTGAGATTGAGGGACACTCATCCAATCAAGAACATGAGATGTTTAAGGAACCATTCCCAAAGCACGACAAGGGAAAAGCTAAAGTCACAGATGATCAAGCTAACTATACTAGAGAACGTTACAACTATGATTCAACTATCAATCACATCTCGATGGACAGTCATGTCTCTATTATTACCATCAAGAACAAAAACCCTGAGAATCCTCCTCAGCGACCCAAGATTGTCCTAAGAGGTGTTGGATCTTCTTCCGAACCTACTTCTGAATGTCATGTTACAACTCGTCGAGGTAAAATTACTTTTCCAGGTGCTTCAACTAAAAACACCGCTTCTTCATCTACCAAACCTGAGTATGACCTTGTAGAACAGTTAGGGAAGACACCCGCGCTCATCTCCATCCTTGAGCTCTTACGCATATCCCCCGCTCATAAAGCTATTCTTGACAAAATCTTGAGAGATACAGCTGTTCCTACTGATCTGAACGTGGACCAGTTTCAAGCCATGGTGGGATACCTTTCCATTCCACATTCCCTTACATTCACAGAAGCTGATGACGCCTCCGTAAGTCAGCCTCATAATGCACCACTACACATTGAAGCCTTCATACACAAACATAGAATAAAGCGAGTCCTAATAGATGGAGGAGCTGGTCTAAACATTTGCACATTAAGCACTATCAAACAATTGGGATATTCCAACAAAGCTGTAAATTCAACAAATCAAATCACCATCAAGGCATATGATGATGAAGAGCGCTCATCCAAGGGCAGAGTCACCTTACCTCTAAGAATTGGGCCAGTTACAAAGGATGTGGTTTGTCAAGTCCTAGATCTAGACCTCACTTATAATATATTGCTAGGACGTCCTTGGATTCATGAAATGAGGGCAGTCCCATCGACATATCACCAATGCATTAAGTTTCCTCACAATGGAGTCGAAGTAATAGTTAACGGTGATCCTAATCCATTCATATATTGCAATAACCTGAGATCACATACGGAAACCATCATTCCCAGTAATCGTGAAGCTGTTCCTTCTTCCGCATATGTTGAATCTGAGTCATTAAAACCTTCGACATCAAAACAGGGTGAACTTAAAGGCAGATTTCAAGACAAAGGCATGGGAGAATACACTTTAAATCAGACCATGTATTTACGACAAGTCATGAGCTCTCCAAAAGAATATGGAAGGCCACATCCTAACAAGCAAATATCCATCATAGTATTCAAATGGGATCCTACTACCTTTCAAAGATGGGGCGAACTGGAAGAGGAAGGTTTATACAAAATGCTCTACAAAGACATTGAAGATGACACACAAGATCAGATCAATATACCCTGTGAGAAATATGGCAAAGGCTTCAAGATTCTACAAAAATTCGGGTATGATGGAAAAAGCCCTCTTGGGTTACGAAAAGAAGGTGTTATGGAGCCCTTAGAACCTAAATTGACTGTAAAAAGGGAACGCTCGAAGGGACTTGGTTTTCTGACTTCCAAGATCCACACTAAAAGGATAGAAGAGGCATCACGAATCAAAATTGCCAAAATTTAACAAGAGGATCGCTATTCCACAGACTCCAACGAATGGGAATGGGGTTCAGACAAATCCTCTAGTGACTATGAGCTCACCGAGACATTCAGAGAGCCAGATGAACCCACAGAAGAGGAGGAGTTTTATAACAAATTCAAAGTTGGTCAAGAAACAACCCATGAGGAGTCTACACAGTCCTTGTCTCAAGGTTCTAGGTTGAAATCACATAGGATGAGAACACCTGTTCTGGAATGCGCTACTAGTGATGATAATTTGGATTCGTTCGCGATCGAGACTGATGAGGAGAGTGCCATCAATGACCTCGATAATTACCTTGACATACCCGAATATAACCACATCTTCACTCTTAACTCTGCAAACTCCGAAAACATTAAAGGCCTTCCCCTTGTTCACCACCAACTCATTGACTGGGATTATGAAGGACCAGCACAGTTTGACACATTCCAAAATGATGAAGCTGTTATTGACTATCTTGGCATATGAGATGATCTTCCCCTTGGGGACCATAAAGCAGGATACACTATAGAACTCAACAACATAGCATATTTTGGTGAGGGTGTCAGACCTTCCAGTCACAAAAATGTGAAAATAAGAACAAATCAAGGGTCTTATGGCGAAAACCACACTGTGGCATTATCTGATCCCAAAAAAGTAAAAAGAAAGGACGTATCTGAGGGCGAAAACCTCTCTGAGGCACCCGAAGATGGAAGGCTCGACATTCTCCCAGCCTCGTATGAGGAAAAGTCATCCATGCTGATAGAGGAGACTATCAAAACAAACATTGGTTCGGAAGAGGTTCCACACAACATATTCTTGGCTAAATCATTGACAAAGTCTGAAAGGTCACAGTTTATAAGTTTCTTCAAGGAACGACAAATCAACTTTGCATGGTCATACGCTGATATGCCTGGACTGGATCCGAATTTGGTAATGCATCATTTGACAGTCAAACCGGGGGCAAAGTCAGTGAAACAGAAATTAAGAAAAATGCATCCACAAGTGGCATTACTAGTCAAAGCAGAGCTGGAGAAGTTATTGGATGTCGGATTCATACGCCCAATTGATTATCCTGAATGGATCTCCAATTTAGTACCTGTCAGTAAACTAGATCGTAGTATCAGAATATGTACAGATTTCAGAGACATCATCAAAGCTTGTCCAAAAGATGACTTCCCATTACCAAATATTGACTTGATTGTTGATCTCACGGCAGGTCACGAAATGTTAGCATTGATGGATGGATTTTCTGGTTATAATCAAATCAGAATTGCACCCGAGGATCAACATAAAACATCATTCACTTGTCCTTGGGGAACTGTCTGCTGGAATGTCATGCCCTTTGGGCTGAAAAATGCAGGTGCTACATATCAAAGAGCAATGACTACTATCTTTCATGATCTCATGCACGTAACTGTGGAAGATTATGTTGACGATCTCTTGGGTAAATCAGTAGACAGAGATACACATTTGGACATACTTTCAATTGTCTTTGATCGGTTGGAAAAATACAAATTAAGATTAAATCCCAAGAACCAACGCCGCACCTTCATTCGCCAATCCTCTCGATATGTCATTTTAGCTGATATCCTATACCGACAAGGTCTAGATGGCACTCTTCTTAGATGTCTAGAAAGTGACGAAGCTCAGATTGCGTTACGTGAAGTGCATGAAGGGATATGTGGTCCACATGCTAGTGGTCCTACCTTGGCCAAGAAACTTATCAGGACTGGATATTACTGGCCCAATATGGAAAAAGACTCATATCAGTTTGTCAAGAAATGTAAGCAATGTCAAATTCATGGAGACCTCATACATGCGCCAGCACAAGAACTACAACCACTTGCGTCTCCTTGGCCCTTTTGTCAGTGGGGACTCGATCTCATAGGCAAGATTCGCCCTCCTTCCTCTAATGGTCATAAATTCATTATCACAGCCACAGAGTATTTCACAAAATGGATTGAAGCCGTTCCTCTCACACAAGTCACTGGAAAACAGATTGCTACATTCATCCTTAACTATATCATATGCCGATATGGTATTCCTGTTTCCATTATTACTGATAACGAGCGTCCCTTAAAAAATCAGGATGTTCGTGAACTCTGTGACCGCTTCCATATTACCCATCATTTCTCCACACCGTATTACCCCCAAGGTAATGGCCAAGCTGAGGCGTCTAATAAAACAATCCTTAAAATCCTCAAGAAGACAGTCGACGACGCTGGCCGTAATTGGCATATCCAACTCAATCCTGCACTTTGGGCCTACCGCACAAGTGTCCGCACACCTACAGGAGCTACACCCTATTCACTTGTTTATGGCGCTGAAGCCATCTTGCCTATTGAGGTCGAGTTACCCTCTTTACGGGTCTCTTTGCAAAACATCATCACTGATGAAGATTACAGGGTCTCTTGCTTACAAGAACTAGAACTGTTGGATGAATGGAGACAAACTGCTTTTAATCATCTCAAGGCTTACCAACAACGAATGAGTCGCAGCTACAATCACAAGGTCAAGCCTCGCACATTTGAGGTAGGTGACTTGGTTCTCAGAGAAAACCCCAAGAATCAGCAAGACAGAGAGAAGAAGGGCAAGTTCGAACCAAATTGGCTTGGTCCTTACATCATTACAGTAGCATATGGATCTGGGGCATATCAGCTCTCAACTACAAAAGGTGAATCTTTGGAGGATCCTATCAACAACATGCACCTTCGCAGGTTCTACACATAGCTCTTCGGAATATCCTAATTCAAAAATACAAAAAAATCAAAAAATTCAAAAATACAAAAAAAATTTATAAAACAAAAGAATCGTTACTTGGTGAAAACCTGGCAAACAGGCGCCTTGTGACACAAAAAACATTGAAAAAATCGAAAAAAAGTAAAGAGAAATAATTTCATCCAACGGTGAAAACCACTTTGGTGGCGCCCTGGGCAAGTACCATGGTGAAAACTGGGTCACCAGCGCCATGCGTAGAGACATTGCTCCTCCCTCCTTCAGGATTCTCTTTCATCCTTTCACTTTGCACACACTCACAACCTATTCGTTCATAATAAACTTACCCATTCCCATCATGGCTTGTCAATTGATCTA
This sequence comes from Cryptomeria japonica, assembly GCF_030272615.1. Classification (NCBI taxonomy): domain Eukaryota; kingdom Viridiplantae; phylum Streptophyta; class Pinopsida; order Cupressales; family Cupressaceae; genus Cryptomeria; species Cryptomeria japonica. The sequence continues at coordinate 726,223,396 of NC_081407.1, forward strand.
CCCAAGATTGGTTAGCCATTCATAATAAAACTCCCTTTCATCCATAATAAATCAGATCCTATCTGTGGCTAAGGCAAATCCTACGTCTAGTAATGGGTGTGGAACTGAGAATATCACATGTTTTGAGGAGTACAGTTTCTTCTAGCTTTCTTCAATCTATCCGCGCACAATCCGCAATAAAGTATCAGCTTCATGGATTGAGTCAGTTTCAGATGAGACAGCAGCAACAATGGGCTTCAACCAAATCAAATCTTTCAACAGACTCAGATGACATTATGGTTCAGTGCTATCTATCCTTTCTATGAAAGTAAACATTGTGACCACAATCAAATAAGACTTATACAAGTGACAAGAGACACTAAACTTAGGACTACAATGGATGTTGGTGTCGAGTCTTGGTTTTCTTTTGATTTCATCTTTTTTGGTGACATGTCTTTTAGCTTTTCCGGGATGTCTTTGACTAGAGATTCTATCTCCAGGATGTCTTTGACTAGAAAGGCGAGGATGGGGTATCGTCACCTATTTGTATTTGCTGTTTGTGGATTGTCTCTTAGTAATGCTATGACTTGTCCAAGGATATGAGGACACTATGAGTCTAGTGTGAACTGGGGCATTCCTTGTTTGTGACTGTCTTATCTCCATGCAAATAGGTACAATGACTTTCTGGGTCGAACATATGCCTCGATTGTCATAACCTACTTGCCATAATAAAGCTCAATGATGATAACGCACAAGAAGCTCTTTCACTTTCATATCTTCTATCTTTCATCCCCCTTTCTTGATTGACTTCCATTATCCTTCTCGAGTCCTCGTAGCATGCTATCACATGACTGAGTATAATGACACACCAAAAACATTTGCATTTCATGTAGTTGCACCTGCATTACCACATATAAGTATTTCATACATACATATAGATATCACAACTGCATCACATCCTGCACACAACATCTGTTAGCACAATTTACATCTGCATTATCATATTCATCTACATTACTTACATTCACATTTGCATCATGCATACACATATAAAACATAAAAGAACAAAAACATTGCATTTCCTCATGTACATATTTGCATCTACATCATAAGCATACATCATAAAACATCTCATCACATAGGTACACATGCATATAGTTGCCACAAAGATGAATCATCTCATATATAATCATAAAGTGTCATAATACAATGATGTCCAAATCATATGGCTACAATCACCCGCAGGTGTCTACAATACAAAAAAATGGTACAACACTGATACAATGGGAGCCCTCTATGGCTATGATGAACTCCCTCCCTCGGAGTTGCCTGGCCTCGATGGAATCTGAGCCCCTAAGGGACCCGCCCCAAGATCATCCTACTTGTCCCCTCTATCTGGTGGTGGTGGAGGACCCATGACCCCACCACTAGATGCCTGCCTCCTCCGACTCCCTCCCGTAGCTGTCGTTGTATGTGACGGTCTATGGAAGCTCCTCGCCCGCTGATCTGCTGGCACTGCACCGTAGTAGAGGTCCCTCCAGTACCCTATCTCCTCTCCGGCCCACAGGACATATGCATATCCTGCCCCTGTGTCCTCCGTTGCCTGTCTCCCTGCCCTCAGCGCTGTCTCAGCCTCTGTATAGCACTGGATAGCCTGATCTCTCTCCCACTCAGTATCTTTAAGCCTCGTCCTGAGTCGATCTCTCTCCCTCTCCAAATCCTGTATCTCATCTGCCTGGCCCTGGCAGATCTCCCTGAGCTCAATCAGCTCATCCTCCTCTGGGTCAGCCCCCTCTGCCTCTGCCTGTGGCTCCCCCTCTACGGGTGCCTGCCCCTATATCTGTACCTGTACTAGTGCCTATACGGGTACCTATCTCTGTACATGCACCTGTCCCTGTAACTGTCCCTGTCTCTGTACCTGCTTGGGACCCTGTGCTGCTGGTACCTGTAGGGGTAATCCACCTCGACCCCTCACCACCCGAGCCTGCCTCTCCTCTCCACCCTCCCTCCGAGGTGCAACTCGCCTCTCTCCCACTACTCCTCTCCTCCTCCGTCGGCCTCGGCCACCATCACCTCCATCATCATCCTCCTCTCCACCACCATCTCCCTCCAGTGCCTCTCTTGGATCTGTCAATCGGGGAAATGGATGCTCTGCCCAATATGCTGAATACTCAGCATCCATCCCGACATCCTTGATCTCAGGCCACATGTCCCAGGGTAGGGGTGCCATCTCTGCTAGCTGTGTGAGTGCCTGATCATATGACAGCAATGGCCCAAACTGCACCTGATCTCTGACTATGCGGGCATACATGCCCAAGCCCCGTGGCATCCTCTGAATCCTGCCATACTGCCTGCAAACCCTGTCCACAAGCTGCCTCTCTAGCACATAGGGCATCCGCCCAATTAGGTACCTGCTACAGAAGGTGTAGGGCAGCTCCATTGCATCATCCTCCCACTCCTCGCAGCTTAGATATGGTCTCCATATGACCACATCGATATCATCTAGCACCCACCGCTAATTCTCCAACCTGCCAATCCGTGGCTACGAGGTGATCATATCATATAGATGCACAAAATTGCATCCATGTCCCCTGCCTCTGAAGTGTATCGTGCTTGTCACTGGCAGATGCTCGTAAGCCCAAACCTGCAATAGTGTCACCCCACAGCCCAATCCCACTGACCCGTGATAAACAAACTGATGCAGCTCATAATACAAATGGGCCAGCACACATGGTCCCTAGGCGTATCTGGTGTGCTTTGTCACCAGTGTCTCCAATGCTCCCCCCCAGCCCACAGCCAACCCCCGTGTCGCCCTGTCTGGACACAGGAACCCACTGATAGCTCCTCCGATCACGACCGGCAATGCTAACCCTGTAGCGGTCATGGTGTCCCATGCCACGTGTCCTGCCCTCATCTCTAATCCAGGGTCCTGAAATACCCATCTCAATGCCTCTCGGTCTCCATCTTGATCATAGGGGATCAAATCTCCATCGATCGACACCCGCAGAATCCTGTAAACATCCTCCAGGGTGACTATCATCTCACCCATCGGTAAATGGAATGTGCACATCTCAGAGTGCCATCTCTCAGCAAGCACAGTCAACAATCCCATGTTCACCCGAAACTCAGGCACATACAATATATGTCTTAGACCCATCTCCTCGATGGTAGCTCTGTCTCCAACCGATAGCTCAGGTCGCAACCTCTGCGTCGACGGGAATCTCTCCCGTGACTCCAGCATCGGTAAGTACTCCTGCAGTCAAGCAGATCAAATCATGTCAGTCATAGTGGCATTCACTGTTTATCAAAAAATGCTACTCGTTATCTAAATGCACATGGCTATCTACCCTAGTGACACTCACTGTTCATCACAAAGTGTTGCTATTTATCCTAGTGGTACTCACTATTCATCACAAAGTACTACGTGTGTGACACTCCCTATTCATCACAAAGTGTTACTCACATTTGCACTCCCTGTTCATCACAAAGTGCTGCTCATACTTTGGGTACTCCCTGTTCATCACAAAGTACTCTATCTTGGTACTCACTGTTCATCACAAAGTGCCTTGATCTATCCTAGTCTTCCTAGAGGACCTGCTTGAGTGTATCCTCTCAGTAGCTTATCCAATCGATAGCGTATGTTCATCACAGAACTGCCGATTTGACCTAGAAGACCAAAACTTGCATTTTTCAACGCAAACGCGCTTGACTGACACAAACGCACCTACAGACTGCACAGACGCGTCCGTACAACACAGATGCGCCTGTATAACACAAATGTGCTTATACCGTGCATAAACGCGACTTGGTGATGCAGACGCCCCTGAATGACATAAACGCGCCCGCATCCGACGCAAACGCGGTTCTAGAGGCAGACGCGCCTGGCACCTACACAGACACGCCTGGCGGACACAGACGCGCCTGGCACCGACACAGACGCGTTTCAACGGTTTTTGACATTTTTTAACCCTACTTCTAAGCGCATTTATTGCTCTATTCGACATGCATTAATGATAAAATTGAATGCGTCAAAGTACAAGGAGGTTTGGTGGTACTTACCGGCTCTCCTGCCTCTGCTGGCCTCTAGAATCGGCGAACACGATCGAATCTATGCATGAAAGCCATCGCTGCTGACTGCTCCTGCTCTTTTCTCGCTCTACACTTTGATCTCGTGAAGGTGTAGATGACAATGAGGATGTGTTTTCCCCCGTGGTCTATCTTATAGACTGCCCTAGCCCTTGTTTCCCGCATCAGTCTTCATTATCCCGTGACTCTGTCACTTTATCCAGTCAGTCCATTCTATCCCGTCTTTCTTATCGAGAGATTGTCTGCAATCTTTTCAGACATTTTCATCCAATCTCTCGAGGGGGCATATCATTCCCATCTTGGGGCAACTCTGTATCAGTTCATATTATCTTCTTTGAAACAATGCGACAAGTCGCATTGTCTCAAAGAGGGGCAAAATGTAGACACCTAAAATTGTCATGTCTAATTAAATAAATATTTTATTTATTTAATTATCTAAGCCTAATTCTTCTATTAATTAAATAAATCTTTATTTATTTAATTAATTCATTTATCCTCTTCTAGCCTTATTTCTCATTTAAATAAATACATTTATTTATTTAAATTATCCTTTTCCTAAATTAAATAAATATTTATTTATTTAATTGATCTCATTTCTTCTATTAATTAAATAAATCTTTATTTATTTAATTAATTCATTAGCTTTTTCTACACATGACACATGTCATTCATCTCTTATTTCATACACTGTCTACCCCTCTCATTATTTTATTATTTCTTTTACCTACCCTCTAATCATAGCCGACCTCCTCTTTACACCTCTCAATCTTATCCCTCCATTTCTTATAGTGTCTTCTATATAAGGAGATGTTTCCTTCATTATCGAACCCTAATCAACAATTTGGAGGACTTGACTACACTACGATCCTACTTGCAACCACATTCCATTCTTTGTTGAGCTCTTGTGCACATAAAATCTGAGAGCAAATATATCAAGCAAGATCAATGGAGATAGGAAGAATGGAGATCAAAACCCTATTGGACATGTGATGGTATAATCTTTGTGATTTTGTGTGATTTGCGTTGTCTTAAGTAATCTTCATATGTTATGGTGGATCTTTCTTGTTGTTAGCCTAGGGTTTTGTGGTTGGATTCATTTAGCCTTTCAATATTGTTATTATTGCTATCCATTTTCACCATAAGCAAATATATATATAAATACATAAATGTATATAAGCATATGCATCTACCAAAAGACAAAAACATAGAAACATAGAGGAATATATATATTTACAAATACCAAAAGACATGAGCAAATAAAAATATACATATGTTTATGTCTATAAGTGAAAATATACTTGAAAATATACAATTATGCAAATAAACCAAAGGGGAGAGGGAGACGCAAAAATGAAAAAGAAAGAGGGGGAGAAGTCAAGGAGGGGGGCGGGGATGATGCTGGAGGGCAAAAAGCAAAGGGTGCCATGAGATATTGAGGTTTAACCCATCGTCTCGATTAAGATTGGATGGGTGATGAATGATAGCAATGGCCTTTTTAACTTTCCTCTTGAAAAAGTTGTTCTCCCTACACAATACCTGAGTGTCCTCCAAATAGATATGATGCTTGGTAGTTGACGAATGCTCAGCTAAGGCTGATTTGAGGGCACGTTCATGCTTAATGTCGGTACTATGCTCTTTTATTCGAGTCATGAACGAATGACCTATTTCTCCAATGTATGGAGTTCCACAGGAGCATACAATCTTGTATACACCTGACTCTAAAAAGGCATCCCTAGTGTCCTTAAGCGGTGGGGAATGCCTCTTGATGGTGGAAACAAGTTTGAAGGCACAATGGAGACCTTTTTTCACAAGGATTTTTGAGATCTTGTGAGATATGCCTTCAACATAAGGGAGAGAGACAAATGGGGCTTGAGATGGAGAGGGCAAGGGATTAGAGATGGAAAGGAAATGAGATTTGGCTTGGAGGAAGGCCCTAGTGATCTTCTTGTTCGAGTAGCCATTCCAAAGGAAGACTTGATGAAGATGGGAGAGCTCTTGGTCTAAGTTATCCTTATCACAAATCCGATGGGCTCTTAAAGCCAAGGTTTTGAGGATCCCAACTTTCTGGCTAGTTTTGAGGATCCCAACTTTCTGGCTAGTCAATTTGATTTATTAACTTTATCAAAATTATTTATTGATTGTTTATGATTTGAATTTTATATTTTAATATAGGGACCTATTTTTAAGGTCTTATCTATTTAATTTATTTAAGTTACTTAATTTATCTAATTGCTTTTATTGGGTAAAGTATTATTATTGATATGTTTATATAAATTGAATATTGTTGGCAATTACATTTGAAATATAAATTACCTACCCATTTATTTGATTGGTTGGATGAAAAAGGTAGGAAAATAAAATATATTTATCAAATATCTTTCTTCAAATATGTAAAGGTAGGTATCATATATAGTATTATGGAATATTTTGTTTGGCCAACGTTTTGAATGGTTTTTCATATTTATTTGGTTTTTTGGAATGGCTTTTGGGTTGTTCTTCCGACAGATTTTGGATCTGATTTTGAAACTAGATTGAAGATTTGGATTGAGGATTTGAGATTGCTTGTGGATTGCTCAGCTTGAGATTCCTTCATCCTTTGGTTTCTATTTGTAGGTTGGTGCGATTCTTCTTTTGAAGTTTTCATTTTATGGAAATATTGTTCTCTTCGTGCTTGTTCAATTTGAATTCTAGTTATTGTGAAATCATTTTGGGAATTCTTGAATTGAGTTGAAAGATTTTAATTTGATATTGAAAGGAATTTGGGAAGGGAAGTGCAGATTTTATTAATTTTCAAACATTTGAGGAATTGGAGTGTCGGAATTATTCTTGTGTGTTCTCTGTGAATATTACGTTCCCTTATTCCTAAGATTTGAAAATGGTGTTTACTCTATTTTCGAAGTTTGTGGTATCTACTATTGTGTGCTTTGGATTCCCTTTTGTTTTAGTAAGAATAATTATGTTTTGAACTTTCTGAGAGCATTTCTTCATTCTCTGAGACTTGCATTTTTTTTCTGAGAGCAGGCCATTAGGGAGTGTTTATGATAGTGTTAAATGGTTTTCTTTTGCTTGTTTGATGTTTCTTGACGTCAATCTAAGCACTGTACGAGAAAGTATTGTTCATTGTTCTCATTTTATGAGTTTGTAATGTGTATCCTTGTTATTCTCTAGTGATTTTTATATCATTCATACCTTTTGAGTTGTCCATGGGGTTTTTTTTTAACCCCTTTACTGATCTGGGCAAGTGCCCTATCCATTTGAGCTCTTTTTCTGCATTTTTCGCTCTTTTTCCCAAAACACCATTCTAGAACCCAGGAATGTTGCAGGAATATCCAGAACACTATTCTAGATTAAAGCTATGAGATTTCCACAATCCATTTTGTATTTCTAGTGTATTTTTTCTGGATTCGATTGTGTGTATATTTTTCCCATCAACGTTTCGAATCACACTTTGTGATTCATCATCAGGATTAAAAGAATTCCCAAGACATGAAAGATGTTGAGTTGCAGATTTGAGACAAAATATAAAGAGGAGAGGGGTGGGGGAGGGCACGAGGAACAAGGAGAGAGGAAAGAGAAAAAGAAAAAAGACCACCTGAAGGATGGGAGACCTAAAAAACTCCTAGGAATAACCACCCAAAGAAAAGAAAAAAGGAAAGCCAAGCAACACAATCAAAACCACTAAAAAACAAAAAAGAAGAAAAGAAATTGGGACAAAAAATCTAAAACTAAATGAATAAAGATACAAATATAAATATATATATAAATACATAAATGTATATAAGCATATGCATATACCAAAAGACAAAAACATAAAAACATATAAGAATATATATATTTACAAATACCAAAAGACATGAGCAAATAAAAATATACATATGTTTATGTCTATAAGTGAAAATATACTTGAAAATATACAATTATGCAAATAAACCAAAGGGGAGAGGGAGACGCAAAAATGAAAAAGAAAGAGGGGGAGAAGTCAAGGAGGGGGGCGGGGATGACGCTGGAGGGAAAAAAGCAGAGGGTGCCATGAGATACTGAGGTTTAACCCATCGTCTCGATTAAGATTGGATGGGTGATGAATGATAGCAATGGCCTCTTTAACTTTCATCAATAAAACAACATAAATAATAATAAATCAAATAATAGGTAAATCATTAAACAATAAATAAATAGACCATTAATACAATTCAATTTCATCAATAATCAATTTAAATAAATAAATCATCAACAAATAAATAGATGATTAATAATTAAAAAATACACAATAATTGAATCGATTAATAAACAAATTAAGTTAATCCCGATTGGTTCTAAATAAAACCTCACAATGAAATCTTTTTCCTAGAATAATCAAAGAAATATCTATAGTCAAATAATCAAACAATAATCACATTACCCAAATAAATAAGCATAGACTCTAATCAACTTACACCAAGGGGACACACATAACACAAGACTCTAACCACAACTTGCATCATGGCGAAAAAGATAAGGTACACATCTTAGTCCTAGAGTGTGAGGGAAACTATGTTATCTTCGACAACTTGCCATTGGGATAAAGACACACTCAGACTTGTGAAGCCAGGTGGATTCGATGTCTAGTATCTGCAAACCTGGATCAAATACCAACACAACATATACGATACATATTTATAATGATAAACAAACAAGTGATAGAGAATTGCAATGATATATCTCGCTCTCAATGAGTGATATGGCATCGTCTCTACCCACGAAGACAATCACACAATACAATGTCAAAACATTGCACAGAATAATCATCATGAAATAGGGTTAGTATCATTATAAAGTATATAGTCCACATAAGTTGTAACATCAATGGTATGACCTAAAATAACAAAAGAGTCATAAATATCCATTTAAGTATCCTTCATATGTCTAAATGAGTCTATCAATGTGCAAATCAAAATGCAAATCTAGGAGGGGCACTATAATCTAGCTACCGGATAAAAAGTCTCCTCATAATTAAATCCTTCTTTCTAAGAATATCCTTTGCATACTAGTCTTGCTTTATTTATGACAACTTCATTGAGCTCATTCACTTTGTTCCTGAATACCCATTTAGTACCAATCACATTCTTGTCTTTAGGTCTAGGCACAAGTTCCCATGTGTTATTCTTTTCAATCTGATTCAATTTTTCTTCCATAGAATTCATCCATTTTTCATCTTTGCAAGCCTCAACAACATCTTTAGGTTCAATTTTAGAAATCAAACATACCTCTTCAACGACTAGATTTCTTCTAGTCATTATGCCTTTATTTTAATCACCAATGATCTGATTTTCAGAATAATGCAATCTCACAAACCTTAGCTAGTCTTTTGATTATTTTGATTTATAGGTTCCTACACCTCTTCACCATTAGCAACAATATTTAGGTTAGTTGCCTCTACCAGATCATTCTACTCCAATCCTTTAGTCTGATTTAGTGTTAAAATGACATCTAGATCATCATCATATCTGCATGTTTTGATTTATTTTCCACAATTCTCATCAACCTTCACATTTTCACTTTCTACTATCTTTTTCAATCTCTTATTGTAGCACCGGTAGGCTTTTCTCTTTGTATAGTATCCAAAAGAAAATTCTTTTATCACTTTTTGCATCAAAATTTCCTATATCCTCATCTCTCTTGTTATAACACTTGCTTCCAAAAATTTTGAAATATCTCATAGTAGGAACATGATCAAACCATAGTTCATAAGAAGTCTTACCAGTATCACCTTTTATATGAACTCGATTGAATGTGTAAACAACAGTGCTAACAACTTCTCTCCAATAGATGTTTGAAACATTCCCTTCAATTAGCATAGTCCTTGTAGCATCCAAGATAATCTTGTTCTTCCTTTGAACAAGTCCATTTTGTTGTGGGGTTCTAGGAGAAGATAATTGTCTTCTAATTCCATTCTTCTCACAGAATGAGTCAAACTCACCGACACAAAATTCTCCTCCTCTATTAGATCTCAGAAATTTTAGCTTCAATCCTATCTCAGTTTCAACTTTTTCTTTGAATATCTTAAATTTGTCCAATGCTTCTGATTTCTCTCTCAAAAAGGCAACCCACATCATCCTAAAATAATCATCAATTAGTAACATGAAATATTTGTCAGCGTGCACACTTCTTATTGTAGTAGGTCCACATAGGTCAGTATGCATAAGATCTAGAAATCCATTAGATTAATACTGCTTACTCTTGAAAGAAATTCTTATTTTCTTTCCAATTTGACATTCCTTACATACCAAATTAGTAGGCTTAACAATTATAGGGAAATATATAATAGCTTGAATATAATTGATCTTAATCATTGATTCAAAATTAACATGACACATTCTCCTACGCCATAACCAACTCTCATCAATCTGAGCAATCAAGCAAATTTTCTCACCGATATTCAAATGAAATATATTACCTTCAGTCTTAGTTCCTGATGCAATCTCTATACTGGAGGCATTTAGGATCTTGCATTTTCCATTCTTAAATCGCAAGTCATAACCTTTGTCCACCATCTGTCCAACACAAAAAAGATTATGCTTCAAACCTTCAACATACAAGACATCATCAATGTTATGCTTACCATAAAAGGAAATAGAACCTCTACCACAGATCACATAGGCTTTGTCATCTCCTAATCTTACTATTGCATCATCATACCTCTCCATATTCAAAAATTTTATTTTATCATTGATCATATGAAGTGAACAACTGTTGTCAATCACCCATTCATCTTTGTCTTCAACCTTAGTAGCTAAAGCTTTCTCCTCAATAATGCAGCTTGTGGAATCAATAGGTACTGGTCCATCTTATTTAATAGCACTAAAAACAATTTCATGTCCTTCAGATTCTTCATCTGTAACACCTTCATCAGAAGCATAATAATAATTATTTTGATGCTTATACTTTCGATTAGACTTGTAGGCCTTATCATACTTCTCATGCTTCTCAGATGTATCATTTTTATCATGCTTATCAGGTTTATTATGCCTATCATACTTAGACATTCTCTCCGAGCACCTAGAAGCAAAATTTCCTATCTTATTGCATGAAAAATATTTCAAAGGCAATTTACCATCATACTTACTAGCTCCTTTAGGCAATCTCTGGGCAATCAATGCTTCAAGCTCATACAATTCTCTTTCTTTCTCTTCCATATCTCTTCTCTCTTTCAAATTTGGATTTTTTGTATCCATCGGGGTCATACTTCTTCTTTCCAGATACAAATTATCTAAATTCTATCTCAGACTTTCCATGTGATTCACCAAATTTGCTCAATTCAAATGCAACAATCTTTCCAACCAACATATCTCTTGTCATAGTAGTCACACTCCATATCTCATCAATAGCAGCTACCTTATGTTTGTAAGAAGGAGGCAATGATCTCAACACCTTAGAAACAATTTCATCTTCTTCAATAGTTCCACTGGTACATCTAATACCTAGGAAATTTTCATTTACCTTAGCCATGAAGAAGTTTACATTCTCATCTTCTCCCATAGTCATCATCTCATAATTCCCTTTCAAGCTATGCAACTTTGACTTGTTTGTCTCCTTCATACAAGGTCTCAAACTTCTCCCAGATCTCATGTGTAGTTTGAAGTCCCATCACATTAGTCATCTCATAATCAATCAAGGCACTCAACAATGCTTCCTTAGCTCTAATGTTATTTTCAACATCTTTGATCTCAGCAACAGTAACTAGTCCTATCTGAGGAACAAAATAGGCATCCTTTGTAATCTTCTAGTAATCCTCTCCAGAACATCTCAATTGCACCTCCATTCATTTCTTCCATATAGCATTATTACTTCCATCGAATCTTGGACTTTCCTTCTTCAAAATAACACTTCTAGTTTCCATCCTGAATCACCTCAAGTGGTCAAGCTTCTTCTAGAGAATCTAGCTCTGATACCAATTGTTGGCAACAAAAATGAAGGAAATTTGAGAGGGGGGGGTGAATTAGTTTTCATCGGATTATCAAACTTAACTTCAAATACAAATCTGATAAACTGTAGTAACAACAAAGATAAGCAAACTGATAGCACAACACACAATGCCAAGATTTTGATGTGGAAAACCCAGTTAAGAGAAAAACCATGGTGGGAGCCTAACCACAATAACATGATATTCTATAGTAGTATTTACAAATGTTAGAAAAGGGAATGCTAATGCATTCAGGCACACTGCCTACAGCTCACTGCTCAAAATAGGATGATGCAGAAGGTTACAACCCTGAGGGAAGGCTCACTACCTTACAATAATGATCAGACCACAATCTGGATTATATACACTGCAAATATAACATCTCCTTATGCTTGAAGCACATTTATCTGCCCTACAATAATATCTTCTCAATGCACCACATCGAAGGATTATTTTTCTTAAGAACCACATATACTACTCTCTGATAATGCAGACACTATATCGACACAAACTACATGACTAAATCATCTATATATATACCGATCATCAATCTTGGCAACAAGGTCAGCCAAACCCTCAACTCACAATTAAAAAATTACGTCACATTATATAAAGATCGATCACCAGACCAATATAATGATATACATGACATAACATGGACCTAAATCAAACCCCCAAGCACGCATCACCATCGGAAAGCATGTCGATATCAACAACAACACGCTACACCCTCAAGAATACTGCATAACATGAAGAATATCACTGGTTCAGGAAAATCACCAAGAATGTGCACAAGGATCAATGCAGACCACCAAAACAAATAAAACACGATCAGGAATCACCAACAAGCACATTATAACCATCCACAATCATTGCACCAACACCATTTATCATATCTTCATCGATCAACATTTGTAACTCAAGAAAACTCAAACAGTAGCAACTCGGACTAGAAAGATAGCTTGCAGAGCACCAAATCATGAACCATATGAAATGTAGATACACATGAACATCCCAAACAAAATCCCAAAATTGCAGCACAACATCTGATCACACCATAATATACTAGAGGAAATACCGAACTCTACAAAGCACTGATTAGAAAAACCAAATTGTAAACCAGATCATATGAGATATGATCAATTAAGCTTTTGGATCACAAAAACCAATACGAAAAGATATAATGATACTAGGAATACTCTATATGCCAAACCATGATCCCAATAAACCAATTTACAACCACCAGAGCAATAAGTCAAAGGAATATGTTGACATCAATGACAAGAACATATCCTGGAAGCAACAATGTCCAATAGGTACTACAAAGAGAAAGAATAGATTGAGAAGTTATGGAACACAAAGGGTATAAAATCATAATTAAAAACATAATTGAAGATGACTTGGTGTATCTTTCTTCTCTTTCAACTCATCTCTATTCTTGAATTAATAAGTGTTTTTTATTATATTAGTAGGGAGGAGGCCCTAAACCTATGAAACAACAAAATCATAGAACAACAACAAAAAACCTAGTCTCTAATAGCTAGTCACAAAGACCAAAAGCCAACCCTAAAAAATAAAAATAAAATAATATTTCTCTGTAACTAAATATGCTAACTCTAACTAACCATCGTCTACCTATCATAATAACAGAGTTATGAGTATTATGAAAATTAAACATAGTAACCACAATCATCACCAAAATAAAGTCTATTTTAAGTGGCATGCAGGACCAACAAAACATAAATACTTTGAAAACCATTAACTTCCTATACCTAGTATTCCACTTAACTAAAATTAGAGAGAATTGCCTAATCATTATTGATCAAGTTCCAGTTGCGCTGAAGCTTGTCGACTTGGATTTCCAAAGTGTCCTCTTGTTTATCTTCCCTAGCTTCAGTGCCCTCCATTCTCTTCCCTTGCTTTGCCAACTTCCTAGTTTTCTTCTTTATTTTGCCCTGTCTAGACACCACTCCCATGACTACCTTGTTCATTACACCATCAGTGATATCATGGAGAGAACTAAAAGCCTCAAACAAGTTGTCAAACTTTTGTTTATAATCTTCATTTTCATAGCACGTTCTTTGATCTCCTTTACTTAATCCTCCACATTATTGTTTTTCTATTTGTGTGATGATATTTCCTATGAGTAGGGGACCATATCATCATCTTCCATATGATTGGTGGGAAATTAGCTTTGGTATTATTTTTTAGAATCCTCCTCCATTTCTCTCTCTTCCTCCATATCTTCCTTAAAATTCTCATCATACTCCCCATCTTCATCTTGGAAGTCTTCATGATCCGAATTATCAATGGATATCTCCTTTGTTTCCTCCAAGTTAAAGGCTTCCTCGAGGTTTGTCGCCACCTCTTTTGTCTTTGTCTTTCTTTTCTTCTTCTTCACATGGAGCGTAGCCTATTGTTTCTCCCCCGAACTACCCTCTTTTCTTTCTTTCTCTGATATCTTCTACTCCTCATTCTCAGAGTCGTGCAGGTCCAGGTCAATTGTGTTATTCTTCCTCACCGTGTCTTTTTCTATCTTTTTGGCTTTAGAAGGGTTGTTCCTAGGGTTATCCATTTTCCTTTTGTCTGGTTGATATCTAAAAGGGTTACCTCAAGTAGTTCAATTTCCAGCAACATTGGGGTTTTCTTTCCCTTAGTATTAACTGGGGGTGTGGAGTCTGGAGAGTAGATAGTTTTGGATTCAATTAATTAAATCTTGACTGAGGATCCCCGTTTTTTCTTCATTTTCTCAACATTGTTGGGTAAGGATAGAAAATAGTTGCGGTTTAGGGAATGGTCAAAAGAAAATTTATGCATGAGGTAAATTAAGCCTTGATGAAGTGGTAGATTAGCCCCATTTGCAATGTAGGAATCCAAGGATGAAAACAAAAAATAGGGTAGGTTAACTCTTTCACCATGCCTAATGTGATTTAGTATCGGAAAGTGATACCCATGAACTGTGGTGTAACATCCCTCCAAAGTGAAGTATTTCATAATGAAAAAACTAACTATGGGGTAGGGTTTAGGGAGAGCAGAGTGTCCATACCCATTTTGGACCATGACCGGCCGCTCACCCTTCTTGAAGAATTTATTCATGTAAGAAGGGATAGTGAGATAATACAATATGATTAAATGAATTAGGAGGGATGACTTTATAGGAATTTCAAATTAAAATCACTTTTTGGATGACTTAGAATTATCATATTCTAACATCAGGGATAGTGAAGGCAGACATATTATCCTCTAGAAATTATAGCCAAAAAGCATCTGACAATGTTACCTTAAGTGAAATTGGCTCGACACTTTAGGAGTTTTTTTTAGGAATTCAAGATAATATCAGTTAATACAAGAAATATAATTTATATGAAAATATAATATTTAGACGTGGGAAAGTTACATTAAACTTTGAAATGACATAAGACCCATATAAGTAAAAATAATGTTAAGGACGGACTTAAAATAAAGAACCGATTAGTAAAGTGGTCTGAAATAGGGAACTCTGTTTTATTTATTTAATGAGTAAGAAATAGAGCTATAATAAGAATGTTAAATTTTAATTCTGTAATGACTCAGTAAAATTGAATTAGTGATTAGCACAAAAGATCCGAAGCTCTCACAATATGTAATATGTTAAATCTGATCAATATAAATTGCCTTTGATTCTATTTGTTGATCCCTTGTTTTCCAACAACACTTTCCATGTGCAAGTGTGTTGACAATAAGTAAGTAGTAGTTTACATGTGTAGGTGTGTTAACAGTTGAGAGATTATAGTTTACATGTGCAAAATTATTGACATCAGACATGTCATCATTTTGCATGTGTATTTTTTAATGCTTTCCTTGTGCATCTTCAATTTTGAACTTAGCATCTTGAAAGAATCCATTTTATGCATTGTAATCTCATATATAATGATCATTTGTATTTTGGAGTTGTATGTCATTATATTTTATAGTACCATTATATCACCAAAATTTTTGCAAACTTTTGGAGAATTGCAAAGACTCTTGTAGTAGCATATTTGTGCAGTGGTATTTTAAAGTACCATTAGACTGTGTTTTAAGTGTGAAATTTTTCTCTTCAAAAAATTCACGCATATAATCTGTGTTACTTGTTATTTTGCTATTGAATATTATTTTTTATGTTAATCTGAATGTGCATCTAATCCTTTAGCTGCAAAGTTTTAAAAAAAAATTGTAACTATCTCTTCTACTTAAATTAGTGTGGGAAACATTTTTCGTGCACCCGACTTTCTTTTGACATTCATGAATCAAAAGAATACGATGAATGTAATAAGAGGAGTATCAATCTGAATTGGTAATCTAACCTTTTAGGTAGAGTTTTACCATTACTTGTTCCTTCACAATTGATAATTTGTTTGCAGTTTGAATTTTTCATTCTCTTCGTGGCCCTTGGTCAAGTTTGGTACATCTGAATGAAAATAGAGTAGCTTTCTATCATTTTAAATGCGTGATTTCACTTCCTTGAATTAAAAGGAACAAAGCGTAGAGTAGTGAATTAAAATTAGCATACAAAAGAATGTCATAAGGATGCTACATTGGTGATGCTTAGCTATTACTATAGGTAAGTTTTTAAAATTGAAAATGTGAATAAGCATATACGATGCTTCGAAAAATGACATTTAAAAAAAAAATGTGTTTTAATCAATTCGGGTGGGTTGGTTAAGATGCCTATTACAACAACAATATGAAAAAATTGGAATCTAAAGATTGCTGACTTTATAATCTCCAAAATATCCAATTGTTAAATCTAAAAATTAGCAAGAGTTACATCTAATACAATAGTGCTCTTAGATAGCGCGGTTTCAATCATCAACAGCTCTAGCTCACACTGATACTGTGAGCACGAGCATAAATTTTTCTTTCCTTTTATTTATAAAATTGAAAGGAAAACAACAAAATATGAAATGGACTTCAAAGAACACCAATATTATATGCCAACAACAAAATCTATCAATGGTAGAATCTTTATTTGCATACATCCGAAGGGAACAACTTAAATCACACACACTAGGCTTATACTTCTAAGTTTAAAAATGTTAAATATTTAGAATTGACTGACATTTTCTAGGCTTAATATGTTGCTTAGTGTGTGTGATTTAAGGCTAGCCCATATGAAGCCCGTCAAAACTAATAAAAATTTAACCAAAAATCACATTTATATGCAATTTTTTTGAAGAGTAATGCAACCAATCAGTATGCTTTCTCTTTGTCCAAGCGAGGATGAGAAAACTATGTCAGAGACCTAAACTAAGCTTGAATTAGTGTAAGTATATCTTGGCCTTCATGAAAAACAGTGAATTTTCTCACTAGGTTAATTTTGTCATAAATACTTTTAATATTATTTCATCTTAGAACTCAAGACAAATAGCTTACAAAATTAGACCTCAGCTGTGACACATTTCAAACCTTGAACTCTTCATGTTGAATGTTATTTTTTATTAACAAACTGTAAATAGGATTCTCATTTTCAGGCATGAGAGAGATTTACAATACACAAATCGGAGGGCCTCACATTGAATAAAGTTACAATAAACATTGGTAAAAATTGAAGACATGGACTAATTGCATTTACAACCATATCGAGAGTTAAGTTCATTGAAGGCTTCAAAATAATTCTAACATTCTCTCTTGCACGAATAGTTCCAGTTTTCTCTTTTGAAAGGTATTACAGGATGCAACACAACAACCTCCTCCTACTACCAACATCAACGAAACGATAGGGTAATCACACATACTTTATCCCATTCTTTGCACATTAAATTCATTTGTAAACGTTCATGTTCTCAAGCACAATATTATTTATGTGGATAACTTCACTTGGTATACTATTAACTACAAATACACAAAACCTCCACTTTGTTAGATTGTGACAACAATAAAACAATAAAACAAAGAAAAAAACTAGAAAACAAATCATATCTCAGTTTTTTAGAAAGAAAATAGTGTTATCTTTTAAAAGGAAATTTCTAATTTCTTTAAAGGAATAAAACAAGTTTTTTCTATGTTAAGTGATGATTGTTATCTTGAAGATATTATTTATATCTTGGTTGTCTTGAAGGCGAAGTAATGGATTGTAGATTGCAACTTTCAAGTTTGTAAAAGTTGTGGGTTTGTTGATCTTCCTTTGATGAGATGATAGATCATGGTGTCATGGTTAGGTTCCTAATTTTATGGTTGGAACATTGACAGTTGATCATGTGTTTGGTTTTTTGTGGCATTGAGTACATTGGTCATTTGCTTGGGAGCTTCATGAAATTGTGGTGTTCCATTTGGAGCTCAGCATAGATTGATCGGTTACATGTGCTCATGTATACGTGGAGATTTACGTGAGGCTTGGAGTTCTCTTGTGATTAGAAACTTGTGTTGAGATTCCAGTAGGAAGTCTGAGGAGTCTACACCTTGGTTGGGGAAGAACAGGTATCAGGTAAATTGTTGTCAAGGTGGAGATTGTTAGATTGTGACAACAATAAAACAATTAAACAAGGAAAAAAAAAATAAAACAAATCATATCTCAGTTTTTTAGAAAGAAAACAGTTTTATCTTTTAAAAGGAAATTTATAATTTCTTTAAAGGAATAAAACAAGTTTTTTCTATGTTAAGTGATGATTGTTATCTTGAAGATATTATTTATATCTTGGTTGTCTTGAAGGCAAAGTAACGAATTGTAGATTGCAACTTTCAAGTTTGTAAAAGTTGTGGGTTTGTTGATCTTCCTTTGATGAGATGATAGATCATGGTGTCATGGTTAGGTTCCTAATTTTGTGGTTGGAACATTGACAATTGATCATGTGTTTGGTTTTTTGTGGCATTGAGTACATTGGTCATTTGCTTGGGAGCTTCATGAAATTGAGGTGTTCCATTTGGATCTCAGCATAGATTGATCGGTTACATGTGCTCATGGATATGTGGAGATTTACGTGAGGCTTGGAGTTCTCTTGTGATTAGAAACTTGTGTTGAGATTCTAGTAGGAAGTCTAAGGAGCCTACACCTTGGTTGGGGAAGAATAGGTATCAGATAAATTGTTGTCAAGGTGGAGATTTTTAGATTGTGACAAGAATAAAACAATTAAATAAGGAAAAAAAAATTAAAAAAATCATATCTCAGTTTTTTAGAAAGAAAACAGTTTTATCTTTTAATAGGAAATTTCTAATTTCTTTAAAGGAATAAAACAAGTTTTTCTATGTTAAGTGATGATTGTTATCTTGAAGATATTATTTATATCTTGGTTGCCTTGAAGGCAAAGTAATGAATTATAGATTGCAAGAGCAATTATTAAGATATTGTTGTAAATTGCAAATTCAGATTGTAAAGGTTATAGTAGCTAGCTGTGAAGCTTGTAATTTTTTTTTCTCCGAGCAATAAAATTACTGATACCTTGCCCTATGAATGTTTCCTTAAATGTTTTGTCAAGGTTTCACCACGTAAATCAGCTTCTTATGTGTTGTTCTATTTTCATTTAATTCTCTATATTATTTCTTTGTAACTAATTTGTGCTGGAATATTTTAGTCTTTTAGATTTATGCTTCCGCTTCCACAACACACTCACACATATACATCTTCTCTCCAAGAAGACCCTCAGTTGTATGCACATTTTGGTGAAGTGCACTGTGTTTAAGACTTTCAGGCTCCTGCATTATGAATGCTTTCTTGTGATTTGTCCGTCAACTTGCAAATATTTAAGAAGGGTTATGATATGTTTCTTTAGCTTATTAGATAAAAACTGGTATCAAATTTATGGTTTTTATCTTATCAATGTATAGTCCTTGTAACTTGTAAATACACTATGACATCACAGACAGAACATTACTGATAAACCAGTTCTCTAAATTTTCTTATCGGGTCACCAATGCATGAAAATGCTATTTACTTCTTTCTGAAAACGAAAGAGTATGATTTGACGAGGAAAACCCTAAACGAAATTGCTGTCTGTGAGTACTGTTGACAAAATCAGAAGAGACGAAAATATGCCTCAGTGTGGAGGGCGACTAAGATTGATCGAACCTGTTTGCTTTGCAGTTTGCACGGAAGGTTTGAATGATTGATTTGTCGACCACCACAAAGTTTCATCCGCCTTTCCGCTTCTCGGTGTGAGGAGCCACAAATATTCATCCACCCTTTTAAGTTATGTGGGACCAAACAATTATTGCAAGTGTTGGAAAGAGAAACCTATTAAACGACCAAAGTTGTCGTTAAGTGCTGGCATTTTAGAGTGGGGACCTCAACCTGATACTGTCATTTCTATATATAGAGTTCATAATATTCTTTAAATTTTTATCAAATAAAATTTATAAGTATTTAATTTAATTTACTTTTAATGTTGCTATATTGTTAACACAATTTCTTATGTGTGAGAGTATTAATATTAATTGTAATAATAATATTTTCAAAGTAACGCTCATCAAAATTATAAATTTTATATACAATTAAAAAAATTAATATATTTTAAAAAATTAATCTATCATTTCATATTGTAAAGTACGTATTTTTTAACTATTAACAGATATTAAAAATAATGAATTCAATTAAAAAATATATTTAGTAATTTTGAAGTATTTTTTAAAAAATGATTAGAAGTTTAAAATTGAAATGTAAAATTAAATGTAAATAATCAAATTTTAGATAATAGAATAATAACATCATTAGTTAGTATTTTGAAATTAAATTAAACCATTTATTAAATAAAGTGGAAAATCATCTAAACAATATATACTCTATTTATTTGAGAGTAATATTATTTTACTTAAAAGTATTTTATGAGTATTATCAGTATTCCAACCTTCCGTATGATAGAAGGCCAAAGAAATACACAACCTTAAAATTTGTCTCATAATCAGTACTAAGTGCCAATTAACACACCATCTAACCCTACTTATCTAGGAGATTCCCCACCACTTGTCAATGTCATACAAAATGAAAAGAGCCTCCTAAGCACAAAATGAATCTTAGCATTTGTCTATCTTGATTTCACATCCAACATTATTTATATTCATCTTCCTCATGCCACTTTCAATTTAGGTAACCTCAAATTAAATCAAATTCTATTAATTGTTGTGATTTATTAAATAACAATCATAGAGAAGGTCTAGATAGGAAAATATGTCATAAAGGTGTCCAATTTAAGTCTGTCATTATTTTTTATCTTCTTTTAGACATCTTACTTTAATTTATATACTCTAAAATTAAATTCAAGAACTCATAGACCAAGTGAACATGTTTTGACTAAAAAAATATTAGCCAAATAATCTCAAATGAACAAAATTTGAAAAGATATCTTGAATGCATCCATCTAAAAAGAAAAAAAATACTATTTATTTTCTACATTATTTTACTTTACTTAGATACTATTTGACAATTAGTTTGAATTAATTAATTAGAAAAAAACTATTTTATTTTCTTTTGAAAATTTCAAAAAATTATTTTATTTTATTTTTACTATAACAAGATTAGCATCTTATAATATGTAGGTTTTATAAATTATTTCTTATAGCAGAACAAACAAGACTTAAAATTTATTGTTATGATTGATATATTTCCGTTATACTAGAAGCCACCGTTTAATCTCTTGGAAATAAATTCTGCCACGCTTTTCAATAATATTCATATACAAGTTTTGGGAAGACGAATATGTCATGTGTCCCCTATCTCTAAGACGGTTGGATATTTCTGAGACACGCCATTCAATAATAATCATAACAAGGTTTTAGTAGATAAATCTGTACCTGTTAGTGACCGTGACTCGAACGGATCTCTCATGTAGGTCTCTAACAATGACTTGGATATTGAATTTTACTAATCACTCTGTTTTCGACATGTGGAATGATATTCATTATTAAGAGAAACATTATTTGTATAATGGTGGATTCTTCAGGGTACCATTGCACCACATTTAATATCTTGTTTAGAAATTTTTGAAGTTATTTGCATGTTTTATGGAGACTATTGAGGATGTCTTTATTTTCAATCAGTAATAAATGTTATCTATACATGCCAAAAAAAGGTTAGTTCTAGTGGCTACACTTGGGTGAAAAAACCATCAAATTTATTTTACATGCAATAGCTTGTCTCTTGCTCATCAATTTTCTAGTGTACAAGTAGTGCTCGTTCTTTATCATACATTATCTCAACGATATTGAAATCCATATAGATAATCCAAGTGGAAGAAAACATTAAAGTAGCAATCCATCATCACAAAAAAGATCTCTCAATAGCCTCATTGGAAGCGTAAACATTTATATTTTCAAAAGAATAATTATCAGCATTTAAGATTGTCCAAATCGAATGGTTAGTCTAGTCACAACCATGGTCAACAACATATGGGTGTCACTTAAGAGAGAGAAAGGAGAGAAACTTTGCATGTCCACCATCATGATTCTTGCAAAACATTGTATGCACATGCAAATTGACATGGCATGCAGTGGAAAGCATGCAACTAGTACTCTTCACTTTCTATAAACAAATCTATTGTTGACTTCTTCTAACAAGTATCTGTCATAAAACACTTCTTGCAGAGGTTAGTGATACCTCAAACATTCTAAGAAAAGAAATTCTTTAGAAGGAGTTGAGCATATCCTCATTATTCGACTCTTGAAAAGTGAAATAATGGTTCTTAAAAAACTCTAGGGAAAAAGAGAGAAACTAAATGTTGGGTGATAAAATCCTTCAAATATAAGTCATATATTTTTCATCCTCCTTAAGTATAGATGAGAGCTATGAGACCATCATGAGTGTTTTGATAATGAGGGAGAGCGAAGAAAAAATTATAGTTGTAAACATAACATCAATGCTAGGTAAAAAATCTACGACAACCTCAATTCAAAGGATAGCTCAATAGAGGGTGACACAAACAAAAACGGTACTAATTGCACCTTGGCAACATAAGAATTTGAAGTAGGCTATGCTTTCTCTTGTCCCCTACCAATGCTAATATTTTTTCCTTTAAGGTGTAATATCATTGATTAGCTTTCCTCAAATTTTGAGGAGCTCATTTGACTCGAGTAGCTACTAAATGGTGATCCTAAATTTTAAGCTTTATGAATTCATGTAAAGAAAAGTATTAAATAGATTAAGAGAGAGTACTCATGGGGTGTTTCCACCATCATAATTCTTCCAAAACATAGTATGAACATGCAACTTGACATGGCATGCAGTGGAAAGCATGAAACTAGTACTTTGCACTTCTTATAAATAACTCTATAGTTGACTTCTTCTGACAAGTATCTCTCATAAAATACTTCTTGCGGAGGTTAGTGAGACCTCAAACATTCTAAGATAAAAAAAATTCATTGGAAGGAGTTGAGCATATCCTCATTATTCAACTCTTGAAGAGTGAAGTAATGGTTCTTAAAAAAATCTAGGGAAAAGGAGTTCAACAAAATGTTGGGTGATGAAATCCTTCAAATTTAAGTCATATATTATCCCTCCTCCTTTACCTATTGATGAGAGCTACGATACCATCACATGTGTTTTGATAATGAGGGAGAGTGAACATAAATTTATAGTTGTGAACATAACAACAATGCTTGGTACAAAATCAAGGACAATCTCGATTCAAAGGATAACTCATTAGAAGGTGGCACAAACCAAATAGGTAAAAATTACACCTTGGTAGCATAAGGATTTGAAGTAGGCTATGCTTTTTCTTGTCCCCTACCAATGTTAGTATTTTTTCCTTGAAGGTCTCACATCATTGTTTACCTTTCCTTAGATTTTGAGGTAGCAACCTCAACAAACTAGGGAACCTCAACTTGTCAAGGAGCTCATTTGACCTAAGTAGCTACTAAAGGGTGATCCTTAATTTTAAGCTTTATGAATTCACATAAAGAAAAGTATAAAATAGATTAAGAGAGAGAACCAATGGGGTGTGACAAAGTTTATTAATTTGAATGCCAATAGACACATTTTAAATATTTAGATAAATCAATCTCAATGGAAACATATATTTATGGACAAGTTTGGTAAAACCTATTAGACTCCACATAAATAAAATTTCCTAGAAAGGAAGCACTACGGTATAGAGTTTTCCATCATGGAAGGGAAAAATAGAGAACCTCAAAATTTTCAAAATTTTGTTGCAAACTCTAAGATTAGGATTATAAGTCACTTATGGATATCAAATGGGGTGAATTAGTATGAATATAGGTGGAAGTAGGTGGTTGAATTTGAGGGATATATGTGGAGATAAGTAGTTGGCTTGGACAATATATGGAGACATAGGTGGTTGATGTTATGGAATGTATTTGGATGAGTTGTTGATTTTGTGGGCTATAGTTTTCTTTACATATATATGTGTGGGAGGACATTAGTTGAGTTTGTTTATAGGTAGATTCCAATGAAACATTAATTTCAACCTTGATATGTAAAACCATGGGGTGTAACTTCCTCCAGAACTATAAAATTCTCCAACCTACGAAAAAAAATCGAAATTCTTTGTGGCCGAGATGATGCTCAGCACTCATACTAGACTTGAAGAAAATGACATTCCAGATCTAGGAGGTATCCACAAGGACTAGGTACACACAAGTAATCATGCACCAAAATATGAAAGAAAATAAACTCATACACACATAATGAAAACATATAACCCTAGGAATTGACACAATAACCTGAACCTTTACATGGTCCTTAGAGAGAGAGAGCTAAGGGGACACATTAAACAATGGAGAGCATAAAAAATAGATATCATTATCTTCAACATTCACATTTCTTCGCAAGAGAACTTATTGCATCCTTCTCCTTTACAACTATCAACAAAATTAAAATACACCTTAGATATTATTTTCAATGGGTACTCATACCAAAGTCACTCTCAAGGAGTGAAGTAAGAACATTTAGGGTTGTCTCTCTCTCTCTATATCCCACACTTCAGATTTTCTCATATAGCTTGAGAGAAAAACCATCACAACACAAATTAGATAAACAACACAAAACATTACACAATATACACACTATTTAACTCATTTTTCAACACTAATTAAATAGGCTTAAACCCTACCCTATCAAGCTAATTAAAGTGGATAGTGTTGTGGATAATCTCCAAGATTGTCTTGCCAGCTCCTCTTAAATTGTCTCCTCCAAATACCTCCTCATTTATTAAAACAAGACCAAGCCAAAGACCTCGCACATCATCCTTCATTGAATAATAAATAGGAGTTATATTTTGAAATCCTTAAATGGGGAGGTTATGCTTGTGAAATGAATAAAAATGGATCGAATTCCTAGAAATGCAAACTAGGAACATGTCAATTCACCATTTCCACTTAATGGATCATTTCATTTTGGGAACAATCAATTAGGCTTATCTTCAATCCTCACTAATAGTTGAGCATGTTGGCAATTGACACTCATTCGAGTTATAGGTGTTGTCATTGATGGCAACACAGTTCATGGCAGATTCGGCAATCAAGGTAACTAACATTCACTTGGAACCAGTATTCTAAGGCCGACATAGGAGATTGATCTAGCAAGTGTGGAAGTTGCAATGATCATATTGTTTCATGTTTATATTTTGTTTGGGTCGACATGTGTCTTATTATTTATAACATGGTTGTAAGCCGACATAATGCATTTGTGTTTATTCATATAATTGGGTATATAAGTCAATCTGGGTTAGATCATTTTGAGGATATGATAGCTAAGAGATGCGATAGGTTATGTGATGGTATATGAGCGAGATCTTGATCAATAGAATGCAAATGTAATGATCTATAATCGGTCTTGATTGTTTGTCTAGAGGTTTGAGAAGCAATCTAAGCTACTAGTAAGGAAGGTTACAGTATAACTAGTATAGACAGTGCTTTAACCGAAACTCATCCAGCATAGCAGATGGTCATTCCGAGTTCAATTTTTGTTTATAATCCATTACTTTTGATCTGTAGTCAGCGAGGCTCCTTTTGTGATGAGCAGTGTGCTATAGGCAGTGTGCCTTGCTCCATGTGTAGGCCCCTCTTATAATATTCATTCAGTTGGCCAGTGGATAGATATTGTGGGTCTCTAATCGCACCATGGTTTTCCCTCTTTGAGGTTTTCCACTTATAAATATTTGTGTTATATCGATTATTAAGTGGATTTGTTAATAAGGTTAAAAATATTATATCCGACAAAACACTGATTCACCCCCCCTCTCAATGTTCTTGGATTCCAACAACTAATATCAGAGCTTTGGTGCCTTGGAATAAGTGTAACAGTTTGAGGAAGATCATGTATCCGAAATCCATGGAGATGAGTCTACAGAAGGAAATTGAAGTAGCACTTGAAGACTATGATGCTAAAAGGTTGAAGAACTTGAAGCTACAAGATAAGTTTAATTCTACAAAGGGATTCATCCTTACCCTATAGGAGAAGTTATCACCTTCTCAAGCTAAAAGAAAGGAAATTCTACAAAATTCGGATGATGAAGAGAAGAATGCCCTTAAGGAATTATGTCAGAAGCTGAGTCAGGAGAATAATGTCATGCATGCCATGACCATTAGGATGTCCAAGGAAATTGAAGACTGAAAGAAGAATGAAGAAAATATTGTTATATCTCTAAAAGACAGATTTGAGGAATGCATTAGGCTAGTGCATGAGAATGATGTATTCAGAACTAAGCTGGTGGAATCACAGAACAATGAGCAACAACTAGAAAGAATGGTGACAGTCCTAAGAAATGATCTGGATGCTGCAAATGAATACAAAGAAAAGTTCAGGGTTAGTTCTGCAAGGCTTGATGAATTACTAAAGGATCAAAGAGACACTGGAGATACTAGAGGTCTTGGATTTGAGCATGGAGAAAGCTTCGGTGCTGCAAATCAGGGGAATCTACTAGACAACCAGAATCTAAAATCACCGGTAAGGCAACCAATTGCACACAAATTTAATGGTAGATGCTTTATTTTTAATAAGTTTCATCATAGAGAAAGACAATGCAGCAATAGAGAAAATCAGAATTGTAATGCAGTTCCCGATCAGTGTTTAAATTATAAAAAGTATGCTCATAAAATAGAAGATTGTAGAATGAATGTGAGATGTCATGCATGTGGAAAGTTTGGACATATGGCTAATCAATGTAGGTCAAAGAACAGTCAAGGGATCAACAAGGCAATTCAGAAGAACAATGTTACTTGCTATGCCTGCAACAAAATAGGACACATTGCTAAATATTATAGAAACAAGAATACACCAAAAGGGAATGACACATCTAATGAGAAGGGAAATAAAAAGGTTGATGAAATCTAGCAAGATCATACTAAACAGTGGGTTAGGAAATCTGATGATCAATCGACATAGGCAAATTCACTAGTTACTCAACCAGTAGAGCAGAATGTTCCTGCACCGGTAGGACACACATCGGGTAACTAAGGCATTATCCTTAGGGGGAGGCGAATTAATGACAAATTCTACATTACCCCAGGTAGTGGTCTAAAAACTTGTTTTAGATCTTGGTGAAGTCAGTTTGGAGGATAACCGGCACTGAGATAATGGATTTTGTATCCGGTATCATATGCTGACATGCATTAATGTCAATAAGGAATTAGGGTTTCATGGGATAAAAGGATAAGTTTCTTCATTTCTAATCATACAACACTCAGAGTAAAGAAAAGTGAGTTTAAGGCGATTAAGAGAATTTTTCCAATGATTTCCAGTATTTTCTGACCGGATTTTCAAAGATTTTCACTGGCTTAGGTTGAGAGGTATTTTCTCTCTTTTTCACGCTACTTTTCTAAATCATGATGGCTTCTGGATCTTCTTCCACTTTGGTAGATGTGGCTACCCCTATTGTGGTGGACATTAAGGATCGTCCACGTCTGGAATTTAAGTGATACCCTCAAATTTCAAAGGTGGATGACTCAATCAATGCATTTTCTAGGGATCGTGACAAAGTTCTTTATGTGGAAGATGTGAGAGCATATATTCAATACACTTTGGAGGATTTGGGATAATCAGAGATTAAATCAATGTACTTGTACACTTTGTTGAACAAGGATGGATTGATCAAACCATAATTTCAAATTTTCAAGGATTAGGGTTTCACCAATATTTTGGATATGTCTGAGTTTGAGGATGAGATGATTCAGTATGTGCTAAGCCAAGTCCATGGCAAGTTCATGTGTCTTGACCAACCTTACAAAATCACCAAGGAGGCGATTTGTGCTATCACCGATTTACCCTAGGTCGAACAGACACCAGGCAAGAGGAAGATTCTGAACAATGAGGTGAACAAGCTAACTAGTGCCACCTTTGACAACCGGTCGATGCGGATTAGCACCATCAAGGATAAAGATGTTCAATTTGCAAGCATGGTGATTGGACACAAGGTACTCAATCAAACCGATTGAAATTTGTTTCTAGCTCTTGTATCTACTGTGCACACAAGATGGTAAAGGAAAATGTGAAATATGATCTTTGTCAGTGGATGTGTGTTGTGTTGATTTCAAATTTGGGAAAGATTCAGGGAAAAGTGAAAGGTACATTCCAATATTGGAATCTCATTGTCTGTTTAATGCTTTTATTTTTGAATGAGATACCGAGATCTGGTAAGAGGCAATGGGCCTTTGATATATCGATAGGAAAACAAATTAAGGATGTCTTGAGGAATTTGGGATAGGACCAAGACTCCATCATGTGGGGTTATTTCAAAGCATTTCGGAAAGCAATGAAGAAGAGGGAAAGGATACCTAGGAATATAGTTGACAAATACTCTACTGACATATGCTTCATGGTGAAAAATGATGAAACTTTAATGGAGGCAGTACAACCTAGAACTATCTAGGTTACTAAAATAGGCTATGAGGTTGATGTATAGATCTTGGATCTCTATGCCAAGATGCTTATAGATGCCTTGGTTGATGAGAAAGAGAAAAAATTTGGTACTACAAAGGAGAAGGAATCTGAAGTAAAGATAGGTTTTAGTAAGAAGAAAAGGGAAGGACAAATAAAGAAGGTTGGACACGTTGTCTAGAATATGTCCTCTAAGATCAAACAAATCATTGGTTTGGCAGAAACATCTCCTCCGATAGCTATATAAGCTTCTTCGGAAGAAGGAACCAGCAAGGGTATATCAAAGAGAAAGAAATCAGAGACCTTTATTGCTCCTGTTGAATCTAGTTCTCAGACTAGGGAAGAAACACCAAAGATTCCTAAGATCTACATGAGGATTCATAGGGAAAAGCTCGAGGAAGGGAAGATGGAGAAAACCAAAGTCACTCCTCGCTCAACACAAAAGAAAATTTTGAAGGAGAGGAAACCTAGTGAGAAAAGGAAACCGGCCAAGGAGTCTACTCCCACCCCGGTAAGAAGAAGAAAAAAGATTTAGATATTCCTCTTGAATCTGGTAAAAGTGTTAAGGTTATTTATCCTCTTTTTGTCACTGAACAAATTGATTAGATCACAAAAGATGGTATTTTGAGTAACATACAACACTATTATAGTGTTATGGATGATAAGGAACAAAAGGAGATTGAAGAATTAGTTTTGTTATACTTATACATATATAAGAAAGCCTTACTTGAGATTGAATTATGTCATTTTCCCAAAGTTGTCAAATTTGAATATTTGAAATGCAACAACTAGGTAATTTTGGGGGGAAATTAGTTTTTAAGAGTTAAATGCCTTAACTTCAAAATGTAACTAGTCAAAGGTGGTTGATATAGTTAGGGAGAAGTTATAAAAGGATCATGTAATGCTTTGTACAATAGAGAGAGTGTTGGTGTACGGACTAAGACATCAAATTTGCAATAAAGATCAAATTCTTCCATTTTATTGTTATTTTTGCATGATAAACATAGCATATTGATAAGTTATTATTATCCAATGATTTGAGAGTGTTTGTAACCTACCAATTATCAGTTAGATACATTGAAGTTTTAGTTCTATCCCAGTTTGCAATTCTTGGTTGACTGTTAACACATTTTGACAAGTTTTAGATCAAGAAAAGTGATTTTCTAACATGAAGTAGGCATTCCATGATTGAATCAGGATTTTGAATCATGGGATGTCTCCATTTAACATTTAATATTATTTTCTAACCTCATAATGTGCAAATAAGTTGAGAGAAGGGTGATCATCATTGGAAAGGAGTGAAATTGCATTGAAAATGCTTGCTAAGGAGTAGCAGTAGCAAATCTGCCTTAAGGAGAGGTATATTTTATGATTGAAAGTGTTTAGAAATGTCCTATGGAAGGTGAATCCATCATCAATTGGTTGATATAGTGTTTGGAAGAGGGGTATGTGAGAACCCTACTTTTAAGGGTTTGAGGAAGGCTAAATTTGGGATTTTGCATCTAATAAGGTTAGACCTTGAAAATAATTGAATAATTTTTAAACCATATTGGATGACTTATGATATTTTGGGAGTCATGGAGTTAAAACATTATATACTTCCTGTGTAAATTTGCCACTTTTTGTGTCTAAAAACAGTGCACAGTTGCAGCACTGCGTATACTTTCCAAAACAACCATATGAAATATTTTGATATGTTAAAGGGAATCCAAATGGGTGTCATAATATCTAATTTTTGTGTTTATTTGTTTGGAAAAGTTGGGTGAAAACAATTCATTTTCCTCATTGGAGGGCTAATTGGGTAATTAGGCCTAGAAGGCTAAAAAGAGGGCTTTGCACTTAAACAAGTTCTTAGAACCACAAAAACTATTCAAATACCTTATTTGGAGGTATTAAAAACATTCCATACCTTTGGAATCATTTGGAGAAGTGTTTGTTTACATTTGACCTATTTGAGCCATTTTGGGTACTAGTAGGCCTAGGGGTTTGAACCTTGTATTTCTCTTATAAATATCAAAGGTTAATTTATCACACCCTTCCTCTACATAAAAGGTCTTATCTAAAAAGGAGAGTTGTAAGAAGATAAAGTTTTTGAGGACTGATCAAGGCGGTGAGTTTATTTCTGAGGAATTCACTAGATATTATGAAGAAAATGGTATCAAACGACAACTTTCTGCACCAAGGATACCATAGCAGAATAGTATTGCAGAGAGGAAGAATTGGTCAATTTTTTAAGCTTCTAGAACTATGTTGATACAAGGAGGTGTAGCAAAAACTTTCTGGAGAGAAGCTGTCAGCACAATTGTCTACACTATGAACTAGATTTTGGTAAAAAGAGGTAAGGATAAGACTCCTTATGAATAGTGGTATGGTAGATCACCTACTGTTATTTATTTTAAGATATTTGGTAGTAAATGTTTTATTAAGAGAGGTGAAAATGTTATTAAGTTTGAGGCTAAAAGTGATGAAGGTGTATTTCTTGGCTACTCTACCAAGAGTAAGGCCTACAAATGTTACAACAACTGGACACAGAGAATCATTGAGAGTGCTAATGTTCTAGAGGATGAGTATCCTAAAGTCTCAGAGGAAACCTGTGTGGAGAAAAAGGATGAAGATACTTGCATTCTATTTTTGGAACCAGGACCGGTGAAACCTGAAACTGATAAAGAGAATGATGTTGTACTAGTTCAATCAAAACGGGTAGATTCAGAAGAAAAGGATGATAATGAAGTAGAAGAACCTGAAGATAATGATCATGTTATTCTGGGGTATATGAGAATCAATCACAATCCTGGCCATATTATTAGAGATAAGGATACTAGAGTGTTAACCAGAAGAAGAATTAGAGAAAATTCTTGCATGATCTCCACTATTGAGCCTAGAACTGCTAAGGCAACATTTTGAGATGATCATAGGATCAAAGCTATGGAGGAGGAGCTTGATCAAATTGAGAAGAACAATACATGGACCCTAGTACCCAAACTATTGAATAAAAATGTGATAGGTACTAAGTGGGTATTTAGGAACAAGCTGAATGAAAATGGTGTAGTAGTCTGAAACAAATCTAGATTGGTTTGCAAAGGTTATGCACAAGAAGACGGAGAAGACTATGGTGAGACTTTTGCACCAATTGCTAGACTAGAAGGTGTTAGGACTTTACTTGCATTTATAGCATATAAGGGATTCAAAGTATATCAGATGGATGTGAAGTCAGCATTATTGAATGGTATACTGGAAGAAGAAGTATACATTAAGCAGCCAGATGGTTATTCTTTGACTGATGAAAAATACATGGTATGCAAATTGCACAAGGCATTATATGGATTAAATAAATCTTGGAGAGCATGGTATGAAAGGCTCCATTCACACTTGATGAAGATAGGTTTTCAGAGGACCAGTGAAGATAGCAACATATATCTCAAATCTAAAGGAGATAAAATACTGGTTCATGAAGTGTTTGTAGATGATATCATATTTGGAGGTAATGATGACATGAGCAATGACTTTGCAAATGAAATGAAAAGTGAGTTTGAAACGTCTCTAGTGGGAGAGATAAACAATTTTGTAGGCTTGCAAATATAGCAAATGAAGAGTGGTATTTTCATCACACAGTCTATGTGAAAGAGGTATTAAAGACATTTGGTATGAGTTATTGTAAACTAGTTGGGAGACCAATGGTTACATGTTGTAAATTGTCTAAGGAAGATGAAGCCACATTTGTTGATGAAAAGGAGTAAAGGTCAGTGATTGGGAAATTGCACCATGTTGTTCACAGTAGACCAAATATAGCTCATGGAGTTGGTCTAGTTGCTAAATTTCAGAAGAATCCTAAGGAAACACACTTGATAGCAACCAAGAGGATATTAAGATATTTGAAAGGCACTATTGACTATGAATTATGGTATCCATATGCAGGTAACTTTGATTTGAAGGTGTATACAGATGCAGACTGGGCAGGTAATGTTGATGATAGGAAAAGCACAACCAATGGAGCATTCTTTCTTTGAGGAAGACTTGTTTCATGGAGTAGCAAGAAGCGGAGTTGTATATCACAGTCTACTGCTGAAGCTAAGTATGTTGCAGCTTATATGACTTGTACCCAAGCTATCTAGATGAGGAACATTCTGGAAGGTTTCAAGATGAAGTTTTCAGAACCTATAAAGATCTGATGTGACAATACCAGTGCCATAAATATTTCCAAGAACCCTATTTTGCATGCATGAACCAAGCATATTGAATTGAAGTATCATTTCTTGAGGGAAAAAGTGCAGAGTAAAGATGTGATATTGGAGGATGTTTCTACCAAGGAGCAACTTGCCGATATCTTTACTAAACCTCTGCCTAAGACTACTTTTGAGTATCTTAGAAGTCAGCTAGGGGTTATACCCCTTCATGAAGTCAATTGAGCATGATGTAGAGTACATTAGTCCCAGAGCTACTTGCAGAATTTTATAGCAAGATTGGTGTAGAGTGGAGTTATTCCACAGGGGGAGAATCAAGTTGTAGGTTGATAATGCTTAGCAGTGAAGTTTGACATTGCATGTTTTACTTTCACTTTGGCATTATTGTCAAAGGGGGAGAAGAACTATGTGATTATGGGGAGAATAATTGTATGATTGACAATTAGAAGGTCTATAGCTAGTTACCAACTGAAGACAAGGAAAGTACATGGTAAAATTTAAACCAGGATTCCTATTCACAATCATAGCAATCGATGATATTGATATTTGTATTGCCATCAATTGCAAAGGGGGAGATTGTTAGCATTTGCATGAAGATTGCATTAATGAAATGTTATTTTGTCATTGATGTCAATTAACTGATAATGATAGTGTTGTAATTCTATTTTGTAACTGGTAGGAAGAGCTAGTGAAGAGAACTGTAATAGGTAGGTGAGTTTTTGGAGTGAACTAGTATTGCTAAGAATTGGAGAGTTGAACTAGTAAACCCTAGCTGATTAAGTTTGGTGAATTGGTTGTATTGGTTTATGATCTGATGATGAGCGGTAATGATTATGACACATATGCATGTTGTATGAGAAGAGTTTCAAAGTGTTTTTGGCACATGGAGATAATGGTATTTATCTTGGGAATGAGCAAGTATATTGCATGTAATGCAAACCACTTGATGAGTTATAGTGTTTGATGAAGTAGTGATCAAGGAGCGATCGAGGCTATCTTGAATGATGTGCAAAGATTGTTATGTAATCCAACGATCATACTTGAACTGACTTGTTTGTAATCTCTATGAGAGAATTAGGTTTGTGTTGTGTTACTAACCTATTGATTTTCTTATAAGGTCGATGAGTTGTTTTGTTGAAGAGTTGGAAAATATGTAGTTGAGAGTGAGAGTGTGGTTGACAAACCGGATGATGTATCTGTAGTTTGTGTAAAGGAAGATAGGAGCATGAAAAGGATCTAAACAAGAAAGTGTAGTGCTATTCAAACAGATCAAAAAACCCCTATTGTTTTCTAACAATTGTAGTGGTAAAATTCCCTAACTGGGTAAGCTCTAACAAGCTTAGTGTTATTCATATCCTCTAACAAGGTGGTGCATTAGCTTGTTTTTCAAATCCTCTACCAAGGTTACTCCTCATAGGGTATTTCTTTTAATAGGGCATTATAGTCAATCCCTTAACCAGGTGATCCCTAACAGGATCCATTCTTAACAGGACTTTTGTAAATCTTTAACAGCCTTGGCTCCTAACAGGGTAAACTTTAGAAGAGTTCTGAATACTTGTGGGTATTCATCCCCACCATGGTTTTTCCCATTTAGGTTTCCACGTCAAAAATATTGTGTCAAGTGGTGAATTTTTTTGTGGTTATGTTTACTATGGTTGAATTACTTAACTTCTTAATCCACTTTGATAAGTTATGTTAACCGATAGCAATCTAAAATGAGGTTTTACTTATGTCAGTAACGTATTTGGATGTTTGTGAGTTTCAAGTTGTTTTACTGTTAATCTATTATAATAGTCAACCAGTTTAACTTGACAGTGATATTGGGTTTGTAGTTCAATGGTTTAACTTTTTAGTTTAGAGTTTTCTTTGAGAGGTTGATTTTGAGATTGGTGGAAGTTATTATTAATTTTCTATCTACTGATTTACCCCCCCCTCTCAGTAGTTGATCAGATCCTTATTCTTTCGTCATACCATCAATCTAGTCACTAGTATTGCTTAGACAAATCTGAGAGCAAGTCTATGCTCACATATTTTAAAAGGCAATAGGTTGATTTGTTATGGTTTTTATATTCATGATTATATCTGGCTAACCATGCATGCAATGATCTATTAAAGTGTTTGTGACTTACAACTTGCATATTACCACTTATCACACACACAATACCCACAGGATTCACTATCTACAGAATAGAAATCTTGACTGGTTAACATCTTACAAATATGCCCTATTAAGAGTAGACCCACTTAGGAGTCACCTGGTTAAGGGATTTAATATGATGAGCCATGTTAGGAGCTTTGACCTATTAGGATCAACCTCGCAAGAGGATTTAAGACTTTGATAGAGAGCTACCCTGTTAGGGGATTTACAAATTAAGGCATGTTAGGACCTACCCGGTTAGGGTATTTTACTACTGCAAACTGTTAGGAAAACAATAGTCAAATGATCTTCATGTAATGCCTCAGTGTTTGGTAAGATCCACTTTAGATCCTCAAAAATTCAACAACATATCAATATAGATCTTCACTAATCACTACACAATCAAATTCACATCCTTCGCTAATGATCTCACATTCTTACATACACACACTGACTTGATACCTCATCACACTTTTTATAAACATCTCCTAGTCGACTACAACCTTGGAACAATTTTCTAGGTTGAATGAATCTAGACAAACTAACATTGCACGCTGAACTTATGTTGGCCATCGACATAAGAAACCAAAAACAAGACAAAACCTGTGTCGGTTTACCGATTCAAGTGACTTTATTACTACCAGTTAAGTGTTCATCAGAATGCCTACTCTGTACATCAAATCTCGCTTGTCCGATTGAATCTGCCAATGCAGTCATGAACATAGCTCCAAATACCTATCTCCATCATTGCTTTAAAATTGTATCATCCAACTCTTCATGAATTACTTGTACCAATTGCTAGAATGCAACTCTATCTCTATTTACCAGTTGAAGACCTAATTATCGGTTCTCTGTTCAACTGTCTTTTGTGCTGGTTATACCATACCGGTTGGCTTCCAAGACTTATATGACTACAAAAACATTGTTACCATTAATGAAAACACAAGACTTAGTCAGCAAACATGAATCTCAATCTCTTCATCACATTCACCAATCAATCATTTACTGGTTGCATATCACCAACATTCTTTGTCGGTTCAGTCAAATGCCAATAATATTTGTTCTTCATTAAATATATCCATGTCTTCCTAGAGAAATCATAAATGAAAGTAACTTAAAACTCATACCCATTCAAGGATGTTGTTGACATGGACCCACATAAATCTGATTGTATGAGATCCAAATTCTCTTTAGATCTAGTGTCACTGCTTGGAAAATTGGTCTTAGCATATTTCCTAAGAGCGCAACCCTTGCACACCTCATATTTTTTGACCTTCATCTCAGGCAGCCTTGCCACTATTTCCTTGAGCACATTAAGTACTCCATGGTGAAGATGAGCCATCCTCCTGTGCCACAATTATCCTTTCCCTCTACAACTACTTACCAATGTATGTTTTGATTTAAACTCTAACCGCAATGGAAGATGTCATTCCCAACAACAATCACTTTTGCAACTTTGGAATCCTTGGGACGAATATTAAATTTTCCCCTTTCAAAGGTCACGATGTAACCCTTTGTACTCCAAAGTAGCAAGAGAGATTAAATTCTTTGTCATGCCATGGACATACAACACGTCCTCCACCAATAGAGGTTTGCCAGACTCCCTCTGAAACTTTATGGTGCCAACGCCAATTGCATGGTTCTTGACATTATGTCCAAGCTCAATACAAAAATCCAACTTCTTCTCCTCGAATTTGGTGAAATATTCTCTAAGTCCTGTCATGTGGCAAGAATCCCCACTATCAATATACCATACACTTTTGGCAATTGAACTTGAGAGGCAAGCAATGAGAGAAAAATCACTCTCAAACACTTTTGCAAACTCATCCACCTCTGCAGTAGCTGCAACTTGCTTCTTCGACTTACCCAAGTTTTTCTTATTTGGGCACTAACTAGCATAGTGACCCATCTGATGGTAGCACAAATAATTTATCTTACTTAGATCTTTCTTCTTTCCATCCTTGGAAGAACACCCTTTAGTTTACCCTTTATTGAATTTCTGCTCGCCCTTGCTTGCAAGAGCAAGATTTTCTTCATCATCAACCTTCTTTATTTGACCTGCCCAATGAGAATTTTCATATATCTCTTCCTAGACAAAATCATCCCAAAGCCTTGCCCAGTCAAGTAGGCGATCTCTACCGACAAAACACTTGACAAACTCTTCCCATTGCTCCAAGAAGCCATTCAGGGCTATCCACATGAGCTCATCATCAACAATAATCTTTTCACTTACCTGTGTCAATCTAGACAAGTAAGAGGTCACAATCTCGCCATTGCACATCTTGGTGTTATGTAACTTGTCCTTGAGCATCATCTTATGACTCAGATAGTCGCTTTGATAAATTTTTGCGAGTGTATCCCACATTTCCTTGGTGGTGTCTTTCCTGGATAGATGAGGAATCAAATGATCTTTTACCCCATCAAGGATAATCCTCTGAGCCTTGGCCTCCTTGATTTCATGTGAATCTAGAGCAATAAGATCATTTACTAGTGGAGTCACTTCTATACTAGCATATGTCCACAACTTATTCTCCTTGAGAAGGGATGTAATATGAACCTTCCACTATAAGAAGTTAGATGCACCCTCAAGCCTGTCCTCATGTCAAACACTCATTGCCAATGCGAAATAAAACCCTTAAAGAAATTGAAGACTGAAATCTAAAGAAATTTGTGATACAAAAACTTGGCTTCATATTTAGAGTTTAGAGCTCTAATACCATGTTAATATTTTTTAACCCAGCTATAGATTAATTGCACAATAAGTTCACAGAATAGAAACTCTATCTAATTTTTAACAATCAATAATCAATACTCCAGGTTAATTAACAACAGATAATAGAGGAAGCAAAATAAATAACAAAAGCCAATCACAAAAAAAAAAGCCCCAGTGTGGGGAAAAACCTGCAAATGTTGGATCTTTTATTTAGCATAACAATAGACTTTCTCTTTGAAAATTCAATACAAGTTTGCTACAAAAATCTTACATATATAGAGCTCAGCTGCTTTACTTAGGTTGCAAGAAAAGCATCTTTCCTACTTTCTTTGGCTTTAAATCATATATAAAATCACTCTTGGTTTTACTCAATCTCACAAACTTAGAAATAGTCTTTTAAAGAATAAAAAAATAAAGTTGTTGCTAAAAATCCAACTCGAATTACTTTAAAGCAACTCCACTCCATCTTTCGAACTAAAAAAAAAACAAGAATGTTTGGATAGCAGATATTTTGTTTATTTTCCTGTAGCCATTACCTTGAAGAGCATGTTGTAAAGGTTTCAAATACAGCTATCGTTGTGTTGTATCTTCTGTTGACTATAACTCTTAGAATATGTTTTAGACACTTTTAAATAGCTGATATTCATGTCTGTTGATTCTATTGTCAACAATAATGTAACTGGTCTGATACTTTGTCTTTTATTTTTTTACAGTTGATTATGAACTGCTCATTATTTATATTATTTATATTAATTTATATTTTTCTTTGTTCAATAAACAATAAAATTGCAGTCACGTAGAAGAGATTCCAAACAAGGTATTAAATGTGCGGCAGTTGCTTAAGCAAGCTTGTTAACTAAAACCGATCTCACAAATTGCATTCAAAAGTCGACGTTGATGTGAGAATCTTGACAATCACATACTCGTGGACCTCTGGAAAGAGTTTTTAAGGATAAGATGTATGTAAATGTTGACAGTAATAAATCTGGTTAAAATGAACGTTCTTTCTCACGTTCCATTTATTTGAGTCTGTGGAAAATAATATATATAACAGACACATTGGAGGGCTTATGAGGTGACGGTTCCAGCTGCC
Organism: Cryptomeria japonica; assembly: GCF_030272615.1. Lineage (NCBI taxonomy): Eukaryota > Viridiplantae > Streptophyta > Pinopsida > Cupressales > Cupressaceae > Cryptomeria > Cryptomeria japonica. The sequence goes on from NC_081407.1 coordinate 726,262,301, forward strand.
AAAATAATTGGAAGGCATTGCTACGAACCAAAATAATATCCAACTATCCATGATTTTGAAAGATGTTAGAGAGACACGTTAGAGGGAGTACTGGTATTCAAAGATGTGGCAGGATTTGTTTCGACATATCACAATCATGAAACGAATCCTTTTCTAGTGCAGTACTTGAATGCTATTCATCACAAAATTTCTACAGTTCAAAATTAATTTGACGGTATGTAATCCAAAGTAGAATTTGTGGAGGAAGATTTCTACGGGCTAAAACTGATATGAATGTAGAATCCATAACTGGTAGGCTTATGTTAAAGCGTATTTGAAATTTTTTTTTTTTTTATCGATAAAGACAGAGTCAGAATTTATATTAATTATGGTTAAATACAAAGATTGTTCGCTGAGTTTCATAACATTCAAAACATATCTGTTTTTAGAGAACCCAGCATAACATAGAACCCTCAACAGGCTGGAAACCTTTAGGCTTAAGATTTAGCCATTTTATCAGAGCCATCAAAATTTAATAGTCTGGAGAAAAAGGGACTATCAAAATTAATTTGAGGGTATGTAATCCAAAGTAGAATTTGTGGAGGAAGATTTCTACGGGCTAAAACTGATATGAATGTAGAATCCATAACTGGTAGGCTTATGTTAAAGCGTATTTGAATTTTTTTTTTTTTTTATCGATAAAGGCAGAGTCAGAATTTATATTAATTATGGTTAAATACAAAGATTGTTCGCTGAGTTTCATAACATTCAAAACATATCTGTTTTTAGAGAACCCAGCATAACATAGAACCCTCAACAGGCTGGAAACCTTTAGGCTTAAGATTTAGCCATTTTATCAGAGCCATCAAAATTTAATAGTCTGGAGAAAAAGGGACTATCAAAATTAATTTGAGGGTATGTAATCCAAAGTAGAATTTGTGGAGGAAGATTTCTACGGGCTAAAACTGATATGAATGTAGAATCCATAACTGGTAGGCTTATGTTAAAGCGTATTTGAAATTTTTTTTTTTTATCGATAAAGGCAGAGTCAGAATTTATATTAATTATGGTTAAATACAAAGATTGTTCGCTGAGTTTCATAACATTCAAAAAATATCTGTTTTTAGAGAACCCAACATAACATAGAACCCTCAACAGGCTGGAAACCTTTAGGCTTAAGATTTAGCCATTTTATCAGAGCCATCAAAATTTAATAGTCTGGAGAAAAAGGGACTATCAAAATTAATTTGAGGGTATGTAATCCAAAGTAGAATTTGTGGAGGAAGATTTCTACGGGCTAAAACTGATATGAATGTAGAATCCATAACTGGTAGGCTTATGTTAAAGCGTATTTGAATTTTTTTTTTTTTTTTATCGATAAAGGCAGAGTCAGAATTTATATTAATTATGGTTAAATACAAAGATTGTTCGCTGAGTTTCATAACATTCAAAAAATATCTGTTTTTAGAGAACCCAGCATAACATAGAACCCTCAACAGGCTAGAAACCTTTAGGCTTAAGATTTAGCCATTTTATCAGAGCCATCAAAATTTAATAGTCTGGAGAAAAAGGGACTATCAAAATTAATTTGAGGGTATGTAATCCAAAGTAGAATTTGTGGAGGAAGATTTCTACGGGCTAAAACTGATATGAATGTAGAATCCATAACTGGTAGGCTTATGTTAAAGCATATTTGAAATTTTTTTTTTTTTTATCGATAAAGGCAGAGTCAGAATTTATATTAATTATGGTTAAATACAAAGATTTTTCGCTGAGTTTCATAACATTCAAAAAATATCTGTTTTTAGAGAACCCAGCATAACATAGAACCCTCAACAGGCTGAAAACCTTTAGGCTTAAGATTTAGCCATTTTATCAGAGCCATCAAAATTTAATTTCCAGCTACCTAAAACCAGAGTATTTAAACATGCAAATATGGAGCCAAAATAAAAATATACAAATTTATGATTAAGTATCAGGTAGAGAAATTGAAGTATCAACAGATGGGAACCTAGCTTGCATTGGGTAAATTAGGTTGCGGCAGCTCCAATCTCGATTGACCACGACCTCTGCCTGCTGGACGACCCCGGCCATGACCCGCGCTCCTACAGCCGCTGCTCGAGCCACCTCTGCAACTCTACTCAGGTTTTGCTTCTACTTCTATAGCTTTCATAGGCAGGATTCCATTCAACTTTGCAAACTGGAAGAGATCCTCCTCTTTTCCTTGAGCCTCTGGGTCATCTCCTAAGAATCTCCACTTGAGATTGCTCAGACCTACGCTAGCAAAGACTTTGTGTCTATCCAGTTCTTTACCCTTCAGGTCAAGTAGAAATGGATAGAATTTGATGAGCTCTCCATGGGCATTGAAAAGAATCCAGTCACTTGGCCAGGGTGCCCCAGAGTCATGGAGGGCCTTATTCAAGATTTCTTGAAATTCTTGGAGAATTTCCATTGGAAAGAGCTCCCTGGTGAGATTCCAAACCGACTACTTGGGTAGCTTCTAGTCCAACAAAGAGGCCACAAATCTGGAGGAGATGCTGGTGTTGTCTCACGGATATTCATCCCTGCTCAGATGGGTACTACCCAGAATCAATTTGACTGCTAGTAAAACTAGAGGGTCTGCATGGATAAGGAGACGCTTAAGTCTCAAGTCCGTTATCCTTCTAAAGGAGACCTATCGGGTGGAGGCACTAAGTGAGATAGGAGTGTCTGCACTGAAGCAAGAGGTAGGCCTCGGGTAAACACTCATGATAAAACCAAATGGCGGCTCAGAAGACATGGTGGCCGAAAGAGAAGATAGGCGAGAGGGGAAACCAAAGAGAAAAACCAGAAGATGCAGGAAGGAAAGAAGGAAGTGAGAGGGAGACACTTTGACAAGAGAAATAGGCACATGACTCAACAAGTGATAATGACAATTAGAGGGGCAATAAAGGCTCACACGAAGGTGGTGAAGAGTAAATACCCAGATCGAGCCAAATCTACTCAAGTGCATTTAGAAGGATTAACCTGCGGATAGCTCATGCAAAGGATTGAATGACGGTGCCCTCCAGCTGGAGCATCGAGAATCCCATTTTTGTGGAAGCATGGATTGATTTAGTGGTTTATTAGCAAGGCTAACCCGGACCCACCATAAGCCCCAAGTTTAAATGAGCACTTTAATTTGGAGAAAGGAGATAGCCGTTGGGGTCAACCGCCAAAAAAGGGCGGGTCATAAGCATTTAAATTTGAATTCTACGATCCACCAACCTATCGGCAGAAAGCAGCCCCAAAGACCTGTTTGAACAGGGCTTGTTAACTTGTTCAATCTGCATTACCATTATGTTGAATGCCCTAAGACCACCAATGAGTGAATGTACCTTGAGCTACTGATTTTGATAAGGCATCCGCCACTTCATTTGCTTCCCTGTAGATATGTTTTGCCTCAAAATGATCAAGGTTGTTCAATTTTTCTAGGATTCTTTCCAATAATGCTTGGAGCCTCCAGTTGGGGGTTTTCTTTTTCCTTATAGCGTTTATTACTACCTCTGAGTCTCCTTCCACTGAGACATTTCTAAGGTCATGGTTGATGCAATCCTTCAAGCCAAGTAGGCGAGCAGTAAACTCTGCTATGTTATTGGTGTCTTGAGGGATTGGCTTTGCCATTTTCCCAATCACTGCTCCTGTTTGATCTCTAATAACGTAGCCTATTCTGGAAGGGCCAGGATTGCCTCTGGAGGCCCCATCAAAGTTAAATTTTACCCAATCTGGCTTTGGGGGGGACCAGGTTGCATCTTTTCTTGCCTTGGTTTTTTGGCGAGAGGATGAGGGGATAATAATGCCTTGCCACTTTAGACTGATATTTTCATCCCATGAAGAAAAAACTTTGGACTTGACCAAAGAAAAGGTTGTTCAGTAGTTAACTGAGTCCACTATTGTTGATTCAATTGAGTTCAAAATTGATTCCTGTCTCTTAGCTTTACCTTCAAATAGCCCATGATTCCTTTCTTTCCAGATTTCCCAGATTAAACATGATGGAGACACTTCCAAAATTTGGCTCAGAGAGGTCTCTTTAATATGAAGGGGCCAACTTTGGAAAAGAGATTTGATTTCATTCGATAAGGCTACGATCAGATCCAATTTGGCACAAAGCCATCTCTAGTAGTTGGAGGCAAAAGGGCAATTCAAGAGGAGGTGGTCCACTAACTTTGATTGAGCTTTACACAAAATGCATCTTGAAGGACCTTCATAGCCCATTCTTGGGAACTTATCTGTAGTTAGGATTTTTTTTCGGATTGCCAACCATGCAAAAATACCTGCTTTCGGAATGGCTTTGGAACTCCAAAACATTTTCAAAGGGATTTTGTGATTGCTCTGCTCTGCAGGGCTGATTAGAATTCTCTATCCATCTTTTGAATTATACTATCCTGTTTTGTAAGACGCCTAGATAAGAGAGTCTTCTCCTCTTTTGGAGCTGATGTTTCTTGCTTCTCGATGACCTAGAAGTTCATCTAGATCCTCCCTTGGAACTAGTAAGCCCTCCATTGATTTCCATCTCTAGCTTTGTGGATTCGACATGTCAGCCATTTCCAGATAATCTCTAACTCTAGAGCCCCAATTCTATTTGAGCCAGTGTTCTATAATAGGAATATGGATTAGATTTGCCAAAGGTGGATAGCCACCCCAGGAGTCCTTCCAGAATAAGCTAGATGAGCCCTCATGAATGTCCCAAGAAATTGAATTTGAAACCAGATTTCTATAGGAGATAATGAAGTTCCATGTTCTAGACCCCTTGGGGAAATTGCCTGATCTGAGGATGTTAAGATAATTTTGATCTAAGAGATACTTTGTTGCCAGCATTCTAAACCAAGAGGCATTAGGGTTTTTGATGAATTTCCAGACTAGTTTAGCCCCTAGGGCTATATTTTGCAGTTTAAAGTCCTTGATGTCTAGACCACCCATTGGTCTGGGTTTTATAATTTTGTCCCAAGCTATTAAAGCAATTTTATGCTTTTCTTCAGTGTTTTTCTAGAAGAAGTTTCTCATCTTCTTGATTATGAAGGAATTGGCACTAGATGTTAAGGATAAAATAGATAATAGGTAAATTGGAAGGGCTGAAATCACTGCTTGGATCATCACTAGTCTTCCTACCCAATATAGCCATTTGCCCTTCCAGGAATTTGCACTTTGTTCAACTTTAAGTTGTAAGGGATCACAGAATTTATAATTCCTTAGACCTTGATCTATTGGAATGCCCAAGTAAGTGCATGGAAGACTTCCTTCTTTGCAGTTTAGAATTCTGAGAATTCTGGTCTGTAGTGAGATTGGAGTTGTGAAGAAGTAGACTTTAGTTTTATCCTTATTTCGTAATTGGCCTGAATCCCTGCCATACATCTCTAAAATCTAATTGAGATGGGTGGCTTCCTTTACATTTGTTGTCCCCAAGAGAAGATTGTCATCTGCAAACTGCTGGTAAGTAACTACAAAATCTTTAGTTATTTTGATTCCCTCTAACTTATGATTTTCATGACTACCTTTGATTGCCCTTCCTAGAGCCTCCCCCATTAATATGTAAAGAAAGGGAGACAAAGGATACCCTTGCCTAATACCCCTTGAGTAAGAGAAAAAACCCGTTGATTTGCCATTAACCAGAATTAAAAATTTGGGTGTTGAGATGCGCTCGAATACCCGATTTATCCATTGATTATCAAAGCCAAAAGCTTGCATGGTTTTACAAAGAAACCACCAATCTACACTATCATAAGCTTTTGTAATGTCTAACTTTATTATCATACCTGGCCTATTTGTGCTTTGGAGGGTGTGGATTGCTTCTTGCGCTATGATCACTCCATCAAGGATTGAACGGCTAGGAACAAACCCTGTATGTTCTTCTAAGATGATGTTGTTCATGAGAGGCTTCAGTCTGTTAGTCATCACTTTTGAAAGAATTTTGTAGATTGTGTTGCATAGGGAAATAGGCCTATAATCTCCAAGATTTTCTGCCTTTTCCTTCTTTGGAATGAGAGCTATGAAGGTATTATTTACTTCTTTAAGAATTTTCCTTGATCTTCTTGAGCACTCTAGAGCTTCCAAGAGTTCCTGACCTAAAATATGCCAACATTTCTTATAGAAATCCACAAGGAAGTTGTCTGGCCCTGGTGCATTACTAGAGGGGAGCTGATTTAGAGCTTGGAATACTTCTTCCATTTTTATTTTCTCATTTAGCATCTGATTTTGTTCATTTGATATAATCTTGGGAATCCCAAACAACAACTTCTTTTGGTCTAGTAGATGAGATCCTTCATTATTGTTTAGGAGATTGGAATAGAAGGAGATAATCTCTTTGTTTATTTTCTTTGGATCCTCTGAGATTTGGTTATTTCTGGTTTGTAATTTTGATATCCTATTCTTGCTTCTTCTGATTTTTGTTACATTATGAAAGAACTTAGTGTTTTTGTCCCCCATTCTGAGCCAATTCTCTCTAGATTTTTGCTTCCAAAAGATTTCTTCTTTAGACAAGATGTCTTCATACTCCAATAAGAGGGACCTTTAGTATTAAAAGGCTTCTTGATCCATACCAGCCAAGATAATCCTGTCATTTAGGGCTGCTAATTTCTCTTCTATGTCTTTTTGATGAGAAAATATTTTTAAAATGCTAGGAGTTCCATTGGAGCAGTTTCTGTTTGACTAGTTTTAACTTTGCAATGAAGCAGAAAAGTTCTGAACCCTCAAAAGATCCTTCCTTCCACCAATATTCTATCAGTGTAAGGAAATTTGGCTCTTTCATCCACATATTTTCAAACCTAAAAGGAGTCCTGGATGAACCCTGAGTGCCTTGTAAAGAGAGCAAGATGGGGTAGTGATCTGAGCCTAAGCAAGAGAGAACATTGCAGGAGGGAGAAAAAGGAAAAAGAGTCAAATCCCCCTGCTAGAAAAATCTATCTATTTTCTCTACAATATTAGTGAAACCTTTCCTTATGTTTGTCCATGTGAAGGTGTCTCCTGAGTCTATTTCCAGAAGGCCATTCCTTTCAATTTAGTTATTGAAATCTTGTTGGGCACTCCCTAAGCGAATGATTCCTCCCCTCTTATTTGAAGAACTCCTGATAGCATTAAAGTCACCCCCAATAAAGACTTGTTCCTCAGATAAGGTGGACAAAACTCCATCTAAAGAGGACCATGTGAGTCTCTTTTTGAGTGGAGACACTGGGCCATAAATGTTGATAATGAAGAAAGAAATGTTTGACTGAAGATGAGTGATTTTGGCAAGCATCCAATCCCTGCTAGATGCAATGCCTTTAGCTTTAATTTGAGAGGACTTCCAAATTATCATTAGTCCTCCAGAGGCACCTTTTGATGCTATTGTCATTTGGAGAGAAGCTTGGAATGAGGAGCTAATCCCATTCCCAAAGGCAACTGCTAGCTTTTCCTCCAATTTAGTTTCTTGCAATAGGATTAAGTCTGCACTGACCAAAAGGATCTGTCTTTTGATCACCCTTTGTATTTGAAAATAATTAAATGTGATTAAAAAATATTTATTATTGAGAATATTAAAAGATTAAGATAATTAATAGATACGTAGTTTATAATAATATAAAAAGATTTTATTGAGAGTGATTCCACAATGCAGTGATTAGTTGTGAGTGTCCTAAACGAGAGAATGAGAGGTCTTTAGTTCAAACCTACTCAATTGGTTCTTATAAATCAAAAAGAAAAATTATTCTTATTTGATTTAATTATTGTTTGTTTATTTATGTTGAAGAAGTATTTTTTCTATTATTAGTAATGTCATAAATAATTGTGTAGTAAAATAAATAAAAATATGATTAATAATATACTTTATAATTAAAGTGATATATAATATTCATAAAAGAATTATTTATTTCAATTTTAATTTTAGAGAAATTTTTTATGAATAAGTGCATCTAATTCTGCTAAAATATAAGTACACCCATATTAAAAGAAATGATTGGTGGACATGAGGTCACAACCTTGTTTTCACACAGTTAGTGCCTAGAAAGTAACTGAAACAATAAATAACCACTAAGTAGCAAGAACAACATGGTAGGGTGGAATAGAGTCTTGATCATTTATTTTATCCAATACATCAGTGGGGTCTATGGTGATGTTAGGAATGGACTACCCCTCATTAGCTTTATTTTCTTCTTCATTCTAATCTTTTATTGCATTCCTCACCCAAAAAAAAGCTAAGGCTAGCCATTAAACCACATAGAAGACTTAGGCAATGGTCAATCACTACCACCGCTAGTTGACAACCTTGCACTACACAAAGGCCACCCAGGGCCAGTATCTCCAGGAGGAGGTGAGGCAAAACAATGTCTATTTGAATCATTCCTACCACTAGAGTGGCTACAAGGAGCTTGGGACCTCAAGTACTGCGTGAAAGAGGGACATAATCTTTGACCTTGACATCAACCACAAGCTAGGGAATAATTAGGAGAGGTAAAAGAGTCTAGATGTACCCTAGCAATAATACATGAGGCCTTGTGCTAGTGATAAAGGAAATCCTAAAGGTTACCCACCTCTACTACCTATTTGTTATCCTAGACCTTAATTTGTAGAATAACATTTGAGCAAATAGAATCTTTAGAAATAAGTGAAAAATTTGCATCAACTAAGAAATGAAAAAAATGTAGAATTTCTATCTTTCCACAAAGGAAACAAAATATCCACCTTATAAGCATGCCAAATGTGTGTATAATTTAAAGGAATGTGAAGCTAATCATCAAAAAGTTCCATATGCCAAGAGAAAGTTTTTTGGTCTAAAAAGGCATAAAAAGACATGAATCTAACTCCAAAATTTGTGAGGACAATGACAAAACTAGAAAATATGTTTGAAAGGATATTGGTTACCCATAGAATGGACAAAAATGTTCTTGAATTCATATATGTCAAATATGAGAACCTACAAACAATCCTTGGAAAAGATTACACTATGCGAAATGGGCAAGCTTAGGATAAATAAAAAAAAGAAAATGATATGGAATTGATGTTGGAAAAATGAAAAAGGTGAATATAAGTGCCACCATAAATTCAAGATAGGAACCATAGGAAGGTGGAAAGAGAGCTAAGGATATCCCAAATGTGGCTTATAGTTGTAAAAACAAATGTTGGGAGACTAATTCTAATATATCTACTAGAGTTTGATAGCACAAATTAAAATTTTATGATTCATATATGCTAAAAGAGCCATACAAATGATGTCAAATTTCTCTCAATCTAGCCAAGAGAGATAATAACAAATCTTCAATTCCTCCCAAGAATAGTGGTCCATAGTAGCTCTAAATAATAAATCTCGAGGAAGCTAGAAGAAGGTCAAAACTGTCAAGGCTTAAAAACTTCCTTAAGCATGCTAGATACTTTAAGAAAAAAAGTGTGCTCAATATGAACAACTTTTTTCATAAATAGAAAGGTTTTAAAACCAATCCCCTTCCAAGTAGGCTTATTGATTAGAAAACCAAAAGATATGGAATGCTTGAGAATAAATTTTCAAGCCTCATGGTTAGAAATAGCTTGCATAATGCACTTAATAGAAAGAAAAAATCCTAGAAACTAGTTGTAGAGAATCCTAAGACATCCTAATTCCCACATGAAAAAATAGAACTCACAAGGAATGTTGTGAAAACCATTATGTTATTTCAAAGAGTGCCACAAAACATCTCATAGAAATTTCTCAAGCTTCAAATAAAAGGATTTGGAGGGAGCCTAACAAGAGGAGTAATATATATTGGAAGTTGTAGTAATGTTTGAACAAAAATGAAATTTACGAGCCAAACAAAGTTGCTTTATAATCTAGTAAGTGGGCCTCTCTTCGATTCTAGAGAAGACCATGTTCCAAAGGTTGATTGGAGAAGCTTGAAAGGTGAAAGAAAAGCTTAAGAATAGAAAAATATTCCCATGGCCAACCCACTTCTAGCCATATCTGAGAAGCCACGGTGTGGTAGGAAGAATAGATTTTTAGTAACATTGAGTACTATGTGATTGAGTGGTAGAGATAGAGACCAAAAAAATATGTTAAGGCATTGAAGAGTCTATTTGATATTTTGTTCCTCTTCAATAAGAGAGAAAAAAATCATCTATAAAGTGGCCATAAACTAGTTGATGTGATGACTTATGCAAGGAAAAATCATTTAACTCTCTTAGAGGAGATATATTTTTCCAACAAATAACCACATTATTCAACAAAAAGCACATACAAAGATGGAGCAAATAGGTAACCTTGTCAGATGGACTAGAGTAGACAAAAATTCTAACACTATTGGCTATTAATGGTGATGTATGTAGAAACATTTGCAAACAATATCTTGATAGATTGAATGAATTGTGGGCCAAACCCTAGAATTCTAAGAATTGCAAGAATAAAGGGCCATTTAATGTGGTCATGATCTTTGATAAAGTCTATCCCCAAAAATAGTGCACTTTTTAGAGCACCAGTCTCATTCTATTCCCTCCCAAAATGCAATAATATTATCCAAAATTAACCTAGACTTAATGAAGCCATTTTATTCTAGGTTAATAATTTGGGGAAAAATATGACTAATCTTTAGATCCAAATCCATGGAAATAATCTTCTAGAGATGTTGAGAAGCATGGCAGACCACTAGTTGAAAATATCTTTAGTGTGTCCTAGTTTAGGTATGAATTTGATATTTCCTTTGTTTATCAATTTTATTAAGGATTGGTTGTGGAAAGATTCAAGATAGACCTTATGAAGGCCAAGACCCACATATGCCCATAGAACTTTCTAAAATTTGTATGGGAAACCATCATAGCTAAATGCTTTGTCATCTGCCATAGAGATAAGAACCACCTTAAGATCATCAATGGATAGAATTTTCTTACAAAAGGAGTTGAGACTCAAAAATCCTACTTAGTACATGACCTAAAGGCAATATTGAAGAGCATGATCAAATTAAGCATATGAAAATTGATAAGCGAAAACCTAAATTCATAATGGAAAACAAAAGCCTATAGAATATCCAATATCTTAGAGAGAATCACTTGGACTTCCTTAATTTTTTTATACTTCACATAGAGTGATGACAATGTAGATCAAAAAAATTACTTATCACCCACTTCAGGTTAGTACATTCTAGCTTTGATTTGAGCCCCTCTAGTTGCATAGTTGTCATCAATTTTATTTTGCTCATAGAGATGGTCTGCATGAGCTTGCCAACTTGGAGGGAATAGATGTGTAAAGAGTGCTTCCATGACATGATAGAGATCTGATGTGGTAACCTCACAAAACTACAAACAAAAAGTGGCTAACTTTTAACAATAAATTTTGAGAAATCAAAACATGCATTGATAACACCATTCCACCAAGAAATTTGAATAGACTACTGCCTTGGATGAGACTCAATATTTCAAACATTTTGAATGCGGACAAGCATAGACTAGTGACTCAATAATGAAGTGTTAAAAAAGAATTTGGTTTTTTAAGGGAATTTCTCACCAACATGACAATAAGTGTTGAACTTAATAGGAAATTAGCTAACTATGTGACCTCAGGAATAGACATCATCAAAAGATCATTAGAAGAGGAAAAGGAGAAAAAATATTGTTCTATTATAATGACACAATCCATATATTTAAGACCTCTATCATTGATTGCCCTAAAATTACTCCATGTATTATGTAAACAGTTTGAGAGTGATAGCAATAAAGATTAGGAATATAAAGGCCCAATTTACTACACATGTACACCAGGCTTCCCACTTGCTAACTATTTTATAAAATGGAAAGAACCCATTCTCATAAGAGGCCATGTCATCCATATTAAATTAATTCAGGAAAACCCAAGTGGTTGGGGATTTCATAAATTGATAATATGTCTCAAGAGAGTAGATCTCCCAGTAACATCATTAATAGCATATACATTAATGATTCACATGGAATTATTATCAATTGAAATGAGGATCTAGAAAAGTGGCCCAGTTGGATAAGACTCATGATCAAGAACATAAGAATGCCACTATGGTGCTAGAAAGGTGATGAACCCTCCATAATGAGCCTCATGATTGAAAGAAAAAATAAGGTCAACCTACTAGATAATATTGCTGGAAGTATGTGTTGATGCATTGTTGTGCTTGTCATAGATTTGAAACTTGTTGTTGTAGTTTGGTCTAGAATGTTTGTGCTACAATTATTGTATTGGTTATTATAGAAGTGCTTGGGTTCGGAATTTGGTGTTGGTTATGAGTATTATTGTTATCAATATTGGATATAGTTTTGGTATCATAGATATGATGGTTATGTAGTCTAGAAACATATTTTTATCCTCCAAGTATTGAGGAATTATTTATTATAGGTTGTAGGATCCTATATTTGACCTATTACTAGGTCCAGCTATCATTTGTGGATGCATGGTTGTTATGTTATGGGTCTCATCTTACCATGTGGAGATTTGGATCTAAGTTATGTGCACTAGAGCTTATTTTTTTGATTGATGATTGCTAATATTTATGCATAGCATGTGGATATGTTGTTGGTTAGGCTTCGGTGACTTTATATTGGTGTATTAACCCTTGGTAAATGTGTTGTGGGGCTCTCTTTCTCCTGGAGTGGATAAGCATGTGTTTTTTTATTTTGGAAAGTATATCTTGTTTTAGGATGATATGGTTTAAGTTTTGATGATCTATCTTGCATATAAGGCATATGCATTTTTGAGTTTTAGAGATGTGAAATGTGTGAGAGTTTAGATAATGTGATAAAGAGAAAAGATCAAAGGATGTTTGAGCTGAGCAGAAGAGTTATGTTTGAATGACATCTAAGTTGTGTTGAAGACTATTGTAGAGAATTGAGACAAAGTGTTGGTAGTTTAATAGATCAGATTTGTGTGTGCTGATGTTGGTCACTTGATGTAGAATTCAAGGATAGCTTCATGATTGAGCGATCATTCTTTTCTAGTCATTTTTCTATATGTTTCCTTAATTGCACTTAGCTTCAGGTTTTTCAAGTCTTCTTTGTATCTTGTCTCATGAGGAGTTAGCCTTGGTGTGCAAGTCTAGATTAGTGAGATCTCTTTTGTAATCATTTATATTTATTGAGGATATATTCTTGTGGGTTGAATCCCGCTATGGATTTTCCTTATTTTGTTTTTCCATGTATAGATCTTGGTGTTCATGTGCTGATATGTGTTGTTGGATAATTGTTCATTTGTTGTAGTAATTTATTTGTTTTGATTGATTCACCCCCATTAGAGTGTGGCTCTTCTTGAGTAACCTTCACTTGTTGAGGTAGATCTGGTATGGTGTAGGAAGTGCATTACGAAGTTCCTATCTCTTATGGTAAAAATTTTCCATACTAGAAGGAGAGAATTGAGTCGCATTTAGAGACATTTCAAAATGGAATTTGGGAGATCATTCAAACTAGATATATAGAGACGCATAGAGGTGCTAAAGACTCCATATAAGATAAAGTTGAAGGAATCTAATGTAAATTCTAGAGCTATAATTTTCAGCTATATAACTGATTTAGTGTTTGAAAGAGAAAGGTTTCAAAGAAGCAAAAACTGTGGAACAAGCTATGTTTGGCATATGAAGGAGATATGAAGACAAAGCAATCTAGGCTGATGAATTTGAAGTAGAAGTATGAGTATCTAATGATGCTTGAAGATGAAGGATTTGAGAGCTATATTCACAAAGTGATTGATCTTGTTGATGTCATTACAATTGTCAGAGGAAATTTAGAGGAATGTGGTGTTGTGCATAAGATCTTGTTGACTTTTCCTAAATCCTATAAGCCGCAGAGATGTTATTTATGAGAGAGAAATGACTTGATAAAATATACTATTGAATAGCTTATTAGTACCTTAGCAACCTATGAGATTTCAATAATGGAAGAAGAGAAATGAGAAAAGAGAGAAACAATGTTCAATGTTTCAAGATTTGATGATTCGTAATGTAATGGAGACCTAGGTGAAGCTGAAACAAATTTTGTGAGTAGATTACAATGTGGCACTAGGAAATATAATGCTAAGTTACCTTTGAAATGCTTTTCTTATGATATAATTGGACATTATGCTTCTAATTACACATATAGAGAAGATTATAAGAGATCACATGATGATGAGAAGAAGGACAAGTTTAGAAGATACAATTTCAATAGAAAGGAGAAGAAAGGTTTATGCTCTATTGAAGAACATACATTTGAAGAAGAAATTGATGGTGAATCAAATGAATAATCCTTGTTTTTATCAATTAAGGATAAGGAGAGTGCTTCGGAGAAATTGAAAGAAAAAAGATAAGTTAAGACTACATTAAATGCTAGCATAGAACCAAATACATGGAATATAGATTCTGGATATTCAAATCATATGATCAGTGATAAACACATATTTATTAATCTCAAGAAATGTGATGGAGGATATGTGAATATTTTTGGAGAAGATGGTATATCTATTTGAGGTATTGGGAGTTTTTCTATTGATGGTAAGCATAAGACTGATGATGTTTATTATGTTGAAGGATTAAGACATAGTTTATTAAGTGTTAATCAGATGTGTAGAAAAGTGTATGAAGTTTTATTCACTAGTACCGAACGCATGATCAAAAAGGAGAAGAGTAGTAAATGAGTTGTAGAAGGAGTTAGGATAGGTGGAAATATATACTATATCAAGGATAGGGAGGAGAAAAAGTGTTTGGTAGTGCAGAAGATTGATATTGTTCCTATAGTTCTAAAGAAGACAAGTGACTCGAAAGAAAAAAGAGAAGGTAACAAATGAAGAAGAAGAAGAAGAGGAGGAGGAGAATTAAGAGAAAATTCTTGCTAAGTTTGTTCAGTAGCATTATTCAGAGAATCAGATAATTGGAGATAAGACAAAAGGTGTTCAGACAAGAAGAAATACTCCAGAAACTCAAGATCATGATAATTATTATTTTCTATCAATGAATGAGCCAAAGACTTATGGGGAAGAATAAAAAGATGAAAGTTGGATAAGAGAAATGGAAGAAGAACTAAATCAAATTCAGAAGAACAAGACTTGTGAGATGGTACCTATACCAATGGACAAGAATGTAATAGGAACTAAGTGGGTATTTAGAAATAAGTTGAATAAGAAAGGACAAGGGACAAGGAATAAATCAAGATTGGTATGTAAATGATATTCTCAAGTAGAAGGTATAAATTTGGAAGAAACCTTTACACAAGTTGTAAGAAGGATGGAAGCTATTCACATGTTTCTTGCATTTTCTTCTTATAAGAACTTTAAAGTTTATTAAACGGATGCCAAATCAGTTGTTTTGAATGGACATCTACAAGAATAAGTTTGCATTGAGCAACTAGATGGATTTAGATTGACAGAAGAATCAGATATGGTATGCAAACTGAAGAAATCTTTGTATGGACTTAAACAGACACATAGCACATGGTATGCAAGGATGGATATGCATTTACTTCAACATAATTTTAGGAAATGTACAATAAACAATAATCTTTATTTCAATATTGATGGAGATAATTTGTTAAATGCTATAGTTTATGTTGATGACATTATATTTCCAAGGAGGATATGGTAGCATGTGCAGAGAATTTTGTAAGGAAATACAAAATGAATTTGAAATGTCAATTATGGGTTAATTATCTTTCTTTCTTGGGTTCAAAGTCAATCAATTAGAAGATGGAATTTTTATTTCTTAGAGAAACTATGTTAAGGAAAATTTTAAGAAGTTTGGTTTTGATGATTTCAAACCAGTTACTACACCTCTAACTGGTGGATGCAAGTTGAGTAAAGATGACGAGTCTTTGGAATTTGAATAGAAGAAGTACATGTCAATGATTGGTGCACTATTATAATTGACTATGTCTAGACCATATATCATATAGGCTATTTGTCTTATAGCTAGATTTTAAGCAAATCCAAAAGTGACACATGAGCAAGTAGTGAATTTTTTTTTAGATATTTGAAAGGTACTGTAGATTTTGGACTTTGGTACAAAAAAAGGTGGATATTTCATCTTTAAATCTAATATTGATATATATTGGGATAGAAGTATTGATGACCGGAAGATTTATAGTGGTTGTCCATTCTTTTTAGGAGATAGATGAGTTTCTTGGTTCAGTAAGAAACAAGACTCATTTTTCCTATATACTGTTGAAATAAAGTATATTGTAGCAACATCTTGGTGTACTCAAGTGATGTTGATGAGACAAACTCTTAAGAATATCAAGGTAATATATGATGAATCAATTCCTATTTTGTGTTACAATACAAGTTCTATAAATGTTTTGAAGAATCCTATTATGCATTCCAGAACAAAGAATATTTCAATTAGATATCATTACTTAAGGGAGAAAGTTGCTTAGAAGAAAGTTTCATTGTAATAAATTTCTACAAAGGAGCAAGTTACATATATTTTCACTAAGGCATTAACAAAGGATACATTTCAGTTTCTTACGAAGAAGTTTGGGGCTATTGCCTCACCTTCTTATAGATAGGTGCATTATGGGGATGCATCTTTGTAGGGGAGCTTTCATGCCTATTTATTTTCATGGATTGATGTTGTGTCTTCTCTCAAGGAGAGAAATGGTGTACAGTGGTATGTAAAGGTGTGTGTTGTATTGCTGAGACCTTTGTCCTTGATGAAAAAGGGGGAGAGATCAATTTGATTGAGTTAGTTATGGTGAAAGGGGCTTGCGATTGTGTTGATAGTTCTAGCAGAAGTTTTGAGATGAATATTTGGAGAGATATTGAGAAGTATATTCTTGTTAAGTTTTGGTTTCACGTGTAGGTATTATCAAGTGCTTATCCAATGATTCAAGTGTTTCCATCAATGGAAAAGGGGGAGATTGTTGGAAATGATGTCCTCATATTTTTTCAGCAAATCTCTTATCTCTTCTGAGTGCTCTCCTTCTATTTCTAGTCTCCCAATCTTCTTAGGAATTAAGGCAAAACACACATTCGAATGTCTCAATCCATCCATGAATTTCCTTCCATCTACCAAATAGATTTTGGCATTCGTACAGAATTCATTCTTCAAAGGTTCCTTCAAAGGTAACAAAGTTTTCTTCATCCCATTGGCCACAATAGTGTATGTATTCTTCCTCCCATCATGTATTGTCTGTCTATAAAACTGCTAAGGTCTACCCAACAAGAGATGACAAATATCCAGAGGCATAATATCACACAAAACTTCATCATGATAATTCTCAATTTTCAATTTCACTAAACATTGTTCACTTACTAACAACTTATGTTCATCCTGAATCCATGCTATCTGGTAAGGCTTAGGGTGTTTCAATCTCTCCAATTTCAACTTATTCACCATCTCCTCTAAAACAAGATTATCTGAACTACCACTATCAATAACAACTTTACAACACTTACTGAATACCTTACATCTGGTCTTGAATAGATTCTTCCTCTGTAAAGACTCTTCATCTCCTTTGGTAAGAAACAAATCTCTCCATATCATCAACAGTTCTCCATCTTCTGGTTTATTCTCTGATCTGGTGGGGTTTTCTTCCACCACTGCTGCTCTTCTGGTAGTCTTTGTCTTCTTACACTCAAATACATGATGTCCTTCTCCTCCACACTTAAAGTAGGTTCCTCTAAATGACCTCTTGTCTTGTCTTCCAAAGTTCTCATTCCGTTAACCATTCGGTTCTCTCCTCCGGTATAATTAATATCCTCTTTTCAGTATGAATTACCTTATTTTCTCACTTCCTTATACTTGTTTTGATCTATACTAGTTCCTCTTCCTCCGATATATCCTCTTCATCCTTGAAATCTTCCTCTAGTAAACCTTCTACCTCTACCTCTCTGTCTCTTCTCATGTCTTTTAATCAACTTCTCTTCAACCTTTAGAGCATACTGGTAAGCCTCTTCAACACTCTCTAATTTGATCATACTAAATTCATCTTGTATAGACATCTGCAATCCATTCAAATATCTTGCAACTTGTTCAACTTCATCATCAACATGTTTGAATCTGATGTTGAACTTGTAAAATGCTTCTTGTAATCCTTCACACTAGATTCCTTCTGTCTCAGATTCTGCAATTTCCAGAACAAATCCACTTGATAATTCATTGGTACAAATTTTGATTTCAACTTAGCAATCATCCGATCCCATGTCTTAATCTTTGATTTACCTCTTCTTTGTCTATCAACGTGCAAATGCTCCAACCAAAGAGATGCATGACCTTTCATCTGGGTACAGACATATTTCACCTTCCTCTCTTCTATAGTGTTTTCAAAATTGAAATACTTCTCCATCTCCAAGATCCAATCCATCAGTTCATCCAAATCTAACTTCCCATCATATTCCGATGGGCTAAAAAGAGGTTTAGTGTTTGCCCTACTCAAAACCCTTAAAAACCTTTCTTCATCTGGATCAACCGCCGATAGGTTTTTTTGTTCTACTAGGGCTTCTTCTCCTTCATATTCACTCACATCTTCAATGCATCAACCTCTTCTCTGGTCTATCTCCACGGCTTCTAACTAGGGTGATATTCCTCACAACATCTCCATCAAAGCAGGGTGTGCATTCCCATGCTCTCCACCATTCCTACTTTCTCTTCATGCCATCAATTCATGCTAGTCCTCTGCAACTGCAGGTCGGATGCACACTTTGCCACCCTACAAAAAGAAATTCTGGACACGCAACCTCTGGAATGAAAATTTGCTCTCATACCACTTGATGCAGTCATTGGTGAAGAGGGACCTCAAGGAGATCAATCTGGACTGGTCAACAAGAGCAACACAATGGTAACACACAGATACGATGGAGACAATGCAGAACATATAGTTTTATTGCATGAAATTTGATTACATCCAACCGGTCACAACTGGGTTACAACATACTAGCTCATAGGCCTCGTAGAATAGGTCACAATAGGGACCTTGAATCGAAAGATCTATCTTCTATGCATAGTCTAGCTACTTGATTCTCTTCTTCATTCCATTCTAAAGCATAATTACCAATATATATATATCGATCCAAAGGATCCAGTCGACCCAAAAGAGATCAAAACCTGAAGATCAAGACCTAACATGAAAATAAGAAGGTTGACCTCCGCCAAGATATTCCTTCGAAAAATCTAAAGGATGAAACATGGATCGCGGGAAAAGGTCGACCTCACACCAAGAAACATCAAAATCAATGCCCAAGGCTCCGCAAGCTTTGGAATGGGTTCTGGTAGATCACCAAAATAGGTCCAGGCAACTGGTAACAAAGGAACAACTGGTAACAGGAAATTGTCATGGAAACCGGTAGAGATATCTTGCCAGAAAGTGATCCAAATGCAATGCAGTCTGAAAGCAAGAAAGATGAGCAAGTCTTCAATTAGAATCCAACTCCATAGGATTCAGTGAGCCAAAACCAGGACACACAAAAAGGAAAATGTTTTTGGTTGATGCGAGATTGTTGTGAACCAGGGATTCTCCTACATTACTTTTTGAAAAAATATAATGTAGGTAGTGATGCAAGTAAAGGTGGTACAAATGTACGAATTTGTGTGCATTGTAATATGTGCCAATAAACAATCACCAAATTTTTTTGATGATTTTGATAGGTGATATTAAGATTTTTGGGGCTAATAAGTGTGACTATGAACTCTATTTTGTGCCAAACTACCCAAAAGTTTAAGCTACCCCTATATTTTGCCTCGATTTGCATGCCCTCAACTAGTTTGACTTGATTTTACAATTGCTCAAATTTTGATGAAATAACAGTTAATCTTAGGATTTTTCAATGTTGCAGATGCAATGGAAACCTCCCTTTGAATCCAATGTGCACCAAAAAATTACCTCAGGTTGGATCCCTCAACCATGCAGATATGAACTTGACATATCTGAAGCTCTAATACCATGTAGGAGCTAAGATTGCAATCTAAAAACATGTAGAAGTTTATCATTAATCAAAAGAGCCAAGAACCATATACAAGTAAAACACCTATCACACAAAAGAGATCAAGCAAAGATTGTATGCTCTATAACACCCAAATAATTATGTATTATTTAACAAAAGAATTGGAGATTCAATATTGAAGGTACAATATTATTGAGGCACAATTACAATGAATGATTGACTTGCTTTATAGAAAGAATGAGATACCCTAATACTAAAATTAGAAGAAATAAAGGAATGCAAAGTAGGAGCTAAATTAAGCTCAACTACAAGCTATAAACCTAACTAGAAGTGCTCTAAATGAACTCAGACTTAAAAAGCATAACACCTAGATAAAATAAGGCACCTAAGTTTAGCTTAAGTGAAAAAGCAATTAAAGGACCTTATTAACAAATAATTAGATAATTGTCCTAAAATTACTCTAACAAAGATTGGGTATTAACTTTGTACTTTACTAAATATCTTTCCTCAAATATTAATTGAGTATTATATTTTTGTACACATGTAAAATAGCTGACCTAACATTATAGTACAACTTTACAAGTTGTCCCCAAATAGTTATCTTGAGTGACTAAACATGACTTCTATATGTAACACAACTAAATAATTATGCAATTACAACATTATAATAAAACAATTTATGCAATAAATAGTTCTAAAATAACTTTTAAGCAAATAAACTATTTTAAGAGTGATATTTCAAATTTGACCATTAGATTAGAATAGTCCATTTTTGTTTGGTACATTTTGTTTGATATACATTTATTAGATTTAATTTAAATATGGACAAGAAAAACAAAAAATAAGTGCATGGAGAAAAATAAATATACCACAGAATATAACCATACAACTAGATTTGAAAAGAGAAAGATAACGAAAGAGATTAAATATATATATTGAAATTGAAAAAGATTAGATTTGAGAGTAGGAAGATAAATAAAAAGATTTAACATACACTAAAATTGAATAAAATGATACATTATGTACCTTGGTGGTGATCATCCGTATAACATGCATTTGATGAATTTAGTCCCATCACATGAAACACAAAATCGCTGAAATCTTTGTGGCCCTCCACACTGAACCATTTTTGCTTCTGATGTGATGAATGGATGAGCAATCATAAACAACATCATTAATAGTGCACCGACAAGTGTCAACATCTAATGACGCCACTCATCTCCGCTCTGAGACACATGGAATTCGAATTTTGTTTGTTTCTCTTTTTAAGTCATTCTGTTTCTATTGTCAAGAAGAACAAGGAAAATGGTGATGAGTTGTAGTATTGATGGAATGGCTTATCAAAGATTACTAGAATTTGTACGCCATTTACTTTTTGTCCTAGATTTCTCGTCTTCACACTCAATCTCAATCGAACAATGAGTTATATGAGTTGCCCAAACGAGTGAGTTATTGCTCAGAGTCTAGTGAAGATTTAATTCAATCTCTTTTTCTGTGTCATTCATATTGAGGATTCATAAGTAGAATTTGGGAGATGAGTTCGAGATTGTCTGGGCGTGGGGAGAAAGGGAAATTAAACAAGAAGCTATGGACTGTTGAGGAGGATAATCGTCTCCTACGTTATATTAAACTTCTTGGTTGTCGTCGTTGGGACTCCCTTGCTAAGGCAGCAGGTACTCCCTCCTTTCTCTTTACAACATCACTGTTATGGTTTGTGTTGTTATTTCTGTAGCATTTTCCTTAATCTCTTCACAGCTACGCAGCTCCTCTCTTGACAATTTGAAATACCAAATAGTGACATAGTTCATTTAAATACATGCACTGCATTTAGCTAACTGTGGAGTCCATACCAAGATGCAGAGAATGTTTTTATTTATATAAATTGTATAAACACCGTGTTAGTTAGCAGGCGACATGAATACGTAGGTTCTTTTAATCACTCATCTCTTACTCTTCCTTCCTCGATTGTTACATTGATAGTTTTTTAGTAGAACATTACTACCATAGAAACTTTCACTATATTATTTAGGTTCTTTATGTTAGTTTTATAAAAATGGCAGTAGGCGGTCATCATAATAATGTAAGAATAGATCTACGCAAAAAGAAAATGGAAATTGAACTTAAATTGTTTTCAAATTAAAATCAGATCTATGAAAGTCGAATTTGAACTTGATTTGTTCTATATTTATTGATATTTTTTAATTTTTTAAAAATATAAGTTTTATCACACTCATCTTATTGCATTCTATTTTTGTCATTTACTTATTCTTTTAACATAGTAATAAATATTTAAAATATATAAAATTATAATATAATTCTTAAATAAAAATAAAATAATTGCTAGATTTTTCAGGAAAATAAAATATTTCTTAAGTAAATAGAATAATTTTTACATAAAATAAAATTTAATTTCTATATTTATAAAATTTAAAAAATTATATTTATAATATTTATATTAGCACACACTATTTCATTGTACTATAAATATAAATATGTATTATTTTATAACAAGTTCATTTATCAATGTAATATAAATTTAAAATTTTGAAGTTTATATATAATTTAGAGAATCGTATAAAATTATATAAATTATTTAATGGGAGTTATCAATAGTTCAAGTTGAGACTAAAATGTTTGAGGTGTCATTGATTTCTATTCTTTATTTGACACATTGACAATTATTTATTTATTTATGTTGTCTCATGCATCCTTAGTAAAATTCATGTCATGTTGTACAGGGTTACAGAGATGTGGAAGAAGTTGCAGATTGAGGTGGGTAAATTATCTTCGTCCTGGTATTAAGCACGGCAATATTACTCCTGAAGAAGAATGCATTATAATTGATCTCTATGGCCGTTGGAGTAGCAGGTGGATGATATAATATCTATCTATCTTTATAATTAAATTCTACAGCTTTTTTATAAATTTTAGGTATGTTATCTCAGTAAGTAAGAGATGTCATTATGTTTAGTACTGAAAATATATATGGGGTGTTTTTACAGATGGTCCTGGATAGCAGAAAGAATCCCAGGCCGAGCAGATAATGAGATAAAGAACTACTGGAGGTCCAATCTAAAAATGAAGCTTCAAAATTCGGCACAAAACCGAAACCTTGACAGTCAAAATTGTAGTTCTAAAGCACAAGTCGAGGATCAACAACTAATACTCCCACAACAAAGATCTAAGCATTTCTCAGGCAATGCAATTAAGAATCATATTTCATATGAAAATAATCATGACCATGCCTCAGTCACGATGGACATGATGCAATTGAACTTTCTAGAATACCTATTTCATTTCTATCGGAAATTCCAATAGAGTGCTATGAAACACCTGTACTCGAAGCTTCTTCCTTTACTAATTCTGAGTTAATGTATCCCACACATGAGTGCGAATCTAATTTGGGATCAAATATTATTGTATGGAACATGGAACCAGACAAACCATTTCTATCTAGCATTGAGGACGTCCAATTCAATGCAATTCAGAATCCTCTTTCATACGAAAATAATCATATCCATGCCTTAGAATGGATGGAGACTCCAACTGATAAATTGTGCAGAAAAGAAATGATTAGAGATATGGATGAAGTGCAAGTACAAGGAGAGGATTCTTTTGTGGCAACTAATGAAGAAGAAACCAGCATTCAAAATGGTATGGGTATAGTGGGACATGATGGAGTTGAGCATTGCAGAATGCCCTATTCCATTCCTTCAGGAATTTCGATTGAAAGCTATTCAACAATGGTATCCAAAGCTTCCTGCTCTACTAATTCTGATTTAATCTATCCTACACAAGAGTGTGAATATAATTTTGGATCAGATATTATGCTATGGAATATGGAACTAGACACACCATTTCTATATAGCATAAATGATGTCACATGCAATGCAATTAAGAATTCTCTTTCATATGAGAATAATGATAATCACACCTTGGGATAGATAGAGACTCCAACAAATATGTTGTGTGTGGAAGAAATGATTGGAGATCTGGATCAAATGCAAGTACAAGAAGAAGATTCTTTTATGGGAACTAGTGAAGTATAGAGTGTTAATTATGGGTAGCTTGGACAGCTGTTCATCCTGACCCAAAAATATCAGCATTAGGTATTGGTAGTTTGGACAGCTGTTCGTCCTGATCCAGAAATTAGAAAATGGATGTTTTTGTCAGATCCTATTGTTAGGATAAAAATAATTGTTATTTAATAGTGGCTCTTTTTAGGTGACACCTCATAGCCAAAATTAGTTATTGGTTATTGAGTTGTCTTAATCTCAGCCATTGGTTTGAATTAATCTCGGCCATTGTTTTTCCAACAGAGTAGTATAAAAATGGGTCATGGGTCATTTGGAAAATATGAAGTCTGTGAATTATTTGCAAAGTTAGCAAATAGTCTTGCAGTGTTAGCAAGGGGCCCAGTGATAGCATTGGGGATAGCAGTGCAGGAATATCGATGGGAGAAATTGGGAGATTGTCGGAGTTTAGCTAGTGAGAGGCAAGGAATTTTGTATCTCTTAATTTGTTGAAGTTAATATATTTCTCATCTGCAATACTGGTTTTCCCTTCGGGGTTTTTCTAGGGACAATTGTCCGGAAATATCGTGTCATTGTGTTACATATTCCTTTCCACCTATTTTTACTTGTGAAGTTGTAGTTGTGTTATTTTCCAATATTTGTTGATCAAATAATCTATTAAAGATAGGAAGTTAATAATCAGTAACTACAATAGAATTTTCACATGGTATAAGAGCTAAGTTGAGGGTAGAAAAGGTTTACCCTAGGCAAGGAAAGAAATTGAAGGGTTATAAAATCTAGATTGACTTCTATAGAATTATTATTTCTTTTATCCCTTGAGATAGCTTCAGTAGGTTTAAGAGATCAGGACAGATTAGATGGAGCCTCAAATTTTGGTGTCTGGAAAGCCATAATTTCTTTATTGCTAGAAGAGAATGGTATCAAGGAATATGTTACCACTGTTGTGACTGTACCTACAGATGCAACACTTCTTGCAGCATATAAGAAGGATGATGCCAAAGCGAGGAGGATAATCCTTGACGGTGTTAAGGATCACATAGTTCCTCATATCTCAGATTTGGATAAAGGGAAAGCAATGTGGGATGCCATCCTGAATCTGTGCCAGAATGCAACAACCAACCGAAAGCTCATTCTCAGAGAAAAGTTGAGGAATACTCGGATGAACAAGGGAGAAGACGTTACTTGTTACCTCACCATGCTTAGACTTGTCAAGGATGAGTTAGCAACTGTTGGAGATAAACTAGATGATGACGAGCTAGTAAAAATAGCCCTAAATGGGTTTTCTAAGCAATGGGATGTCTTTGTTCAAGTTATTAATGGATGAGACACCTTACCAAGTTGGGATCAACTTTGGAGTGATTTCACTCAAGAGGAGATTAGACTAAGCCTTGTCAATGGAGCCAACAATAAGAGTCAGAAAAGTGAGGTGGAGCAGGAAAACATTGCCCTAGCGGTTAAAGGGAAAGCAAAGAAGGGATCTAGTAAAGGATCAAGTCCACAAGGTGAGAAGAAGAAGAAGGATCTGTCTAAGATCAAATGCTTTGGATGTCATGAGTTTGGCCACTATGTCAACGATTGCCCACAAAGGAAGAAAGATAAGAAGGGCAAGAACCAAGTGGCAACTTCATCAAGTGCAGAGGAGCTCTCTAGTAGATTGGAGGATGAGTTTGCACTCATAGCTTGTATGATTAGCTCAACCTCACAGAGTGTCCGGTATATAGATAGTGGGGCATCATTTCATATGATAGGAGTTAGAGAGTACTTCTCCAGCTATAAGGAGGAGAACAGCAGAATCTAGATCTCTATGGGGAACTTGTCCAAACTCAACCTAGTTTGGAAAGGGACTATTCAATTTCAGAGGGAGAATGACAAGATGATTTCCATTCATGAGGTATTACATGTTCCAAGATTAGGTATGAATCTGATTTCCGTATCTGTCCTTTAGGATAAAGGTTACAATGTACTCTTTAGAGGGGCTTATGTGTTGATCAAGCATAAGGATTGGAAATCACCCATAGCAATTGGAGTTAGGAGTGGTCGACTTTATAGGTTGCAGTTTGATACTCCTAAGGCACTCCTGAGCAACAGTAATCCTAGAGATCTTGGAGAGATATGGCATAGGAGAATGGGCCATATATATCATGGAGCACTTAAATTGCTTCGTGAGACTGTGACAGGTGTTCCAGAGGTGAGCACAGAGCATGATGATATATGTAAGGGATGTGTGTTGGGGAAGTTTGCAAAAGCATCTTTTCCAAGAAGTGACACAAGATCTAAGGGTGTTCTTGATCTAGTACATTCAGATGTATGTGGACCTATGTCGACGAAGTCTCTCAGAGGGTATGAGTACTTTGTTACTTTTATTGATGATTTCTCCAGGAAGACCTGGATATACTTCTTGAAGACCAAGGATGAGGTTTTCAGTCACTTCCAAGAGTTCAAATCTCTTGTGGAGAATTAGACCGGAAAGAAGATAAAGGTTCTTTGGTCAGACAATGGAGGCGAGTACAAAGGAAATGAGTTCCAGGAGTTTTGCACCAAGGAAGGAATCAAGAGAGAGTAGACTATTCCTTACAATCCACAATAGAATGGAGTTGCTAAGAGGAAGAATCGGTCTATATTGGAGGCAGCAAGAGCTATGTTGCATGACCAGGATATGCCTCATTATCTGTGGGCAGAGACATGCAGTATAGCAGTATACATACATAATAGAGTTCCACATAAGGTACTAGAGAAGATGACACCAGAGGAAGCATTCACTGGGAAGAAGCCAAATGTCAGTCACTTCAGGATCTTTGGGAGTTTGGCATATTGTCACATTCCTAAGGATACATGTACCAAGTTAGATCAGACTGCAAAAAAGGGGTACTTTGTGGGGTACAGTGAAACCTCAAAGGCATATCAGATATTTATTCCAGGGACCAGGAGGATTATAGTCAAGTGTGATGTCAAGTTCATGGAGGACAAGGCATTTAGAAGGTCCAGAGATTTGCTAGCAGATGATCAGAGTGAGAAACCAACAGAAGCTCCAAGGATAGCTCAATCGAGTCAAGTGTAGCAAAGCTCAAGTACAGTTACTAGTATAAGCATAGGCTCGGGTAGTGAGAGTTCATAGAGTATGGAGCAACTTGTGCAGCAGGAGATGCATCAAGAAGACATGAAGGTTGATGTTTCATCCTCTACAATTGGTAGTAGGAATCATAAGGTTCAGCCGACACAAAAGAATACTCAGGAGTTAGTGGGTACTCCTAGGAGGAGTAGTAGACAATAGAAACAACTAGCTAGGTATGATGACTATGTAGCATTAGTTGGTCAGTTGGTAGATAGTGAACCTTCTAGCTATCAGGAGGCTGCACAACATCAGGTGTGGCAAGATGCAATGGTTGAGGAGTATACCTCAATAATGTAGAACAATGTGTGGGAAGTAGTTCCTAGACCAACATATAGAGTTGTGGTTGGATCACATTGGATCTATAAGATCAAGCACAGTGCAGATGGTAGCATCAAGAAATACCAGGCAAGGTTCGCGACAAAGGGGTTCTCTGAGAAGGAGGGAATAGACTATGAGGAGACATTTGCTCTGGTGGCCAGGTATACTTCTATACGAGCTGTAATATCAGTTTCAGCACAAATGGGATGGTAGATCCATCAAATGGATGTGAAGACAACGTTCCTAAATGGCGAGTTGAAAGAGGAGGTATACATAGAACAACCAGAGGGCTTTGTAGCACATAGTAAAGAGACCCATGTGTGTAGATTAAAGAAAGCTTTGTACGGACTCAAGCAGGCTCCCAGAGCGTGGTATGAGCACATTGATACTTACTTGCAGGAAACGGGCTTTGTGAAGAGTGAGGCGGATGCTAACCTCTACTACTTGGTGGTCGGGGGTGAGATTCTCATTCTTGTCTTGTATGTGGATGACTTGTTTCTAACAGGTTCACTAGGGCTCATAGAGGAGTGCAAGAGGGACCTTGCAGCAGAGTTTGAGATGAAAGATTTGGGACTTATGCACTACTTTCTAGGCATGGAGGTATGGAAGATAGATCAAGATATTTTCCTTGGGCAAGGGAAATATTGCATCAAAATATTGAAGAGGTTCAAGATGGAAGATTGCAAAGCCATGTCTACACCTATGATCACAAATTGGAGGAAGGTAGACACATCCAGAGAGAAGGATGTAGATCCCACCTTATACAGGCAGTTGATTGGTTCTCTCATGTATTTGGTCAATACCAGGCCAGATATAGCATTTGTAGTGAACTCTCTTAGTTAGTTCATGGTTGAGCCAAAGGGAGTACATTGGACAACGACAAAGCATGTGCTACGTTATTTGCGAGGTACAATCGAGTATGGGATTATATATGCTCAAGGTGAAGGAATCAGGTTGATGGGCTATACTGATGCAGATTGGGCAGGCGGTACAACAGACAAGAGAAGCACTTCAGGGTGTTGTTTCAGTTTGGGCTTTCCCATCCCCATCTCCTTGAGGAAGTCAAGAAATGGTAGAATATCTCTGTCTCTGAGACAACTATGTTCAAGGTTGCCTAGAGATTGAGGGAAGTCAAAAACAAGGTTAAAAGATGGAATAAAGAAACCTTTGGTAATATTTTTGGCATCAAGGCTGGGTTACAACTTGAACTTAATGATATACAAGAAAAAATCTTATTGGAGGGATACATTGTTGATTACAAGATGAAGGAAAATGAGCTACTCATGAAGATGCATGATATAATATCTAAAGAGGAAGAATTTTGGAAGTAGAGATATAGGGCTCTTTGCTTTTTAGCTGGGGATAAAAATATGAGATATTGTTCACATGACTGTATTGAAACACAAGGCAGCAACTAGAATCTCTCACATAGAGTACAATGCTAACCACTTGGAGAAGGACGAAGATATAAGAAGAAAAGTTGTCCTTTTTTTCAACAATCGTCTCTCCGTGAATGATGGAGTTAATCATGCAAAGCAAGATTCTCTTTCAGAGGCTATCCCTCAATTTATCAATGAAGAAGATAACAAGACTCCAACTACTATTTCTTTTAGGGAAGAGATCAAGAATGTTGTCTTTTCTTTTGAAGGAAACAAGGCTCTAGGGCCTGATGGGTTTCCTATGTTCTTCTTTTAGTGGTTCTGGGAAATTGTGGCTGATGAAGTGGTGAGTGTTGTCAAGGAGTTCTTTGGTTCAAGATGCCTTCTTAAGGAGCTAAATGCTACCTTCCTATTCTTCATCCATAAGCACCCTGGAGCTGCAGATTTTGAAGTATTCAAGCCTATAATCCTCCACAAGTCTTTCTGCAAAATTATCTCTAAAGTTCTGACCTCCCTGATCTCTTCTCAGCAAAATATCTCTGTTCTAGGATGGGAGATCCTTGATTCAATTATTATTATGCATGAAAATGTTCATTCTCTCATGGAATCAAAGACTGGGGGATTTCTTCTCAAGTTCGACATTTCGAAAGCTTATGATTGTGTTGGCTGGGACTTCTTACTCAAAATTATGAGGGTGTTTGGCTTCAGTAATAGAGTCCTTCAGCTGATTGGTGAACTCATTTCTATGGATTCCATATCTATCATTGTGAATGGGTCTCCTTCCCATTTCTTTAGGAATTCATGACGGCTAAGATAGGGTGATCCCATTGCCCCTATTCTTTTTACCATTATGGCGAAATGCATTGAGAGGAACCTGAAATGGATGGTTGAGTAGGGATCCCTAATGGGTTTGAGGAATTCTTCCAGTAATCTGGTTCGCTCCCACCAACAATTCATGGATAATACCATTTTGATGGTGAGATCTACAGTGGTTGAAGCTAGGAATCTCAAAAAAGCCTTGGATGATTATGAGATGGTATCTAGTCAAATGGGCTCTTTATTTTTCTTCAACGCTCCAGAGCCTAGGTAGAATAAAATTGTCAGAATTCTTGGATGGAGATTGGAGTCAATCTCATCCATTTATTTAGGTTTTCCCTTGGGTCTTAAGCCTCCTGACTCCTTTTTATTGATTGATTGATAGGTTCAGCAAAAAGCTAGCTGGATGGAATGGAGTTATTCTCAGTCAAGCAGGTCAAATTCAACCTCTTAAAGCTACTCTTTAGAATCTTCCAATCTATGCCTTAAGTCTCTTTAAAATCCCTTCTAAATTTACAGAGGCCATTGAAAAAATTCAAAACAACTTTCTTTAGTTTGGTGTGGTAGAAAGAAAAAGAATGTCGCTTGTTTGTTGGGATGTTGTTTTTAGACCTAAAGATTTGGGAGGTCTAGGTCTCGAGAGAATTAAAACCATGAATAGGGCTTTCCTTGCTAAGAAAATATGAAGAACTTTTTCCTCTAATAGTGAATGGAATAGTAATTTAAGGAGAAAATATATGGCCAACATTGGATCTCTTAAGTGTTGGCATATTGGCATAGCTATTGATGATATTGATGAACCAATATAAGGATTGTAGGTGATGATATAGTTGAGATATTGTTTGATGACTTGATGATTAGTTTGTGTTGTCATTGATTGAAACTATGGTTATATTATTTTATCATGTAATCTAAGTTGTTTATGATTGACCGGAAAGCTATGGAATGGATTTGACAGATAACTGGCAAATAGGACTTTAACCGGTAAACATGAAACTGTGTTATGCTTAAGTAATTGGATCTTGATATTGATGAGGAATTTGGTGTTGCGGTTTGGAATATCTATTGGTAACATTGTACTGAGGTTATGACTAGAACCGCATCATGTTTTGGCTACCAGAAGTCATGTTTGTGAATGACTAATGTATTTTTCGTAGGGTTTTAGTAGGGATATCACTTCATGTGGATAACATGATGATCTGTAATGACTTGTGAAGATTTATGATGACCTATGATGTAAAACTTAGTATGAGGTTAGGGTTTTGTAATCGACTAAGTTGTAAAGTCTATTTAGGGTAAGTTTGTGATGATTTAAGTTATGTCGATGATCAAAAGAGGAGTGTGTGGTCAAACTAGTGTGTGTGTCTGCAAGAGAGAAGTAGATTGGAGCGAGAAAGGATCTATACAAGCAAGTAGAGAGTGATATTTTCAGATCATACATCTGTTGTTACCTAATAGTTGCAGAAGACTCAAAATCTATTAACAAGGTAGGTCCTAATATGCCTGATTGTATAAATACTTGCACCAGGTGACACATTAGCTTGGGTTCTAAATCCTTTCACAAGGTTACTCCTAATAGAGTAAAGATCCCAACAAGGATGAGGTTAATCCCTTAACTGGAGGACTCCTAATAGGGTTTTCTCCTAACCAAACATATTTGTAGGCTCCTAACCGAGCTAGGCTCCTAAGAGGGCGCATTCTGAAAGAGTGCAAAAATCTTGTGGGTACCAATTCCCACCGTGGTTTTTCCCATTTGGATTTCCACATGAAAATCCTGGTGTTCATGTATTGATTGATTTCTTATGTGTTTAGTTGATATCTTTCTACTACATGCATGTTGATGAACACTTAGAAGAAAAGTTTGATAAATCTGATCAGCAGTATGATTTCAGTTATAGCAGGTACTATTTATGATTTTTTTTGAAAGAATTTTTTGGTGGTTGTTAAAGTTTTAAAGTTTACTGTTATTATTGATTCACCCCCCCTCTCAGTAATAACCGCTTCCTCATAAATAACAATTGGTAACAGAATGTTGGTTCTCTATGTGCAAAAGCTTAACTGCTTGAGGAAAAGATCTAGAGGCAAATGATGAAGAAGGAGTGTCAAAAGTTTACTAAGGACAACTACACAATATGGAAAGACAAAATGAAGATTTATATCAAAGGTATGGGTTTTTAGTTTTGGCAACATGTTACTACTAAATATGTACCCCCTATTGGTCCTCTAACTCCATATTAGCTTAAGGAGTAGCAGGAAAACAATTAAGAAATGGAAGCCATTGTCAGTGCACTGTTTGATATTAAATATATTGGTGTACATGGATTAGAAACTGCATTTGAAGTTTGGGTGAAATTCAAACTAATCTATGGTGGTGATAAACATGTTCAAAAAGCTAAGGAAGAGAGTCTTAGAGGTAAATTTGATGATATGAGAATGGTAGAAGGTGAAAATATAGCTCAGTATGGACAAAGGATTAAAGAGGTTGTCAATGTTATTAAAAGTGTTGGAGGAAAGATTGAAGATGACATTGTTGTAAGTAAGATGTTAAGAACTCTTTTACTTGCCTATGCAATCATAGTTTCTTCTATTCAAGAGTTAAGGTCCGTAAGTAGTGATAAGGTCACTGTTGATTCACCTTTTGGTAAATTGACTACATTTGAATTAAATAGTTTTGATAACAATATTTCTAAGACATCTGAATCAGATTTTAAAGTATCTGTAACCGGTACACCTATGAGAAAAAGGAAAGATGTATGCCATGATTATGATTGCCAATCTAGACATGGTGGTAGCAGAGGAGATAATGATGATGAAGGCCATCTAATGGAATTTGAAGCTCTTCTAGCTAAGAGACTTCCAAGAGGCACTGATAAATATAAAGGTAAACTACCTCTTAAGTGTTTTTCTTGCAATAAGATTGGACATATTGCTGCAAATTTCCCTAGTAGTGATAGTAAGGAGAAGTTTAGGAAATATAAAGGAAAATGGAAGATACAATTCTATTTTGCAATTGATGAAGGTGTGATAGATGAGGAATCTAAAGGTGATGACAATGAGGAGAATGTCTTTGTTGTTGTGAAGGAAGATCTGACTAATTAAAATCCTTTGGTATCTCAGTTTGACTTTAGTGGTGAGTGGATAATAGACAGTAGTTGTTCACATCACATGACCGGTGATAAGAAAAAAATCATATCCCTTGAAAAGTTTGATGGCGGTGTCGTAAGATTTGGTAATAACTCACCTTGCATGTTAAAATGTAAAGGATATATTTCACTAAATGCTAAGAGTAATGAAAATGATGTTTATTTGGTTGAAGTCTTAAAACATAACTTGTTGAGTGTTGGACAACTAAATGATAAAGGATATCACCTTGAGTTTAAAAAAAGAGTGTGTAGGATCATGGGATGCAATGGATATTTGATTGCTACTGGTAAACAGGCTAGAGGTAATCTTTTCCTCTAAATGCTAATGTGAATAGTGGTTTGGTGGCTAAAATTGAAGATACCTAGTTGTGGCATAAAAATTTTTGTCATGTCAACTTTGATAATTTGATAAAGGTCAACAAATCAAGTATGGTGACAGGTATCCCCCAACTTCTTAATCTGGATAATGTGTTGTGCAAAGATTGTCACAATGGTAAGATGACTTACACATCTTTTAAGAGTAATTTTTTTTCTTTAGAGCATATTCTTGATTTAGTGCATATTGATCTATATGGTCCTATGAGGACTAGAAGTTTTTATGCTGATAAATATTTTATGATTTTCGCTGATTATTTTTCAAGGATGATGTGGGAAACTTTCTTGAAGGAGAAATAAAAAGCATTTGCAAATTCAAGATCTTTAATGCCCTAGTTGAAAAGGAAACTGACAAGAATCTGAAGTGCTTAAGATCTGACCGAGATAGAGAATTTACTTAAGATGAGTTTACTAGGTATTGTGAAGAACATGGAATAAAGAGACAGATGTCAGCACCTAGGACTCCACAGCAGAGAGGAGAAACAAAAGAATAGTGGAAGCTACTAGAACAATGTTGATACAAGGAGATATTCCAAAAATATTTTGGAGAGAAGAAGTTAGCACTGTTGTTTATACTTTGAACTGAGTTCTTGTGAAGAAAGGTGATGATAAAACACCTTATGAACTTTGGCATGATAAGATTCCTAATGTTAGCTACTTTAAAGTTTTTGGTAGTAGATGTTTTATTAAGAGAGATGATTTAATTTTACTGGAAAGTTTGATGCGAAGAGCGATGAAGGGATATTTCTTGGATATTCTACCAAGAGTAAAGAATTCAAATGTTATAATAAAAGGAAAAATAAAATAGTTGAGAGTGTGAATGTTAAAATTGATGAATTTTTTGACAAATGTGACAAGCCTAACAGATCTGAGTCTGTTGATGATAAAGAAAAACTTGTGTATATTGAATTAGAAGTCCAGAAGCAAGATGAGCAGAACAATGCAGAAAGAGGAGCTCAACCAGTAAGTGATGAAGAGGATGATGAACATGAAGTAGAAAGAATTGTATCAGAAATGGTAATACCGAGATATGTAAGGCTAAATCATTCAGAAGACCAGATTATAGGTGACAAGAACATTGGTGTGCAGACAAGAAGAAAAATTAGAGAGAATTCCTATCTAAGTTTAACTATTGAGTCGAAGACTGTTAGAGAAGCTTTGAAAGATAAAGATTGTTTGAATGCAATGAATGAAGAAATTGACCATGTTGAGAAGAACGATATGTGGTCTCTTGTTCCTAGATCAGAAGACAAAAATGTTATTGGGACAAAATGGGTATTCAGAAATAAACTTAATGAGGATGGTGAAGTTGCTAGAAACAAGGCGACGTTTGTTTGCAAAGGGTATGCATAAGAAGAAGGTGAAGACTATGGTGAAACCTTTGCACCGGTGGCAAGACTTGAAGGTGTTAGAATTTTATTTGCTTTTTCTAATTTTAAACAAGTCAAACTATATCAGATGGATGTTAAATCAGCTTTTCTGAATTATATCTTGGAAGAAGAAGTATATATAGAACAACCAGATGGTTTTGCATTGAGTGAAGATGAAAATATGGCTCAAAAACTATACAAGTCACTATATGGATTGAAGCAAGCTCCTAGAGCATGGTTTGAAATATTTCATGCACATCTGATCAAGATAGGATTTCAGAGAACCAGTAAGGACAATAATATATATTTCAAGAATGATGGAGACAAAATGATACTTGTTGATGATATAATATTTGGTGGAATTGATGACATGTGTATGTCTTTTGCAGATGAAATGAAGAAAGAATTTAAGATGTCTCTTATTGGTGAGATAAAATTCTTTATTGGTTTACAGATTCAACAACTAGAGAATGGAATATTTATCTGTCAGACTAAGTATGTAAAAGAAGTCTTGAAGACTTTTGGCATGGAAGATTGTAAACTGGTTGGTACTCCGATGGTGGCAGGTTGTAAATTATCAAAACAAGATGATTCACCATATATGGATGAGAAATAATATAGGTCTATTATTGGAAAGTTGCATTATGTTGTTCACAGTAGATCGGATATTGCACTTGTTGTTGGATTGGTTGCAAGATTTCAGAAAGATCCTAAGGAGACACACATTATAGCAATAAAAAGAATATTCAAGTATTTGAAAGGAACAATTGATTATGGTTTGTGGTATCCTTAGAATGATAATTTCTCTTTAAAAAATTCCACAAATACAGACTGAGCTGGAAATGTTGATGAACGGAAAAGAAAAACCAGTGGAGCTTTCTTTTTAGGAGAAAGATTGGTGTCCTGGATAAGCAAGAAACAATCTTATAGTTCACAATCTATTGATGAAGCAAAATATATGGCAGCATCAATGAATTATACTCAGACTATATGGATGAGACACATTTTGGAAGGTTTTAAGGAAGACATGTCTGAACTGGTGATTATTCATTATAATAACACTAGTGTTATTAATATTTTAAAAAATCCTATATTACATGCAAGAACAAAGTACATCAAGCTGAAGTATCACTTTCTAAGGGAAAGAGTACAAGAGAAGAAAGTAAGAATGGAGTATGTGCCTAGCAAAGAGAAATTAGCAGATATATTCACTAAACCTTTTCTTAAGACAACCTTAGAATATCTCAAAGGTAGATTGGGGGTTGTACCCCTGCATAAGATCAACTAAGATGCTGGTGATGCATCAATCTAGTGAATTCATTGAATATCTTTCAGTTTTGGATTGATGTGAAGTGGGATATGCCTGAAGGGGAGCAGCTATGATGAGACAAGTAGAGATAGCAATAACAGAGATGAAGACAAAAGAGGTATCTGCACCTTTGGTATTGTTGTCAAAGGGGGAGAAGAATTAGTTGAAGATCAGCCATGAGAAGAAGAACTAGATAACCAATAGCAGAAATACAAAGGAGAAGATCAAGGACAAAACAAATCAGTTCAATTTAGAATGGTGAGGCATTTCAGTGTTGCCATCAATGCCAAAGGGGGAGATTATTGGCATATTGGCATAACTATTGATGATATTGATGAACCGATATAGGGATAGTTGGTGATGTTGTTTGATGACTTGATGATCGATTTGTTTTGCCATTGATGGAAACTATGGCTATATTGTTTTATCATGTTACCTAAGTTGTCTATGATTGGCCGGAAAGGTATGGAATGGTTTGACAGTTAACTGGCAAATAGGACTTTAACTAGTAAATGTGAAACTGTGTTATTCTTAAGTAACTAGATCTTGAGATTGATGAGGAATTTGGTGTTGTGGTTTGGAATACATGTTGGTAACATTGTAATAAGGTTATGACCAGAAACCACATCATGTTTTGGCTACCAGAAGTCATGTTTGTGAATGACTGATGTATTTTCTGTAGGGTTTTAGTAGGGTTTAAGAACCAATATTTAAATCTTATAACCGATAATGATTTTGAGTTTGACGGTGCATTACATTATGTTTGTAAGATGGTGATGGTGTGGTTGAATCTGCATGAAGTAATAAGATGACATTTTGGCACAATCAAAGAGCGAATTTCTTGGGAATGAGCAAAGTGCTTAGGAGAATGATCTATGGGTTTGAAAGTATATCAAATAGATGTGCAGTGATCATTCAATGACAGTAATTGATTTGTAATTGATTGTAATGATCCATATGATGATTTGTAAAGATCTATGATGATCTATGATTTAAAACTTGGTATCAGGTTAGGGTTTTGTAACCGACTAAGTTGTAAAATTTATTTAGGGTAAGTATGTGATGATTGACTATGTCGATGATCAAAGGAAGGGTTTGTGGTCGAACTAGTCTGTATGTCTGCAAGAGAGAAGCAGATTGGAGAAAGAAAGGATCTATAAAAGAAAGAAAAGAGTGATATTTTTAGATCATACATCTATTGTTCCCTAATAGTTATAACATACTCAAAATCCCTTAACTAGGTAGCTCCTAATATTCCTGATTTAATAAATCCCTTCATCGGGTGGCTCATTATCTTGGGTTCTAATTCCTTTCACAAGGTTACTCCTAATAGAGTAAAGCTCCTAACAGGGCTGAGGTAAATCCCTAAAGTGGGGGACTCCTAATAGGGTCTTCTCCTAACCAGACATATTTGTAAGCTCCTAACTAGGCTAGGCTTCTAATAGGGCGCATTTCAAAACAATGCAAAAATATTGTGTTTACCAATTCCCACCGTGGTTTTTCCCATTTGGGTTTCCACGTGAAAATCTTGGTGTTCATGTGTTGATTTATTTCTTATGTGTTTAGTTGATAAATTTCTATTACATGCATGTTGATGAACACTTAGAAGAACAATTTGATAAATCTAGCAGCAATATGATTTCAGTTATTACCGTTACTATTTATGAGTTGTTTTGAAAGAAGTTTTTGGTGGTTGTTAAAGTTTTAAAGTTTACTATTACTATTGATTCATCCCCCCTCTCAGTAATAATTGATTCCTCACAAATAACATTAAGACCTTTCTTTAATCTATAATTTCCCTTCGTGGGTCGACTCTCTGGAATGATATGGTTAGAGGAAGGAAAATTATTGATATGGGAGTGAGCTGGAGTATAAGAAAAGGGAATCAGGCTAGGTTCTGGGAAGATAGATGGTTAATGAAGGAGCTCTTAAATTCCTATAAGAACTTCAATGGGTGGGTTTATACTTGCAAGACTTTATATGGGACTCATGTTAAGGACTATTGGAGGAATGGTGGCTAGGTGGATCTCTGCTAGATCAGCATGGACCTAGCTTCGACTCAATCTTCCCTGATGGTTGTTAATATGGAGTTGAATCACTAGGATGATCTTTTTCATTTGGACACCTAGCCGATCTGGCAGCTTCTCGATCTCTTCGGTTGTCTTGTTGATGTCCTTTTCTCCCAACGCGCCTCCTTTTTGGGCTAAAGCATGGATCAAACACCTTATACCTAAGGTCAACATATTCTTTTTGATTATTCTTCAGAATAAAGTTCTCACAATTGATAATCTCTACAAGCATGGCTTCTAGATCACTAATCAATGCAAAAATGGCTAATCATCTATTCGTCCACTATCCTTATGTGGCTTCCATTTGGGGAAGATTTATTTCTCTCTAGAACTTCTCTTGGGTGTTTCCTCGCTCTATAAAGGACCTTTCTATTTAGTGTAATACCCCCTCTTTAAATCCCACTATTGCTAGGTTATGGTCTTTTACCTTTCCCCACATTGTGTGAGGTGTGTGGAAGGAGCGAAACAATAGAATCTTCAAGGACAAGGAGGATCCAGAGAATATTGTGTTGAGAGAATGTGAAGGCTAATTGTAGAAAGCATAAATTGTATCCCATGTAATAAGGATAAAATAGAGGTTGTGGTTTGTACTGGCTATGATCTCAAGATGGAAAAAGTTTGGCATATCAAAGGTGTTGTTTCTAAGGCCTCTAGACCAATGAAAAATAATCGTGAAGGCTCTTGTTTGATTCACCCCCATAGGGGTTGGATAAAAGATAATTTTGATGGGACGGCCAAAGGAAATCCAGGGCTGATTGGGAGTGGGGGATTGTTAGGAGATCATAATGGCAATTTCATTTCAGTTGTGTCTCTCTCCTTGGGCTCAGAGTTCAACTACATAGATGAAGCCATAAGAGCTTTCCAGGTAATTGATCTTACAAATAAAATGAACTTCAAAAACATCTAGATTGAAGGTGATTCAAATAACATTATTGAGTGCCTTCTACGCAATTCCCCCCCTTCATGGACTATAAAAAGTTAGATAGAAGAACCTAAATCTCTCTTATCCAATTTCAATAAGGTTAGAATTTCCCATGCCTTTCTGGAAGTGAATAAGGTAGCCAACTATTTTGCCAATGAAGGGATCAAGCACATGGGTTGATGGACATGGAAGGCCTATAGTGAACTGGGAGCTGATGTTAGAGCCTTAATCAACTATGATGTCACTCATGGGAAAGTTGTTGTCTTTAATAATGATGAAGCAGAATAGAGAATAGTACTATTCCATTAGTAGACATGGTGGTGGAGCCTTAATTATCTCTATGGGTGGCGAGGGCTAGCACGTATTGTGGGTTCTTTGGTTTTGCCATTGGCTCTTTGTGCATGGTTCATTTTCTCTGTGATCAATAGAATAAAATCCTATGAGAAGATGGGGGGAAGAAGAAAGAGGGTTGAGTCGAACAATTGTAAGAAGGAAAAGAAAAAATTGAATGTCTGGAGGCATATTGAGAGGGGGAATTGAGACATTTTTTGGAGAAGCTCCATGGTGCTAACCCATAAATTAAAGAACCTCGAAGCTAAGATTGTTGATACTTTAAATTCCTTTAAAGAACCTTGAAGCTAAGTTTGTAGTTGCTGTCCTATTTTCTCTTTTATGCAGCTTTCCTTTCTTAGTGAACTTTGTTTGAATATTTTTATCTAGCTTGTAAACTTTGTGGTTTCGTGTCCCTCTAAAACCCATTTTTTTCTTAATCATAAAATAACCTCTTATTAGTCACCTCACCTAAAAAAGACATCTGCCTTTTTGTTGTTTCCAATAATAGTGGCATGTCCACTGTAGACTACTTTCACTATCTAGGCCTAATGCCAAATGCTACACCATAGTGACAAAAGTGTTTTGTTTGTAATGAAGGAATTTTTAATTCTACTGGTGTGTTTGTAAACTTTTTTGGTTGTAGATCTATGATTCAATGAAGATCTTTAAACTAAATTTTTTGTTAGCATTGTTTTCATTAGGGTGAGATTTTTATAGATACATTTAGGAGAAAAGTAGACCTCATCATTGAGTTTAGGATCATAAATGAAAATGAATCTATATAAAATGTTCAACTCTGTTTGGACTTAAAAAACTTTCCCAATGTCCTAATGAAATGTTAAAATAAATACTCTTAAAGATCATACAAAATCCATATAATTGTTTCAATCATGTGAGATGTCAATTGTGTATAGTTGATAGGTAATCAAAAAAATAAAAATGTAGTCACTACTTTGAGGAGTCATATGGCTATTTTGTTAACAAAATATTATTTAAAATTAAAAAATAATAATTGATGCCGGAGCATCCAAAGTGTAAGAGAATTCTTGCATCACCCAAAAATATTGTTTATTTACTAATAGGGGCTATTTTTGGTACATTGGTGCTAATTATGTGGGAATCATCCCTATATCTTCTAGCTTCTGGTAGTTCTTCAATTTTTCCAGGAACCTTCTCTGATAAAACTTCAAATACATTGTTGAGGGTTTGACTGGCCCTAGATTGGTTGAAATTTTTCAAATCTTATATATTTGGAAAAAGAAAGGTGTAGATCTCTTTGCAAGTGTTCTAATGATGTATGCTAATTAAAAATCCAATAATTGGATTAAAAGATATGGCCTTCAGAAGTTGTGCTACTTAAAAGAAATGAATATTCCTTTGAATACCAAAACCCATTCTAGGCATATTGTTGGCATATTATAATATAGGGAAATGGGGTACAAAAGTGGTCTCCCTAAAAAGGGGGAGTTACACTTTCAAGAACATTCTAGGTGGTTAAAATTCATAATATAAAGAAGGAAAATGGGGATTGTTCTTGTAGTGTAGACTATGGCTCTGCCTTGCAAATTATTTGTGTTTAGGTTTATAAGGGGAGTACCCTTTATTAAGTGGTATCAAAGAAGTTCCTGAGTGTGTAAACATGTCATTGGACATGAGGCAACTTGCACTCGCGAGGACTGTGGTTATGGGTTTGTGAGGAGAGTGAGAAAATGCCTCCATGAAGGAACTCTGATGCAAGAAATGTCAATGTGATAGAAGATGCTTTTACAGCCCTCTAGAGACAAGTTCAAGCACTACACGAGGAGTCAATATGAAGGTAAGAGATGAAAGTGAGGATGAACAAGACTTGACCAATTCAAAGAAGAACATGAAGTAGTTAGATCCTGATGAGGATAGGTTTTTGAGGGTTGTTTCTAAGATTGGACAAAGGCGAAAGATTCAAGTTTCCATATATTCTAGAAATATTAATCTAGAAGAGCTAATCGATTGGATCAATGATATGGAGAAATATTTTGAGTATGAATTAGTGGGAAATCCTGAAAGGTCAACTTTGCAAAGACCAAACTGAAGGGTCATGCGAGTAATTTGTGGAAAGAAGTTCAGTTAGAGAGAAGTAGAAGAGGAAAAGAGAAAATAACAAGATAGGGTCAAATGGTGGAAAAATTGAAGAGAAAATTCATTCCTATTGACTATGAGCTTGATTTTCTGAAAAAGATGCAAAGGTTGATGCGAGTGGGAAAATTTGTCAAGGAGTATATAGAAGAGCTCTACCGAGTCTTGATTAAAATAGGCCCTCTTGAGGCCAATAAAGAGAAAGTTACCTATTACATAAATGGATTGAAGTCAAGTATCTAGGAAGGGTTGACTTTGGTAAGAATGTATACCATTGAAGATGCATATCAATTTTCTTTGAAGGTAGAAGAGAAGCTAAATAAAAGATTTGAGAGCAAGAAAAATGGAAGAGGTCATGGTGGATGGTCTTATGGAGGCTGAAGTGAAGACCAGAAGATGAATGATGACACTACTAGTAGTCAGAATCAGAGGAGAAATGATTCCTACCATCCTCGTGATCAAAATAATGAAGATCAAAGAGGAATAGGAAGAGGACCGAGAGTACGAAAAAGGAGGCTTTTGTGGAACATGTTTGTTAGGTCTCGGAGACAACTGAGAAGGTGGGGGGGGGGGTGAATCGGTTGTCTAATAAATTCAAACCAAAAACTAATTAACCAACTTAATGCTTAATATCGGTAAACTAGTTAAGTATGCTGGTTGACAGTGTTAACAGTAAATTGCTATACCGGTAGGGATTAATGCATAAAACATAAACATAAAGTCATCCACAACACATAACACCAATATTTGTACGTGGAAACCCTGTAAGGGGAAAAACCACGGTGGGAAACCTTACCCATAATCGGATGATACTATTGCAGATAGTAAGTGTACATAAATGGGGTCTGCAAATGCAGAAAGGCCAATAGCCTAGAGCTCACTGCTCAATCACAAAATGGGAGTCACACTAACTACAGTTGGATGGTTAAATCCAATAAGAATGTACTGCACAAAATAGCATCTTCATATGTTGGATTCAGTACCGGTGTAATGCTGATATGCTTCTACAAAAACCTAACTTCACCTTCAAGTGATGTCTTCATTTATATCCCTACTTTATCTCGCATATACCTTCACTCAATTCTTTTTCGCATTCTACACTTGATCTTACAAATAAGATCTTACATTTATACCATACCCTAAGACCAATTTTAGTAGGTCGGCTCTACAAGATATTACAATAAAACATTTTTCATACAATATAAACAAACATGTCAGCTTAATGCATTTACAACAATAATAAATCATCTCCATAGCGTGTCATGCTGATCTAGAAAAGATAAGCCTGTTAGTGTAACCCTAGATAACCTGGACCTATTTGTTGGTAAAAGCAAATATGCAAATATGAATATACCAATGATTAATTCTTCATGACAAAGTGTCCACATGATGTCTTCGACATTACCAAGTGTCTTCCATATCATTCCAGGTACCGATGAACAATATATCCTGTCGGTGAACCATATACCAGTAACTGTTGCACAATTTACTTGCTTGCCGGTGAATGTTGCTGGATCTTCAAAGTAGGTGTTTACATGAATGACAAAACCATACCAAAATACCAACAACCTCCCCCTTTGGCATTGATGGC
Organism: Cryptomeria japonica; assembly: GCF_030272615.1. NCBI lineage: Eukaryota > Viridiplantae > Streptophyta > Pinopsida > Cupressales > Cupressaceae > Cryptomeria > Cryptomeria japonica. The sequence continues at coordinate 726,304,970 of NC_081407.1, forward strand.
AACACAAGATGGAAAAACCATCAAAGTGCCAAAACAAAAATGCCAAATACAAAAAACCAACAATCTCCATTTCTCCCCCTGGGAGCAGCATATGTTTATCCAAAGATTTATTTTCAATACCAATCTCTCTTTAAAAGATAATATGTTTTTCCATAGGTATCTCTCCCCCTTTGACATCAAATGCCAAAGTCAAGTTCATACAAAATACCAACTACTCCCCCTGAGAAGTAGCTTCCTCATCAAATACTGGAATAAAAGATTTGTCTTTTTAATTCTACCAATTGATGACAATCATCAACTGTCTAAGTCTCTATCGGTGGTGGTATGACTCCAAGCTAATCTCTAAGATATTCAAAAGTCTCCTTAGGCAAAGGTTTTGTGAAAATATCTGCAAGTTGTTCTTTAGTATTCACATAAACAAGTTTTATCTCCTTTTCTTCAACTTTTTCCCTTAGAAAACTCAGTTTGATAGAAACATGTTTTGTTTTAGAATGTAATACCGAATTCTTAGATATATCAATTGCTATAGTCTTATCACAGTATATAGTAATGGGTTCCTTGCATTTTACCTTTATGTCTTTCAACATTTTCTTAAGCCATAATACCTGTATACAGTTAGTTGTTGCTGCAACATATTCTAATTCTGCTGTTGATAAGGATGTACAACTCTGTTTCTTACTCAACCAAGAAACTAATCTCTTTCCAAGAAAGAATGCTCCTCCAGTGGTGTATTTTCTATCATCTACATCTCCTACCCAATTTGCATCTGTGTATGCACATAGGTCAAAATTTTCATCTTTAGGATACCATAATCCAAGATTTGTTGTCCCTTGTAGGTAGCAGAAAATCCTTTTTACTACTGATTCACGATTTTCCCTAGGATTACTTTGAAATCTAGAAACAATGCATACTACATTCATAATATCAGGCCTGATTTGTGTCAAATACAGTAGACCTCCTATCATAGATTTGTATCTAGTTGGATTAACAGGTGTCCCTTTGAGATAATTTGTCATTTGTAGTCATAGGTGTGCTTACCGGTTTAGAGTTCTCCATCCCAAGTTTCTTTAGTAATTCTTTCAAGTACTTGGATTGACTCAAAAATATACCTTTATCAGTCTGAGAAATCTGCAAACCTAAACAGAATTTTATTTCTCCAATCATAGACATTTAAAATTCTTGATGCATTTCAAGAGAAAATTCCTTACATAATTCATCTTCTCCTCCAAAGATTATATCATCAACAAATACTTCAATAATCAAGATGTCATCATTAGTTATTTTGTAATATAAATTGCTATCTGCATTTCCTTTAGTAAAACCAATCTTCAAAAGATACTTATCCAGCCTTGCATACCAAGCTCTTGGGCCTTGTTTCAATCCATACAAAGCTTTTCTTAGCCTGCAAACCATATCATTGTCATCTGTCAAAGAAAATCCATCAGGTTGTTCAATATATACTTCTTCTTCAAGATCTCCATTCAAAAATGCACATTTAATATCCATTTGATAAACTTTGTAGTCCTTGTGTGCTGCAAAAGCCAAGAATAATCTAACTGCCTCAATTCTGGCTACTGGTGCAAAGGTTTCATTGTAATCAACTCCTTCTTTTGGAGAATATCCCTTACACACTAGTCTTGCTTTATTTCTGACAACCTTACCATCTTCATTAAGTTTGTTTCTAAATACCCATTTAGTTCCAATTACATTTTTATCTTTAGGTCGGGGAACTAATGTCCAAGTATTATTTTTCTCAATTTGTCCTAATTCTTCTTCCATAGCTTTAATCCAAAATTTATCTTCACATGCCTCATTGATAGATGATGGTTCAATTTGAGAAATAAGACATACCTCTTCATTTGCCAATCTTCCTCTTGTCATAAATCCTTTAAATTTGTTTCCAATTATCTGATCTTCAGAATGATTCAATCTTACATACTGGGGTGTCTTAGTTTGTTGTTGTTCTTCAATTATTGTGGAATCTTCTGATGTTATCGAGGTAACTGGATCTTCATTCTATACCAGTGGATTCAGTATAGGTTCATTTGTCACAATTTCTATTGCCGGTTCAGAGTCTATATATCTTGAAGTTCCTCTGAATTGTTCATCAATCTTTACATTTGTGCTCTCAACAATTTTTTGCAATCTTTTACTAAAACATCTATATGCCTTGCTCTTAGATGAATAACCAAGAAATATTCCTTCACCACTTCTAGGATCAAATTTGCCAATATACTCATCTCTTCTAATATAACATTTACTTCCAAAAATTCTGAAATACTTAAGAGTAGGAGTATTACCAAACCATAGTTCATGAGGGGTCTTACCGCTTTCACCTTTGATGTGAACTTTGTTGAATGTATAGACAGCAGTGCTAACTACCTCTCTCCAATACACATGTGGTAGATTTTCTTCTGATAACATACTTCTAGCTGCATCCAAGATAGTTTTGTTTTTCCTTTCAACAACTCCATTTTGCTATGGTGTCCGAGGTGCTGATAATTGTCTTCTGATTCCATTCACTTCGCAGAATGTATTAAAGTCCTTAGATGTGAATTCTCCTCCTTGATCTGATCTTAAGCATTCGATTTTCTTACCAGTTTCATTTTCAACAATTGCTTTGAATAGTTTGAACTTTCCAAGTGCTTCTGATTTCTCTCTGAGTAAAGTAACCCAACACATTCTAGAATAATCATCAATAATTAGCATGAAATATCTATCACCCTGTAAGCTTCTAGTTCTAGCTAGACCACATAAATCAGTGTGAATTAAATCAAGAGCATTATTGGATTTTTCTGGAATACTTTTGAAACTAGCTCTAGCTTGTTTTCCAAATTGACATTCCTTACAAATTGTCTTCTGAGGTTTCACAATTTTAGGTAGATCTCTAACTACCTTAGAAGTACTGATTTTTACCATGCAATCAAAGTTTACATGACATAATCTCTTATGTCATAACCAACTTTCATCTATATGTGCAATTAAGCATGCCTTTTCACTGTTATTCAAATGAAAGATATTGCCTCTAGTCTGATTACCGGTTGCAATTTCCAAACCAATTCTATTCATGATTTTACATTTTCCATTTTTAAATTGTAACTGAAATCCCTTCTCAACTAATTGACCAACACTTAAAAGATTATGCTTTAATCCTTCAACATAGTAGACATTGTCAGTGTTATGCTTACCATCAAGAGATATTGAACCCTTACCTTTGATTGAATAGGCTTTGTCATCTCCAAATCTTACTAAACCTCCATTGTATTCTTGAAAGTTCAAGAATTTACCTTTGTCTCCAGTCATATGATGTGAGCATCCTGAGTCAATGATCCATTCATCCTATGCTTCAACTTTAGCTGCTAGGGCATGTTCTACCGGTTGAGCAGTAGGTGTCGGTTGATCTTCTGTTATAGCAACAAAAACCCATCCATTGTCTATTGGATCCTCATTAGAATCATTAGTCACACCTTCATCAACAATGTAACAAGATTTATCTTTGTTCTTTTTAAATCTGTATCTCTGATATTCAGGATTAGGCTTGTATGTTCTTCTAGCTTCTTCTCTTAGTCTAGCATGTCTATCAGGGCATCTTGAAGCCATATGACCAATCTTATTGTAGTTAAAACATTTAAAGGGTGCTTTACCTTCATACTTACTTCCAGTTGGACCTTTTGGCATTTTCCTTGCAAATAGTGCTTCAAGTTCTTCAAGCTCTTCATTGTCCTTTCTAGATTCTTCAAGTTCTCTTGCATAAAAGGCTCTCCAGTCTGATTTGTCAAATGATGGAGCAGATGATGTTGATGCTTTAAAGGCCAAATCAGTCTTTATAGTAGCAATAGGACCAAATTCCTCAATTTCAAAAGCTGAAAGTTTTCCAATCAATGTATCCCTAGTTACTGATGTATTAGGCATTGTTCTCAACTCATTTATAGCAGTAACCTTCATTTTATATGTCGATGGCAAACCTCTTAAGATTTTTGAAACAATTTCATCCTCACTCAGAGTTCCTCCACAAGATTTCATACCCAAAACAATTTCATTTACTCTTTCCATAAAAGCAGAAATCCTTTCATCGTCTTCCATTTTAAGATGTTCATACTTGACTCGGAAGCTTTCAAGTTTTGCAATTTTGACTATGGAATCTCCTTCATTCAGTGTTTCCAAGTGATCCCAAATAGCTTTAGCAATAGACCTATCTGATAATGCGCTCAAAAGTGCTTCTCTTGCTTTGGAATCATTTTCTTCATCTTTAGCTAAGGTAGTTGGAGCAGTATAACCATTCTTAGTAACTTCCCAGATGTCTTTACCAATGCAATTTAGATGTGTCTCCATTCTAATCTTCCATATCCCATAGTTGGTTCCATCAAGTAGGACTGTCCTTCCTGAAATAAATAGTAGACATTGGATCTCCTCAAGTTGTTAAACTTCTGCAAAAGAGGACTAAGCTCTGATACAAATTGTTAGGTCCCAGAGACAACTGAGAGGGGGGGGGGGTGAATTAGTTGTCTAATAAATTCAAACCAAAAACTAATTAACCAACTTAATTCTTAATATCGGTAAACTAGTTAAGTATGCCGGTAGATAGTGTTAACAATAAATTGCTATACTGATAGGGATTAATGTATGAAACATAAACATAAAGTCATCCACAACACATAACACCAATATTTGTACGTGAAAACCCTGTAAGGGGAAAAACCATGGTGGGAAACCTTACCCACAATCAGATGATACTACTGTAGATAGTAAGTGTACATAAATGGGGTCTGCACATGCAGAAAGGCCAACAGCCTAGAGCTCACTACTCAATCACAAAATGGGAGTCACACTGACTACAGTTGAATGGTTAAATCCAATAAGAATGTACTACACAAAATAGCATCTTCATATGCTAGATTCAGTACTGGTGTAATGTTGATATGCTTCTACAAAAACCTAACTTCACCTTCAAATGATGTCTTCATGTATATCCCTGCTTGATCTCGCATATACCTTCACTCAATTCTTTTTCGCATTCTACACTTGATCTTACAAATAAGATCTTACATTTATACCATACCCTAAGACCAATTTTAGTAGGTCGGCTCTACAAGATATTACAATAAAACATTTTTCATACAATATAATAAAACATGTCGGCTTAATGCATTTACAACAATAATAAATCATCTCGATAGCATGCCATGCTGATCTAGAAAAGATAAGCTTGCTGGTGTAACCCTAGATAACCTAGACCTATTTGCCAGTAAAATCAAATATGCAAATATGAATATACCAATTATTAATTCTTCAAGACAAAGTGTCCACACGATGTCTTCGACATTACCAAGTGTCTTCCATATCATTCCAAGTACCGGTGAACAATATATCCTATCGGTGAACCATATACCAGTAACTGTTGCACAATTTACTTGCTTGCTGGTGAATGTTGCTGGATCTTCAAAGTAGGTGTTGACATCAATGATAAAACCATACCAAAATACCAACAATGTCTCCAATGTGGGAAGAGGGACACGTAGCCTATGACTATTCCCAACATCAAGATAGGAAAAATAGAAGACTTGAGGGTAGTGCAAGTATTGCACATGTGAATGAGTATGTTGAGCCTTTGCATTCTAAAGATGCAGAGAGAGGAGAGGTTCTTGTTTCTAGAAGAACCTTGTTGAATGATGAGAAGCAGCCAACCTAAAGGAAGAATTTATTTCACATAAGATGTAAGTGTAATGGTCAAGTTTGCAATCTCAATATAGATTGTGGTAGTAGTTAATAACCTTGTTTATGAGAAAATGGTTACTAAATTGAAGTTAGAAAGAAGGCACCCAAATCCCTATCAGATTGCTTGGTTACTTTGGTTAAAAAAAAGGTCTAGTAAAGTTCAAGATTGGAAACTGTCATGATGAGGTATTATGTTACATTATGCCTATGGATGTTTTTCATATGTTGTTAGGGAGACCATGACAATTTGATTGTCATAGAGTACATGATGGGTATGCAAATACCTATTATTTAATAAAGGATTGAGTTTGACACAAGTTGAAGCATACGAAGGAGACAGAGGATTAGGTATGCAATAATGGAAGAATATTTTTAGTTGATGGAGGAAAGTTTGTAGAAGGAATGAAACATGACCATATTTGTTTTGATTTAATTCCAAAAGTTGTTAAAGAAGAAATTGAAGATGTACCTATGGAAGTTAAATATTTTTTGGACGAGTTTCAAGATATTGTATCTGATAATGCACCTAATGGATTACCACCAATGAGAAAGACTAGTCATCAGATGGACCTGATTCCTAGAGCTAGTTTGTTGAATAAGGCAGTCAATTTGTGTACCATAAAAATAAAAACCAAAAACTAGCTCGTTAATGGTCTTGGTAGGATTATTTTTTATCAATGCGACATGGGAAATAAAACCTAGGAAAATCCGGAGGTGGGGTGGATGTAAATGAACTATGATGATGCATCAAAAGGTAAACCAGGTGTATTGGGTGTTGGATGCATTATGAGAAATGACATATGCGTAGTATTGGAAAGGGGAGCACAAAGATTGATTGATGCCACTAACAATGAATCAAAGGCACAAGTGACACTCCTCATTTTTTTGGAAAATAGATTATTAGTAACAAGGCTACATCTAGAAGGAGATTCCAGAATAGTGGCATACACCATTGCTAAAGGTAAAGCTTAGTGCTAGAAAATAAATAAAATTATTTCCCTAATAGTGCAAAAGCTTAATAATTTTCAAGACTTTTAAATTACACATGGTTGGAGAGAATAGAATGAAAAAGAAAACTATTTATCAAACCAAGGATGTGAACTTAATGACAAGAATGTGACATGGTAGGATGACACTTGGGAGGCACAAGGTTTATATAACCCAAAGGAGGATGATGTCATTAGATCAATTGATAGGCGTCAGGTGGTATACAAATATCATTCTCATCAAAATTGGTAGATGGAATGCAAGTTGCATCAAGCAGGGATATTAATTAATGGATAGGGAGTACGTCATCATTTTCTTCCCCCACTTGCTACGTGGTAGATGCATAGTTTTAGAGAAAAGGTGGCATGTGCGATATTAATACCAAGGTAAAGTGGTATAATGCATGCCTTGGAAATCTATGAGAAAGATCTTTATGAGAGTGTATTGAAATCTTTTCAAAATTTGAGAGGACTTAACAATGAAGGTGGGTTTCTCTCTATAAAGTCAATACACAAATAAGTTGAGGTGAGTGTCAAAAACATAAAGATTGAATGTAAAATTGGAAGAGATTTTTGGTGCTTTGGAAGGAGGAGGTAATTAACTCTCTTGGTGACAATGGAATAAATCCTTTCCCTTGTCACAAAAAAGAAATGTGTTGGCATTTATTGAGAAGATTTAGGAGGACAAAATGAGAAACGTCTTCAAGATTGAGGACCCATTTTTTTCTAAATGGTGGATGTCTTGTTAGGTAGATAATACATGGAGTCTAAGTTTAAGTATAGAACCAATGTAGATTTGGTCTCAATTTTCTTTACTTGGGGGCTCACATTGGAAATGAAGGAGGATGTAATGTGGGTCATGATGGAGATTGTCAAATAGTAGTTTAAATTCAAGATGGGGACCTTCATAATTATGACATGACTAAGAGAATGTCTGATGTCCATCAATGGGGAATGGATACTCTCAGCAAAATCCATATCACCATTAAGACCTTTCTTGATCTGGTGTGTGGACATGGACCAAGAAATTTGGCAGGTAGAAGCATAAGTGGGTTGGGTTTGCATCAAATATTAATTGCAAAGTAGGGAGGAAGTTGAACAGATTCTGGGACCAAATGAAGTGAAGAGATGAATGAAGAAAAGTAATTTTAAGAAAGAGGATTTCTAGCTGAGCCATAAGAAGCTAGTTTCTTAGAATTTTCTTAGTTTGTTTAATTTTCTTAGCCAATAGTGACAACTCAAACTATTAATAGTTTGTCTTTCTATTTTATCTTAGGTAATAGTACAAGTATAGAAGCTATTATATAGAAAAAGGCATAGTGGTTACAATACTTTTTGAAGGTGTGGATGTTTTACAAATGATATGGATGTAATGTATTTTTTTGGAAATTAATTAGTGTAGACGTATAAAAATGACCATATTCCTAAATGAATATCTTATGCTCATTTCTCTATTTAATTAAATCCAATTTAATTGAATTACTCACATTCCTCTATTTAATTAAGTAAATTACTCCATTTATTTAATTAAATTCACTAGACCTCTTTTACCATTTAATAGGATAAATCATTTTATTCAATTAAATCCCCTATCTACTTTTTAATTAAATTCAAATTTAATTAAATAGTTTATCCTAAATTGAATAAATCTAATTTATTTAATTTCCCCAATTACAACCAAATTGAATTAAATTCATTTTATTAAATTAAATCCTATTATCCCTTCATCCACTTGCAAAATCCTACATCTCCCACTTGCTTCCTAAACCCTATTCCTAACCCCTTTTAGACTCTTCCTATCACTTCTAAATTAACCTAACCCATCTCCTAAATATTATCACATCCCTAAGCAAGGGGAAGTCACTTCTCAAACCCTCAAAGTCTTTGAAAACCCTTAAAGGCTTCAACCACTTAACTTTGAAAGTCTCCCAAACCATTAATGGTTAACTCAACCCTCTAGCATGATTAAAGAATTTCCTTAAACTCAACCTCCATGTAACCCAAGGGTCTCATCAAGCATTTATTGCTTTGACAATGGTTATCCTTAATCCTTTGCACAAGAGTTTATCCTTTGGGTAAAAGCTTTATCCAATGGGTAATCCTAGCTTAACCATAACCCTTACCCCCTAAGATAACCATGAGGTCTTCTCAAGCATTTAATGCTTCTTACATCTCTTCTCAACCCAACCTTATGTTGACATTTGTCACCATTTCATTGGTGCAAATTGCAAACATGGATTCCCAACTTTCAAACTCAACCCTTGATTACCTCTTTCAATCCCGACCATTCATTGCCCTATTTTTGCTATAAATAGAGCTCTCCATCCTCCATTTGAATCATCCAAGTCTTTAGCATCATACTGTTAGGTCCCAGAGACAACTCAGAGGGGGGGGTGAATTAGTTGTCTAATAAATTCAAACCAAAAACAACTCAATCAACTTAATGCTTAATACCAGTAAACTAGTTAAGTATGCCAGTAGACAGTGTTAACAGTTAATTGCTATACCAGTAAAGATTAATGCATGAAACATAAACACAAACACCAATATTTGTACGTGGAAACCTTGTAGGGGGAAAAACCACGTTGGGAAACCTTACCCACAATCAGATGATACTATTGCAGATAGTAAGTGTACATAAATGGGGTCTGCACATGCAGAAAGGCCAATAGCCTAGAGCTCACTGCTCAATCACAAAATGGGAGTCACACTGACTATAGTTGGATGGTTAAATCCAATAAGAATGTACTGCATAAAATAGCATCTTCATATTCTAGATTCAGTACCGGTGTAATGCTGATTTTCTTCCATAAAAAAACTAGCTTCACCTTCAAATGATGTCTTCATGTATAGCTCTGCTTAATCTCGCATATACCTTCACTTAATTCTTTTTCGCATTCCGCATTTGATCTTACAAATAAGATCTTACATTTATACCATAACTTAAGACCAATTTTAGTTGGTCAGCTCTACAAGATATTACAATAAAAACATATTACAAACAATATATTATCCAATGCAATAACCGATTAAACATGTTGGCTTAAAGCATTTAAAACAATAATAAATCATCTCCATAGTGTGCCACTCTGATCTAGAAAAGATAAACCTTCCGGTGTAACCCTAGGTAACCCTGGACCTATTTGTCGGTAAAAGAAAATATGCAATTATGATTATACCAATGATTAATTCTTCAAAACAAAGTGTCCACACAATGTCTTCGACATTACCAAGTGTCTTCCATATCATTCCAAGTGCCAGTGATCATTATATCCTACCGGTGAACCATATGCCAGTAACTATGCAATAGTTACTTGCTTGCCGGTGAATGCTACTGGATCTCTAGAGTGCTAGTGCTTTAGTAGGTGTTGACATCAATGACAAAACCATACCAAAATACCAACACATACTTATACTAAAATCCATCCAAGATTTAATATATCATTTGTGCTCATCATTTGGCCTCTCTTTTCAATAGGAATTAATCTAAATATGCATGTTTAGAGTATTCTCCTTATCATTTAGCTTAATCATAGATTAGTATATCATGCTAGGATAGTCTTGCTACTAATCTTGTCATCTGGTAATCTAGTTTATTGCATTTATAGGATCATGCATAGCTTAGGATGCATTTCATCTTAAAATCAACCAAAGCATCCCTCGTTCTTGCATTTGTCATCCCTAAACCACTTTTCTCAGTGATCTGAGAGCAAAGACATTGGTTTGAGGGACCTTGTGAGATAGAGAACCATGGAACCAACCTTGGGAAGCTGAGTCATACTTAATGACTCCATAGCTTGCACCAAGAAGTCTTCTAGGTGTGTGAGCAAGGCTCCTTAAGCTTCATTTTTCACATTTTAAGTTCTATCGACCTGCTTTTCCCACATACATTTCTAGCACCCACCGTGGGGCACAACCCCATATTTCAATTCAGTTTTTGAATTTAACCCCTTTTGCAGGTACGCGAGAATTAACAATCAATGTGTGGGAAGCATTCCCTAGCGCATCTGGTTAACAGCCTAGTGCATCCTGCTTACTGTTCAGCGCGTTGGGTCCATCTTGTAGCGCATCAGGTCTTTACTATAGCACATCATCCCACTAATATTTTCCTGTAGGTGTCAACATGAGAGAAAAATAGAGTAGCGCATCCAGAAATCAGCTTAGTGTATCTTGAGTACAGCCTAGCGTATCACTGTCATCTTGTAGCGCATCACTACAAACAAACTTAGATTCATCTTAGATTTTTAAAAAGAACCTCACCATCCTTTGGTGTATAAAAGGATTCATCTTAGATTTTTACAAGAAAAAGAACCACACTTAAAAGTTTCTACAATCAAAAAGGGAAGTTCTTCCCCTTTTTTGATTTTCTTTTGTTGACCAGGTTCTTTTGCTAGATTAGATAATCATTGCTTTAAGGAAATAAAAAGAACACCATGTTATGTTGGGCAACATCTCCATATAGATCTTAAAAAATCTTTGACTTGAAAGGTAAAAAGAACTTTATTTTCCTTGTCTCGAAAGTGGAAGGTATATGCTCTCCCCTTAACTGGGTGACCAAAAAGCGAAACTACTCTTATGCTTTTGGTATTTCACGTAATAAAAACCTTTAGTAGGCCTGCCTTCCTGAGGGGTTGAAATCAACTCTTAAAACCATTTATGGCCGGTGTGAAGGGAACAACCTAAGTGGAAAATGACTTTGACGCCAAGTGTTCCAACCCACTATAATCAAAAGTGGAAAGTGACGAAAGTCCTTTTCAACAGTTGCACGCAGCGATTAGCCTTCCCCCAGTATCCTTGAGATACATAAAGCCTTTGTTCTAAAGGTTGGGAAGCCTCCTGAGGGAGTTTATCACTGACGGCCAAACAGGAAGCTTGATTATGAACCTTAGAAGTAGAAACCTTGAGCCGAGTCAATAACCAAACATTTATAATATCATAGTGCAAGGGTGGGGAAGAACCCGCCCCCAAGATCACTCACCATATATCTCCCAAGATAACTAATCAATTGTGAAGCAATTCACTTTGGGTTAATTTCTAGCAAAAGGAAAAAAAATGGGCGCCCCCTAGGGGTGACACGGTTGTTTGAGTTGACGGAGTATCGAGACTAGTGGGCTATGGTATTATTTATGACCCTTGAAAAAAAGAGTCTTTCTGAAGTGTATTATTTGTATCTAAACCTGTTAAAACATTGGGGATTTGAACACATCCTCGCAGAACATACACTTATTGTTAGATTAAGGAAAATGGTTGTCTCTTTGGTGCTGTGTTTGCATTTATTACTTTAGAAAATCATCTATCAATACTGAAAAACTCAAAACAAATTTCAAAAATTGCAAACAACCAAACAAAATAAAATATTAGGGCAGTATAGCGCATGAGAACAACTTCTTAGCACATGTGATACATCTTTTAGTGCATCAAACCTTCACTTTAGCATGTCCAATTTTAACAGAAGTGCTTTACTAAAATTTAGAAACAACGTTAAACAGCTAGCACATTCAAAAAATAGTCTAGCATGTCAAAGCATCAGCTTAGCATGTGGGAGTCAATCTCTAGCGCATCAGGTTTATCAGTTAGCACGTGGAATGCCCATACTAGTGCATGATCTTTTAAGCAACAATAGAAAACAAATTTTAATAGTCTTAACCAATTAGCACATAGACCGGGGCATCCTAGTGTGCGGGGTCTTTTCCCTAGCGCATCAAGAAATTTATGTAGAGCATTCGGTCTCTGTTTTAGCGCGTGATCAAACCCAAAAAAAAGGGGGTAAAACAGTGGAAAATTTTGAAAATTTAGAAAGCATTTTTGGGAACATCCTTTCATTAGCTTCATTTTCGTCAAACCAGAGTATAAAAAATAGAGCTTTAAAAACTATTTCTTGAGAAAATTTCATGTCAAAACAAAAGTTGTCCAGAATCCAAAACTGATCACACGATAAACATATCTATCCTATCAAAATCAGGAAACATCATCGCAAGTGATGAATAGGTCCTTTATTATCTCACTAGTACATTCGGGTCAAAATTTTGATGGTAAATCGTCGTCATTCCGATGCAATTTCATCGCACTACTGACAAAAATAGTCGTCGAAAACTTTTTGTCAGAAGTTCTGACTATCCTTGTGCTCATCGCAATTTCGAAATCAGCTCCAACCTTTCTGACGGCCACCATGGATGCTCATACCCAGAAAGAATACCGTCGCGATCTCGGCCTACCATCGGAATTCCGACATCAAAGGGTAAAAATTCTGACAAAGGAGTGTCGTCGAATGCACAACATTATGATAGCCTCCAGGAGAGTTCTGACGAGGATTTTGTGCATCTGACATCACTCCTCTATCGGAATTTTTACCCTTTGATGTCAGAATTCCAACGGTAGGCCGATTTTTTGAAAAAAAAAACTATAGAAAAAGATTGACATTGGTATCTCTCTACTATCTCTCTTCTCTATCCCTCTCTACTATCTCTCTTCTCTCTCCCCTCTCTAGGTCTCTTTCTCCATCCCTCTCTTCTTCTCTCCCTCTCTACTTCTCTTTCTCTACCCTCTCCAGGTCATTATCTCTTCCTCTCACCCTCTCTCTCTCTCACCTCTATAGGTCTCACCTTCCATTCCTCCATCATTACCCATGTTGTCAAGTTGCAAGATATTTCCCAAAGTACTTGGTTGCTAGGGTTGATTTGCTTAAGTGTTGGAGTCAGAGTTAGATGAGACCTGCATGATTAAGTTGTATTAAGTGATCAAGTCACCAAGATCTCAATTGTAAACATGACTAGGTTGTAGGGTTTTATGGTAGCATAGGTCAAGATTGAGGTATGGTGGTCAAGAATTACCTTCCAATGTACAAAAGACATCAAAATGATGAAGAATGAAGGCAATGAACTCATAGACAGCTATTCGCTCAAATTATTGAAATTATTCATCTTATAAGTGAAATCCAGTGTTTGCTTTTGGATAGTTTTGTAATGATGTTAGTAAATTATTTGATTGGTTTGAAGGGTTCCTCTGGAGACGAGGAGTTCTGCTGGTTTGTTTGCCAACTTTGCCTATTCATAACAATGTGGAAAAGTTACATCTGTACTTAGCACTGATACTATTCTAATATTATATAACCTCTTGCTAGTCACTCCCTTCTTTTGCATTCCTTTGATCACAAGGAGTGAGTGTTCTTCTATCTCTAGTCCCCTAATGCCAAAGTGGAGGGCTAAAGCTTAATAATGTGAAGGGATTTACATTCACTATCCATAATGAGTCCTCCACTTACTGCAATACCTGGGTTGTCCTTTGGAGCAATGTCAAAATTGAATTTGAATCTGCCTTTCTGTTGTGGAACACATTTTCTATAGGCTTCTTTGTTAGAGTTCTTTTTCATATTCTAAGCTTTAGGCTCATTCCAAGTTTTATTAAGGTTTTTAAAGCCTTAATTTATTCAAAGGTGTCACAATTTTTTTATGGTAATACTGTCAAAATCTTTAAAGTGGGGAGCTAAACTTTCATCAAAAGAGAAATAAAAACTTGTGTGGCCTTATAATTCTGGAGTTGAAGTTTGAGTTTAACATTTTGGAGGTAATTTTCTTAGACTATTCAATGCCCATTCTAACTAAGGTCAATCAAAATTCAAGATAAACCTATGGTAAAGATGAGGATCTCGAGTTCATTGGTAGAGGACTCCACTTTTGATGGGAGAAAACCCTAGTATTCAGTTTGGTAAGCTCTAGTCGAAGGTGCAGTATGATAGCCACGTAGAAGGAGAACCATGACATGTTGCAAAATTAGAAGGGAAATTCTAACAAAGAGTAGCTACGTGTCTAGAACATTCAAATCATTTTATGTCTGGGCTAGCTATCTTCTTTACTCTAGTCTAGGATTTCACATTTTTGAGAAAGCATGATTTGTATGGATGGTTTGTTTGTTTCAAATGAAGTATAGTCCAGCCTCCACCAAAATAACAATGACAGTAAGGACTAGTAGAGTAGTCTATTAGAAGGTTTAGACATTGATAATAGTGTCTAGGTTTTCCCCAATTCTTGAATAGCATTAATAGATAATCATAAGTATAGCAAGGAATAGATTACTTAGAGCTTGTAATGAAGAAGGGTTTTGAATTAAAAAGACAATGATAAGAGTTTTTTTACGGTTCAAAACACAAAGACAATCACAACAGAAAATTACAAGTTATAGGGTTACATTGAAATAGAAAGGTGGATTTTAGAATTTTTGTAGTAACATTCACTATTATAGCCACATGAACAACTCATAGGACTTGTAACAATCAACATGGATAAGAAATGGAAATCCTCTTCTTAGAGTATGGGATCATTGTCAACTTTAGAAGAAGCTCCTTCTTTATTTGAGTAGGTTTGATTGATTATTAAGAATATATTGTGTTTCTCTATCAATATATAAGAGGTCTCAAGAAGCTAAAGACAATGAAAACTAGTTGATGGGCAACCTTTTGACTGTCAAGAAGTGATTGCCTCAGATGAAAGTAGTGATAAATGTCACTATCAACAAAAGAACAACCAATAAATGATAAATTTGCAGTGAGTTCATAGTGCCTAAATCAGTCTAAAAGCTTATAAGGATTAGAACCAAGCCATATAAGCTTCAAGAACAATTTGAGAGCATTAAAGACATCTACCAGACATTAGAAATTGTCAAATCATTGACACATAGCAGCCTCATTATAGTCTTATGTTGTATTAAATAGCAAAAGACAAGTCTAAGATAGTGTTAGAAGGTGTGTGAGAGTCTTCAACATGGATAACTGATAGGTATAACACTGAGAGCAGCAATATATGAGATTTGATGAATGACAGTGGCCTTGATATGGAGATGACAGTGTCAAGTATCACTGTCAAAGCATGAACAGAGGTCCTAATCTGAGTCTTTTCAAGAGAGAACAATAATTATGAAGCACCAAGGTCTACAGTCAGATCAGAGACAACCATCTAGCAGCCCAAAAAAGAATCAAAAGGTTGTGAAAGGTCAAAATCACAATATTTCCATAGCCCATGAAGTTCTAGAAGATGTGCAAGGGTAGTTCATAGTGCAAGGTCATAGGTATTTAGTGTCATAATTATTTTCTTCACTCCTAGATCTTGATGAAAGATAAAAGGATGCCATGACACAAAGTGAAAAGTATATAGCACTGATAAATAGGTTAGCATTATGTCATATGCATACAAGACATCATGAAGCAGATTTGACAGTAATAAAGTTGTAGCAGTAATCAACTCAAGCATAATGAAGGCATGGACACTGAGCATGCAAAAATATAATTGATAACAGTGGTGAAATGATTAATGTTGTATCACAATTTGATATCAAACTATCTATGAAGATGGTTGTTGAAAGGTTTAGTGTTGGTTTTAAAGGTGAAAACATTGCACGAGGTCTGCCACCATAAAGGAAATACAAAGCTACAAATAAGACAGTGACCATTCAAAGATAAAGCTACAAAGAACTATCAAAGAAACCATAGTCCAATGAAGAATCAAGAGACAACAATGAAGTGTAGTCTCAGATATTTGAAAATGTCATAATGGATAGTTAAGAAAAATAAATGCATTCATGATATTTGCACTCAACAAAAGAGAAGGGTTTGTATTCATCAAAGATTAGTTGAAACACTTGTGAGAGAGAAATCAATATCCATCAAGCCATAAATAAGATAATCACCATTACAAAGCACGATGAGTCAAAAAGGCAATCAAGAATTATCAGTTCAAAGGATCAATAAGTGAATCTTCTCTTGTTGATAATCTCTAGTGATGGTGTATAGGATCCCTATTCCAATCTCAATGTGCCAAAGCTTGATGAGAAGTCATGGATTAGAAGTTACAAATGCCTTAAATAGTTTTCTATTGAGAGAAGCCATATAGTCAAATCAAGACTCAAATCCACAATGGTAAGATACAAACAATGATGATAGTCAAGGAGTCATTCATTGTAGGGTTTTCATAAAATTTTAGAATATGGTATGAGCAGTCCAAAGAACTATGACACTTCACTGAAAGGAGCAGCATATCAGCCCTTATTGGCATCAAATTATACAAATGACAACTAGGGATGAAGCTACAGGAGACAATCACTGTCTTAGTTTAAGACCCTCGAACAATATAGCCCCAATGGAGAAAGCAAAAATTAAAACATAGGAGAATTCCTAGAATCCCACTAAAATCTTATTTGCAGTCGTAGAGTTGCAAGATCAAAAGCATATAATGGTAAAGATGACCTAGGGTTCTCTTTTTATTATTAAGACAATATTATGTGAATATGATAGTTTAGTAGTCCTCAAATGCATGTGAGTAGTCCCAATGAAGAAACAATACCATCAGGGTATTAGAATAATTTTTGAAACCCACAATCATGTTAGACAAGTATTGAAAGTATAATTCATAGAGCGGCCATTTCAACTAGGTTTAGATAGCATATATTCATAACTATTTCAATTTTATGTGAACTACACAATATCTATAATGCATAATTGGAGTTAAACCATAATAGGGCTTGGATGAGAAACATGATAGGCCACCCAAAGCTATCCACATGCTAAGCCAAGAGTGGATATACCATCCCTCTTGGCTACCTTATCCACCCTTCTATGATTGAGACCCCTTTAATCACAATGGTAGAGGTTGATGGTTAAACCACAATTACATTATGTAGGATCTCCTACCCTATCTCATTGAATTCATTCCTACACCAAGTGACTATGAACAAAAGCGTAGGTATTTAACAACAATGACATGGTCCATGGACTAGTGATCCTCCTCTTGATACTCCATCTACAAATGAGAACATCTCTTGTACACGTTGCTACTTCAGAATTAAAAGTTGCTTCTTCTAGAACTTTCCATGATTCTTTGCAATAGGATTATATGTCTTCTAGATTCACCCCATTAGGACACATTCATAACAAGCATCTTTACTTTTTTGAAAAGTAGACCACATTTCAGATCTAGATGACACCATAATGACTTTGATTTCCTCTTGCAAGATATTCCTCCATCATGTATTGCTTCATCGAAGTTCAAATTTGCTTCTTCAAGGGCTCTCAATTATTCTCTATCTAGGATTCTTCGTGTCTATGAGATCCACTTCATTGGGAGGCCTACTTAAACATTTCACACCTATTTGTGGACTCTCACCTTTCAAACATTTCACATCTTATTGAGCTTCGCTTTGTTTCGGGAATAGTTTAATATTCTCTACTTAACAGGGCCAACCACGTGAAGGTGGGAGCTCATTTGGCCCCTCCCCCACCCACCCCCACCCCCCCCCCCCCCCCCCCCCCGCCCCCCCCAACATCTCTCTAAATTCCCTATTAACATCTAACATTCATTCATTCTTTCATCCATTATTAAAATATAACATTCATTCATTATCACATAACGTTCATTAACACATAAAATTCATTAACTTTCATTAAAACGCAACATTCATCAATAATCATCAACACATATCATTCATGAACATTCATTAGCACATAATTACATTCATTACACATAAAAAATCAGTCATTATCAAATAAGGTAGATTACAATCATTTCTTTCTTTGTTTTTTCTTTGAAGCTATGAAAAGACTAAGTGGAACATCGGTTTCTTCATCATTTCCCCCACTTCGGATGTTCTGCCCTCTTCTCATGCTCTTGATGTATGCCTAGTCCTATACAAAGGATGAGGATACTGAACCAAAGGGGGGTCCTCTGCAATAACAAAGAATTGGGTTAAATTCAAAACATTTTTTTATTATTGTTACAAGTATTTCATTAATTTAAAGAACATAACCGTTACACTCTTTATCTGATGGGGCCACATCATCTTCCACATCATTTTGTCTAGCCTCAACCTCGACATGTTGAACACCCTCTAGATCCTGTGGAGTTGAAATGCGAAACGTTATAATAATCAATACACCAATTGCAATTAAATTTGTTTAAAGGAATAACAGTGGTCTTCTTTACCTGATTGGAGAACATCACATTCCTGATGTTGTCTACCCGGATCATGCTCCACTTGGTCACCACTGACTACATGCTCTAAAATATTAACAATAAAGGTTACATTAATTACTACACTAATTTTCAATTTAAGATGTTTAATTGTATTAATAATTACATAAAAAAATTTGAATAGCAAATGAATACCTCCACTACTAGGATGCACATCCGAACCTTCATGTACAGGTTTTGTTCCATGATTATCATGTTGCATTCCAATCTCATGCGTAGTGTTATCATTGCTTGCTTATTTAAAAAAAATATAGTCACTTTATGTTGAAACTTAACATCAAATAGATTATTGGTTAAGTATTCAATTTGAAATAATTTTCATTTAGCTTGATTACCATTGTGATAGATGCATCAAAATCTCGTGTTTGCCCACTCAATTCTCATAGCCATTCAGCCATGGCTATATAGCCTTGCTGGTAGCCAATTCTCTTGTCATCTTCCATGGGCACTCTATTGAATTCAGAGCCCTGCATTTTTGCTTAGTATTGTGAATTTTGCTTGTATTGTTTGATAAAAAAAAAATTGTTTACAATTTATAAATATTTTGATGTGATACTTAATTTACTGATTCTTACAATTCATGCAGCAAGTTTCATATAACCACCAGAGTCGAGTTTGTGTTGCCCATGCTTTTCTTGTCTTGCCTTGGTTGCCTTTGACGTGTCACTCAATCTATGAAAAGTTTGAAATATGTTAGATTATATAAATATAATGAATAATTAGTACATATTCACATTCTTAATAGTATCACATACCTTCTTCTGGCATCTGGTGGTGTATTTCCTTTTTTCCTTTCAATTCTCTCCTTTGCACACAAAATCAGGTCCTTCCACTCCCTCTCTGGAATCATGGGGGGATGCTCATACTTTACGTTCTTCTCTAAATGTGTCCTGTATTGGTCCCTCACATACTTTAGATATGTGCCAACTTTTTCCAGGAGCTTAGTCTTGTCGAATGTGTCATTTCCAAACAACCCTACCATACGGTTTGTGAGTTCATCTTTTAACTTTTTTTCTTGGTCATTGCACCTTTAAAGAAAAAACAAACCTATTAGATTTAGAAAGAAACTGAAGCTACCTTTGATATAGTTCAAGAAATGGATAAAAGGAAAACTATTCTAGCAATGATATGAAATCAAAATAGTGGATAAGGGTTAGTTCACGTATGATGTTCCACCTTTTATGTATGGTGGGCCCAAATATCTGCAATGAAATGTCATTAAGATTTTTATAAAAAATATCATTTCCTACAAAAAAACATGGGATCATTAGTCCAAAATGAGTGATCAGTAAGTAAATTACAATTAGACTATATATAATAATATTTTTAAAGTACCTGGAACCTTCTGTATCTTCAAGGGAATCAATTCTTCATCGCTCACCACCAATGTGGCCTGCAACGTTCCCATACTAGCAATATGAGAAGATCCAGGAAATGATGGTATGTTATCAGCAGTACTCACCTCTGGCGTATCCTCATGTGCATCTCCTACCATAGTAAATGAATCCACTATGAAATGCCTCCAAGAAAGAACACTTCAAGGGTAATAAACACATAACGAAAGAGAGAGAAAAAGAGGGATCTACCACCAGTGGGCGGGTCAACACGAGCCGGTGCAACAGATGATGTCTGCATGCTACGTGTTGCCAACATTGCAGTTGGCAATACAGTTGGGCTTGACCTCGGACCCATGTCAGCACCTGAAGAGTAATGCATTAAATATGTAAAACATTAAAAAAGCAAGTTCACAAGTCCAAAG
Source organism: Cryptomeria japonica (assembly GCF_030272615.1). Taxonomy (NCBI): domain Eukaryota; kingdom Viridiplantae; phylum Streptophyta; class Pinopsida; order Cupressales; family Cupressaceae; genus Cryptomeria; species Cryptomeria japonica. Next base: position 726,325,444 of record NC_081407.1, read on the forward strand.
GAGTGGTTTTAATATATAGAACATGGTCATCACCTGAACTACTCGCAATACCCTGATCATCACCACCAGGATGATGAGGCCCTATAAATTTTTGTAAAAACAACACATACATATTTTAGTTAATCACATAAAAGAGATAAAAATATTAACCATTATTGAACTTTTGTTATGATTAAAGCTTTCATTACTGCTTACTTGCAAGTTTTCCATTGTTGTCAACAATAGTTGCATCCTCTTTGTTATCTCATCAGTCCGAGGACTTATGGTTGCCAAATCAACAATCTCTTGCCTAATTTTTCTAATATTCTTTTGTACAAATTGCATAGAGTTTGCACTAAGTGCGATGTCATTAGCGCATAACACTGTTAAGCACCCCACATCCCTATGGAGGTTCTGAGGTACTACAGGTTCCTTTCCCTTATCCTGGACATCTGTTTGTGACAAGAATATAATTAACACTATCAAAATTACTTCAAAACACTCAAGAAAAGATCATAATGTAACAGTTTGCTTCTATCTAATTTGTACAATTACAATGAGGTTTACCTACTTCGTAGAAGTGTCAGGACCTACACCCCTATCTGTGCTATGTGGTGGATCCATGTGGCCCTATGACAAAGAAAAAATATAAAAATGTTAGTGAAATAAAACCAATAGACTTAGCAAAAAAACTTAATAATACAATGGTTTATTGGATTCATTAATTGGAAGTTGGCTTAAATGGTATATATATAGTACGTACCACCCCCATGATAGTAACTTTGTTTGTATCTATACGATTCAAATTGTAATCGATTAGTAGCTCTTCCCTTGCACTTATTGATTTTATCGCACATACAAACACACAATTTCCCTCACGTGCCTCAAATATGCAATTGGGTTGCTTATTAGTTGACCTAGGTCGTGTACTATTTATAAAACCTACAATATTCCCTATTGCTTTTGGCCTTCCATCAATGTATATAGCCACTCGTTTACTTTGATCATTATCTTTTTGTTGTATTTAATTGGCTGACAGTGCATACCTATGCATACTTTTTTTATATCGAACAATCTGCATCCAATCATTATAATTGTAACAAGGTCCAACAAACTCCATCAATTCAACAACTTTGTTGTAACAGAACTTTATGCTGTCCATGGAAAATAGGCCCAAACTATGTAACGACGAAGGTGCTATGCAATATATCCTCTCATTAACACAAAAATCAGTGTTTATTGGAGGAAGTTCCTTGGGTACACATTGTTTCAGTAGATGTTTGTACCTCAAGGGCACCTCAGTGTCACCTTTGGTCTCATCATCATAAGAACATGACCCCCCTTGAGCAAGAAAAAATTCCATGCGTTTATTGAATTTTCTTCTAATCTTTTGACCTCTAGTTGATCTCCCTATTTGAGATCTACTACATGTCTCACTTTCCTCTTCTATTCCTACATTTCCCTCATTCGAGGAAGACACATCTGACAAATACCTATTTGGTGATACCTGTGCACTATCAAATGAGAGAGTTAGTTGGTAATGAGAGAGATATTTTTCAAATGAGGGTAATATTGATAAAGAAGTCGGCCATAAAGTTGATGTTGAGATTAAAATTTGAGTAAGTCCAACAGGGGCCTCAAGTGTTGACAACTATATTAGATTTGCTACTAATGTTGAGGTTTGAAAAACCGAGGAAGTTTGTTTTTCTTGTAATTTTTTAAAAATATATTATTTCTATAAGGTGTATTGACTTATACTTGTTGATCCATGAGACTGTGCAGGATCCTCGTCAAAGGGGTTCAGGTTCCTACACCAACAATTGAGCATCATAAGCATTACATTTGTAATTTGATAAACAATAAATACTGTAGTATCATAAGCATCATAAGCATCACATATGTATCATCATATATGTAATTGAGCATCATAAGAATCACATATGTATCATCATAAATATGTAATCCATCACATATGTATCATAAATCACCATTCATCACATAGCTAATAAGTAGTCCAAATTCCATAAATAAACACAAAGTTCAAAAAATGTCACATGTATCATCATAAGCATGTAATCCATCACATATGTATTTTAAATCACCATCTATCACATAGCTAGAGGTGCATCATGAATTAATTAAGTAATGGCATTGGAATTCAAAACATATGAATTATTTATGTAACCATATAAGTCAAATCAATTTCTATCAAGATATCAATATTAAATAGATAATATAATAATCGCATCTCATACATTTCATTCATGTCATTGATCTTCTTCTTCATCCAACTCATCATCATGACCATCATCATCATCATCATCCTCGTCATTGTTGTCGTCGTCATTATGGTCATTGTGTTCGTCATCATCATCTTCATCACCTTCACCAACACCATCACCATCACCATCACCATCACCATCATCATCTGCAATAGCACCATCATCATCATCAGCTTCTTCTTCATGTACATTTCTATCAGGAACATCATCGAGTGACTGTCGATTGTGATCATCTATATCATCTTCTACTTCTTCAGTATCTTCTTCTTCCATAACATTATACATTATCGACCTTCCTCTTGGATCATGTCTAACAACAAATGGCCAACCCGGTTTATGTGGAACCTCCGAGTAAAATACCTACTCACATTGACTTGGAAGAACATAGGGCTCATCCCCAACTCGTTCAAACGACCTTGTATTAACCATTGTAAATCCATTATCATGTTCGATAACAGTTCTATTAGGATCATTTATATTCAATCATAGCCTATACCATTTGATGATGAACATAACTAATTTGAAGGAATTAAAGTCACACTCAAGTATATCATCCAAAATGCCATAGTATCGATTTTGAGACACTTGAGGATGTATGTCATTTCTAGATGAAATATTGGTCACCTCAAAGACTGCAATTATCCCAGAATCACAAGTTTTCTTTGTGTCATCCAACTATTTGATGTGAAATTTATGACCATTGTAGCACATAGCCTTGTGGTGTTTGACCTGCAATATGTCTAACATATTAAAATTATTGCATCATGAGTTGATAAACATACAGGTGATTAATAAAATTATACGTACCTATTGATCTCTTAAACCATATGCTAAATCAATTTCCCTTTGTGTAACATTGGAATCTCCATTACGATGAGCTTCTTTAACCAATGAAGCAACACCATCCCATGTTAATGTGCGACTAGAATGTTGACATCATTCAATCCACACCATCATCCAATCAAGATTGTTTGCAATATACAAATGTAGTGCATCCCACTCCCAACCAACTGTACAAATAATTAATAGACCACTTACAACTGATTTATTTAGAAGATGAAGAATTAATTTAGTACAATAACATCTTATAATTACCTCTCACTTTCTTCAATCTACCTTTCCCCATCAAGTGCTCCCCTTCGAATTTATTAATGGGGTTGGGATCCCAAATGCGATCTACGTGGATTTTTGCTGCAAACTTAGGAAGATATTCAGTAATGTACACCATAGTTTGGTATACCATATATCCCTCCACCATAGAACCCTCAGGATGTGCTCTTTGTCGAACCAAAGCCTTCAAAAATTTCAAGTGCCTCTTAACCATCCACATTAACCTAGTGTGTACAGGTCCACACAATTTGATCTCCTCAACTTGGTGTATGAGGTAGTGTTCTTGTGCATTGAAAAAAGTTGAAGGTAGACACTTTTGCATTTCACACATTAGATGAGGGATTTTTCTCTTCCAATATTTTATATCTTCCTTGTGGATTTCTTTAGATGACAACCACCTAATTAAAGAGATTGAAGACGCAAAAATATATAAACGAGACTTTACAAAATAATATACAATATATTGCATAACAAGTAAAACAAATGGCAAATATAATATCTATACAACAAATTGAACAAACATCACTACTTACCTCATGTATTTTCCAAGATCATATATGACTTTCTTGATATTATTATAGAAGTGGTCTGGGAGAGATAGAGGTAGAATGTACTGCAACAATTATAAAATGATCTTTTCATTGTTTTCTAACATAATACAATGAAAAGTACATGCACAGTATACAAATATATAGTAAATACACAAGAACCCGAATTACCTTAATGAAGGTATGCCAATCATGCATTTTCATCTCTGGCCCAAATTCACTCTTCTTTGATATGAGATTGTTTATGTTCGTAGCAAATCCTGTGGGAAATCAAATTTTTCGTATGACTTCTTTTATAGAATTGCTTTGCTGCTCCATTAATAACCAAGGAAGGGCACTTATATTAATCTGATGTCCATTGCTATTTGATTGAATGACATTTTTAGTTGCATGATTGGATTCCACAATGTCACTACAAATTTTGACAATTTTTTCTTTGTCACGCCTTCCATCCAATATTTTCCATAATGTCTCTGTTATATTCTTTCCAATATGCATTGTATCAAACAAATGCACAATTTGTAGCTACTCGTAGTAAGGCAACCTACTGAATTGTCTGGGATAACTTTTTAGTCCCTTTGGAAGGTGGTCATCCATGCCTTGACGACCTTCAGTATCATCAATTACATCATTAGTAAACAAAACACGATAGAAAAATTCAAATTCCAAACATAAACCATTAGATGGAATGACATTACCTTGATGATTAATTCTATTATATTCCAACTTCCATAAGTGAGGAGTCATTCTTCGTGGCTTTGATGTAGTCTCTTCTTTCCCATTGAAAAGATGTTTTTCAGTATTCCGGTACTTATGATTTTTGTGAAGGAAGTTCCTATACTCATCAAACACCTTCTTTCCTAAACTTTTTGAATGATGGGATTTCATCTTTGGACCACAAACTAGACATGCAAATTTTCCCTTTGTTTGAAGACCTACAAGATAATGTATAATTCTATGAAATCTGTTAATTTTTATAATTATAATTATCATGCGCAACTTGAACACTATAACGTACCACAAAAATGTGTTAGCCCTGGGGCATCATGTATTGTCCATACAAGCATTGCATGGAATTGAAATTGTCTTTGTCCTATTGGTCTAGAGATGTCATACATGGTCACACCATTCCATAACTCCAGCAACTCGTCGATAAGAGGTTCAATAGATACATTCATATCTTTAACTTGGTACTTGCCTAGTGGAATGAACAAAAACATTACATAATTATTATGACCATTTTATTGCAATATTTATAATTAAATGTAGATGACTATTAAATGATAAAATACCTGGAACAATCATTGCCAACATTATGTGCTCCCTCTTTATTGACATCCATGGAGGAATATTATTGTTGATAACAAAAATAGGCCACACTGAGTAAACAGATCTCAACTCTCCAAATGGATTGACACCATCTGCTGCCAATGAAAGCCTGAGATTACGAGGTTCTTCTTTAAAGTGTGGCCACTTTTCCTCTATGTCCATAAATTTTGAACCATCCGCAGGCATTCGAATAATGTCATCTCGACTTCTATTGCGTGCATGGTAATCCATAAATTATGCCAAGCTAGTGCACTTGAATAATCGTTGCATACGTGGAATAATGGGAATATAACGAAGAACCTTGCGAGGTACCTTTTTTGTTATTTGATCTGTTTGATATCTACTAATATGACATTCAGGGCATTTTGTTCCAAATTCATGTTGTTTATGATATATAATATGATCATTGGGACAAGCATCTATTGTTTGATACTCCATTCCAATATCTTTCATAATGGCAGATAATTCTCAGTATGAGCGAGGAAGAATATTTGATGGTGGTACGAAAAACTCACCTATCAATCTACAACAAACAAAAAAAGTTTGAGGTGTTAATATAAATAATATTAATGGTACATGATTCACCATTTATTAACTGTAATGACATGTATGACACACCTTAACATACGTGAGATTGTTATGTTGGATAAACCACTCATAACCTTCAAGTTCACCAACAACAATACAGCAAAGAGAAGAGTTGTTTGGGAGCCTTCGTAAAGGGTCTCATATGCCTTTTCAAGAAGAGGTAAATCATGAACATCAAGGTCATCCTAATCATCATGATCAGTTGTGCCAGTACTAAATGTGTCATGGATCAATGTATTTGTACCATCATCTTCAATTGTGTTTTCTGGTGCATGATCGTCATCTTCCATGGGATCATTATCTTCAGCTTTGATATTCACACCTCCGTGTTCCTCCACTTTGAAAACCATATTCTCAGGGTTTTGTTGATCCATACCATGTGCTCCAGGGTGCTCCACCTATATAAAATTGATATACATAAATAAACCATGATCATGATCTCATTATCAAGTGATTTCTTATGTATATAAATTGTTAAAATGATATAATGAACAACTTACCAGTGGATGATAATCATGTCCCCCTTCAATGTGACCATGCTGCCTACAATGTTTCTTAGCTGGTTTGATTAGAAGTCTTCTAGTCTTTAAGCCCTTACAAATTTTGCAGGGACAATAACATTTCCCATCACCTTTTCTTTTCAAGTTAGACCATAATCTAGCAATTGTCTCCTTATTTTGTTCTTCACTGATATTATCTGACATGGTCTTTCTTCATAGGCAAAACAATTAGGCTATGGAAACTTCAGTGCAAAAGCTTCACAAAAATTCCAAATCGAACCAAAACCATTTAACTCTTCTTTTTCATCTTAAAACATTGAACTTAATAGAGAACATATTTAATGTAGCTGATTGTGTGAATTTCTGAGCATTGTGTTTGCAAATTCTTACTAAAAGTTTGCCTGTTGTAGACTTTCTAAGAGACATTTTTGAGTATTCTAAGCAAAGCATTTATTTTAACATACACTTATTCATCCACATTGCAGGGATAACAATACAAGGCTCACATATTTGTCTAAGAGGATGGCATGGTTTCACAAAGTAACCAAGAACCATATGAAATGATGGTCTTGAATCCACACACAACTAGGGAGGATCCATATGATTATGTATGACTTCCCCCTTGTTTGTTTAATGGGATTAGCCAGCTCCAAGACATAGCTGTCAATAATCACTAAGAATGTACAAGTGGATCATAGCTACCCATACAACAAACACTTACCCCTATCCTCAAATTTTCCCAATGTTTGATTTCTTATATACACTCATCCAAGGTTATCTATGTCGATCTTGGTGAGGAATCACATCACAACAAAGAAGGCAACATTTAAAAATAGCAAGAGTTTCACTAAACTACCAAAGATCATAAATATTGAAAGAAAGAAAAAATAGTAACAATAATAAGTCAAATAAATGTGTTCAATTCCAATATCAAATCAAACATAGCCACAATAACTACACAATAGAGAAAACTCACAATAGTGATTAAACTAATTCAAACAAGATAAAATAAAATTGTTGGCCCATGCAACAAAGATGAGAGATCATCAATAATTGAAGGAAAATTCACAATCCTTAAAAGTGCACATTACATAACTATACAACTAGAAATTGTGGCTAAATAGAGTGAAGATTCATCATGACTCTAATAATAGTCCCTCATGTGTGCATTTGTGGCATGAACACAAAAACTCCCACACGGCATGGCCATGTACCTAATGGAGAAGACATGCCTAGGCTACATGCCCAAAAAACATGACTATAATAATAGTCCCTCATGCATGCATTTGTGGCCTGCACACTACAAATCCTAACATATCATGGCAATACACCTCATAGAGAAGACACACCTAGGGCCACATTTCACATAGCAACGTGCCTCACAAAGAAGACATGCATAGGGCACATGCCACATAGCAATGTGTCTTATGGAAAAATGTGCATGCATGTCACACACCAAAGCTATATGAATACATCATGAGGCACATTCATATGTTATCAAACACAACCTATTGTATCTAACATGAGTTCCTCTCTACATGTGTGCAAATCTTCCAACACTAATCGCCACTAAGAAGGAATAATATAAAATGCATCTTCAAATATTTGTGTGTGTATGTGGAATTGTGTCTTTGAACACAAATCGCTACCATCAACAACATGTAACCATCACCTACACTAACATAAGTATGGTGTGACATCATATCTATTTGCATAATGTCAAAACACATGCAAACATGAAAATCATCATAGCATGACAAAAATCAATCTCCACATGTTGGAACAAAGATATAAATAAGATAATAGGGTAAGAGGAAACCCGTACCAAGAACCACATACCAACTATCGACAATGCCATCAAGATAAATGTAGGATAGGATACCACTATGAGCCATCCAATGGTCCATTCTATGAGGAGAACTAGGGGATACTATCTTTGAAAGGTGTGGTCAATAGAGATAATCCCTACTAATGCCACAATATGTCACCATAGCTTCTTAAGTTTTCCATTCTTCTACTTAACACCACATTTATTGAGTTCCTCAACAGCGAGGTTGGTTCTCAATAGGATGCACAAACATGTAAACACACAAGCATGGTTTCATCATACTTGTACAACAATACAAATTCATTTTTCTAGTTAATTACTTAGTGTAAAAATAACTCCATTACATAACATAGGGCAATAATCACCATAAGTTTTCAAATAAACTACCCAAACATCAATTGGAGTTACCCTTTCTAAGGTATAAACATAATTTATTTATAACTTCAAAATTAAAATAATCACAATACATCCAAATAAGTTCAATAGTGCATGGAAATAGACAACATGATCCATAATTAAACCCATAAATTACCCTAACCAATTTTTTTATGTCAACTTTGATTCAATCACTCATTCTCTATCATTTGGTTGGCACAAGGTGAAAAGATGTTAAAACTGAAAGCAAAATACTACATATAGCTGCTCCTACAATAGAAAATGTAAAGATTTTTTTTTGAAATGATGAGTGATGTTTTGAGAATGGTTACGACTCGTGCCTTCCTAAAGGCCAATGGACTCAACAAATAATATGTTTTTTTCTTCTGGTCACTTGATGTGCTCTTATCTCAATAGTCATAGGACTAATCTTGTAAGTCCTTTCTATAGGTTTTCTTCAATATATAAAATCTTTTAGGTATCTTCATTGTCTACAACAACTTGGCTGTCATTAATCATTGTTTTTAGATGGCTGCACTATATCATGTGATTGCATGAAAAAAGGCGATTTCAATTGAATCTTGTGTCATTGTTTTTGTTTGGTTGTCTTTGGTTGTCTCTATCTGATGGAATCTATAAACCTTGTTTTTGGATGATCATTATTGTCTTTCTATAGCTTATTGACCTCCATCTATGGAACATTCTCAAAGTCTACGCTTGTCACTAGCATGATCCTTGGTCATTAAGATTTGGACCGTACTATTGATATGCCAACTAATTGAAAGCTTCTAGGAAATTGCTTTTTCTTTTGCTCTTGTTAGAGTTTGCTCTATACCGTCACAAAAATACATGACAATATGACATACTATCCTTATTCTCATATTGTCACTTTTGCACTCTTACTTGTAGTAATGGCTCTTTACAATGGACTACTAATTTGCCCTCTTCATGGTACAAATTCTTCATGTTAGGATGTTTGTCCATGTAAAACCTTTGGTTCTAGAGTGGAGACTATTCCTTAATAGGTGTGAGAAACTATCATGGTAGCTAATGGTCCATGCACTTGTTTCCATTACAAAATTCTATTACAAACTTTCAGAGTTGCAACTTCCATGAGCCCCTCTAAGATTCCAAAAATATTGTCTTTGGTCAAGAATTTTGATGGTGGCTTTTGATTTGTCTTAATAAGAATTCATCATTACTAGTGTTTGTTTTGTCTTGACATTCATCTCTCCCTCATTTATACCCTACTCTTTTGGATACTATCTCAGAGATTACACTAATGTTTTCTCATATTTATTGTTGATAAATAAACCTTACCTTGACAACAAAAGAATTTTTTTACAGACATATAGCAAATAATTAAATGTTTGCTAGCATCCTCCTTGTGTGTGCCAAAATAGGAGCTTTCAAACAAGGTATGGACATCCATCAAAGCATAATTGAGAGAGCATTGGAATATAGGTCGGTTCTTGTCCAACAAGATTCAGGACGTAGGGTTTCAAAAAGGGAGATATGGAGGGTGCGAATTTATCCTCATGGGTACCGATTAAGCCTTCAAACAAACCAAATCGATCCCTACCCATGTACTTCGCCAGATCGGTGCTAAACAAAAATAATCAAGGCATATTTGGTTGGGTTTAATTTAGAACAGAGACAACATTGAGAAATTAAACAATAAAAGATCAATTCTATATATATATATATATATCTGCCACGATTTGTAGGAACTATAAAATGAAAACAAACAAAACAAACAAATGAATACCAAAAGTATTACCCAGCCGATTTGTGGTGAAGAGAAGTAAATAATGGCATGGTCTCAAATAATGGCTGGGTAATCCGTTTTGTGCATGGCTTGTGCAAAGATCGCTCTGGCAGGAGGGGCAAGAAGGCAAGATGGTCGCCACTTGTGCTTTCAAAATGAAAATGCGTTGTGCTTTTTTTTTTTAATAAAATGTCGGAGGTCGTCGGAATTCCAATGAACACAGGCATAGGTCATCGGAATTCCGACGACCACGGGCATTTTTTTTAAAAAAATCAAATTTTCACACAATGCTCCTTGTCCGTCAGAAACCTCCATCGGAATTTAACCCCAAATGTATTAGTGTCTCATGGATTATATCTCAAAAACACTTGTTCAAAATCTCAGGTTGTCAAATCAAGTTTCCATGTCGGGAGACTTTATCCATATCACTTGACACGCTTTGTCATGAGGGGGCATCTAAACCTTCACTTTGATAAAGTAAAACTTTAGTTTTCAAAACAAGATCAAATAAATCCAAAACAATTCAAAGGAAACCATTAAATCACTTATGCATGACTAATCCCCATGTTCTGAGAAGAAAGAATATTTATCGTAACACCACGTTGAAGAAACAACAACCAAGTTTTTCCAAATTTGTCAAAAGAAATAAATTTTTATACATCAATCGTCAACTCTTCAAATCTCATCAAACATTCCTTCATCATGTCAAACTTTATATCCAGAACAAATCCAACGAATTTGACAAAGAGCCTCTGAAGACTAGGGCATATGTTCAAAAATCCGCATTCACTCAAATCATAAACTGTGGAGGAAAGATCAATCTGATATTCTTTCCTAACGAGTGCATCACTTACAACACACCCCGACTTGAACCAACAACCCCCAAGCAACATATCGAAGAGGATTTTGTACCCTTTATCATAGAAAGCTTCTACTAAAATCCCTGTTACTCGCTCTCAACAAAACAAACTAAGCAAGGCACAAGCAGAATCCAATATGAATCAGAGGTTATCAAATCCTTTTGAAGGTCCACATCTAGAGGATACTGAAATTTCTGAGGAACTTCTTTAGGAATGCCAAGAAAGTGCTTCATTCCAAAAACTTGTGGAAAGACTATTGGAAAATGACAAGGAAAAATACTTGCTCATGCTCACAAGCAAAGGAGTTAAAAATCCTGAGGACCTTGACCCAAACATTTTTTGAACAAGATCTCAAAATTATGAATATCAAGAAAGACAGAGAAGAAGATGCACGTGACCCTGAGCAAGAAATTCTTGAACACATGCTCGAACAAAACATACTGTTCCATACACCATTTCAACCCAGGATTAATGCAAGGGAAGAACTCTTCCCTCGGCAAAACAATGCGCCTTTGGTTGCCCTTACTCAACAAATACAAATGTTACAAAGACAAATGCAAGATATGCAACAAGGGACCATATTACGGTATTCACTAAATGAAATTTGTCCTTATCCATTTGACAGAAGATTGCACAAGATCCCTTTTCCTCCAAATTCAGACATACCTAAATTTGACAAGTACGATGGGAAAAGTGATCCCCATGATCACGTTAGAGAATTTTGTACCATGAGCCTTGAATTCGCTCATGACAACACCTATCTAATGAGATTATTCCAAAGAAGTTTGGGAGGACAAACAATGGAATGGTTATCCAAAATCAAACCTCCTGTCAGATCATTTGATGAACTAGTCAACAAATTCATCACTTAGTATTCCTATAACATTCAACATGCTATAATCATGCTAGACGTCTGCAACACTAAACAAAAAAACAATGAAACATTCATGGTATTCCTTCAACATTGGCGACGTATGGTTTCACGATATCCTTGAGATATACCTGAAAAAAGAGAAAATGGAAATTTTCATCGACAACTTGAATGGTGAGATGAGTTACAGGCTAAAACTTCAATGCATACCATCTTTCTCTAAACTGATTGAAAACGACATTCAAGTAGAAGAAGCATGTATCAAGAAAGGGACGCTCAAATTCTTCAAAGAAGGAACAGGTTCATCAAACTACAATAACCAAAATAATAACAACTTAGACAAATCTAGATTCTGGACTCGAAACAAAAACAATGATAACAAAGAAGGCAATGAATCACATGATCCAAAATCTAAATAGCCAGTGCTCGCATTATCAGGAAATCCTCAAGCTACAAAGAACCCCAAAGGTGCTAACCCGGATGCTAACACATATGCAATGAATACCAATCAAGGTCAACCCAACACAAACAACACCAACAATACTCAAAACAATACCACAAATCGGGGACCTAATAACAATTCACGAGATGGCACCAACAATTTCCAAAAACGTGTCTTCACACCACTGGGACAATCACTGGAGTCAGCATTCAGGGAACTCTTGGCAAACAAGATTATCTTTTTGCCCGCAATCAGCAACTATGAACCACAAATCAAACCACCTTGGTGGAATGACTCACACTTTTGTGATTTTCATCGCAACAAAGGTCATCAAACGAACGATTGCATGAGATTGAAAAACATTGTTCAAGACATGATAAATAGAGATGATTTAACAGTGGATGGTCTCAAGACAAATGGTGACCATGGAGCCTTTAAAAATCCTCTTCCAAACTACAACAAAGATGGAGCTTCAACCTCAAATGATACATGTGGGGCTCATATCAATCACATCTACAATAACACCATCAATCACATATCAGCTGAAGACAATCATGTAAATGTCATCACAATCTGAGACTAGCATAATCATGAATTTGTCAATGTAACAACCAGAGCTCAGAAATATGTCTTGAAGGGCCACACACCAACAATAAATGCTATACCAAAAATCCAATATGATTTAGTCAGCCAAATGCGCAAAACTCCTGCTCAAATATCTATACTAGAGTTGTTGAAACTTTCACCAAAACACAAAGACATATTGGAACAAGCGCTGTTGGAAACCAATGTACCTCAAGATCTAGATGCTGACAAATTCCAAGCCATGGTCACTCATATGACAGGGCCTCATAATCTCACCTTCTCAGAGCATGATAATACTTCCTTAAATCATCTGCATAACACTTCTCTCCATATTGAAGTCATCGTCTATAAACACCGAGTAAAAAGAGTATTGATAGATGGAGGAGCTAGACTTAATATATGTACCTTAAAACTTATCTGTGCATTAGGATTCTCAGAGGAGTCTATTCATCCACGCAAAAAAATTACTATAAAGGCATATGATGATGAGGAAAGATCCTCTAAAGGGACAATATTGTTACCAATTCAAGTTGGCCCCATACAAAGAGATACTATGTGTCAGGTCTTAGACATAGACCTCACATACAATATTTTATTAGGTCAACCCTAGATACTCGAAATACAAGCAGTGCCTTCTACGTATCACCAATGTGTCAAATTTCTCTATAATGGACAAGAGGTCTCTATATCTGTTGATCACAATCCATTTCAACATTGTAATACAATGGGGGTAGCCCAGGATAATTTGGTTCCCCATAATAGGGAAAAACAAAAATCCTCAACATCAGATCTACAACAGGCAAAGTCTGAATCATTACCTAGAGATTTCAAGCAGAAAATGCAAATCAGAGAACAAGGCATGGGGGAATACTCTTTGGAATCCATGTGTTTGGCTAACTTGCCAAAATCACCTAGATATCATGGATTACCTACAACATCAACACATCAAGTAACTCAGCCCATCACCAAATTTGATGGTACCTTCATCCAACTTGGCACTCTAGCACATGAATCAGAGGAAAAGGACATCCATAGTTGGTTATACAAAGATGAGGAAGAAGATAACAGACCAGTTGCTCTAGAAATAGTTCTACCAACACACTTATATCGAAATGGCTACTTAATCATGCAACAAATGGGATATAATGGTAAAGGACCTATTGGAAAATGCAAAGAAGGAGTCACTGAACCAATAGACCTTCCTTCACAGCTCAGTAGAGACAAAATAGGATTGGGCTGTAAACTCACTTTCCTACTAAGAAAGATACCATGCATGAATCCAAAACCTCAATGGAAAGCAAAGAAGAAGTACAAAGAAGAATCCTGGCAAGAAGCACTATTGGAGTTAGTTGAAACAATCCGCAGTGACCATGAACGTCAAGAACAAAAGCAACATCAGGAGAAACCCCTCATTCACAAGAAGGCCATATCTGCAGCAGTAGCTCATATTCCAACACCAATATCTAAAAAAGCAGAACTACCTCCTGATATCATTATTCCTCCCTAAAGAGGAACAGTATATGAGAAAATACAAAAGGTAGAAGTAGGATCCGAAATAGAATCAGCAAAAACTATCAAACTGGTATCAATCATCAAAGATCTATTTTCACCATACAACATACCTATTTACAACACTGAAAAGATCTGGGATGATAACTCTAAGACTAATTCCAATGAATAGGAATGGGGTAGCTGCTCAAATACTACTGAAGATATCACTGAAAATACTAGTTCCATATCCCTTCCTCAAGAAGAGCATAATGGAGAAATTAGACTACTTGAATTTGGACCACAGAATATCTATGACGTTGAGGAAAGTGAGAAGAAACATTATGAACAAGTCTATATGGAGGATGATACCATCGAAGACCTTGACAGAATCCTGAAATTCTTTAACACCCAAACCAATCATGATGAAACCTCTGTCTTGACACTTGCAGTAGCAGAACTTGATCCACCAAATGATTCCTTACCACTTATCTTTCCCGACCTCATTGACTAGGAGTCAGTCGAAACAATCTGCAGGGACCATGAACGTCAAGAACAAAAGCAACATCAGGAGAAACCCCTCATTCACAAGAAGGCCATATTTGCAGCAGTAGCTCATATTCCAACACCAATATCTAAAAAAGAAGAACTACCTCCTGATATCATTATTCCTCCCCAAAGAGGAACAGTATATGAGCAAATACAAAAGGTAGAAGCAGGATCTGAAATAGAATCAGCAAAAACTATCAAACTGATATCAATCATCAAAGATCTATTTTCACCATACAACATACCTATTTACAACACTGAAAAGATTTGGGATGATAACTCTAAGACTAATTCCAATGAATATGAATGGGGTAGCTGCTCAAATGCTACTGAAGATATCACTGAATATACTAGTTCCATATCCCTTCCTCAAGAAGAGCATAACGGAGAAATTAGACTACCTAAATTTGGACCACAGAATATCTATGACGCTAAGGAAAGTGAGAAGAAACATTATGAACAAGTCTATACGAAGGATGATACCATCGAAGACCTTGACAGAATCCTAAAATTATTTAACACCCAAACCAATCACGATGAAACCTCTGTCTTGACACTTGCAGTAGCAGAACTTGATCCACCAAACGATTCCTTACCACTTATCTTTCCCGACCTCATTGACTAGGATGAACCTCAAATACATGATATACCAATTTTCCCAAATGATGAATCTATTATCCACTACCTATGTACCGTTAACCCGAAAATAGGCTCTACCAGTAAACAAAGTAACGATGTCTGCAACGAAGGGAGTGCCAAGTCTCTCAGTCGCAAAAATGAACCAAATAAAAGATCTGATGCTGAAAACTAGTCAATGGTAGCTAAATGAGTAAAAATAAAGGATGCATCTGAGGGTGAAAACCTTTTTAAGGCACCTAAAGATGGGAAACTTGACACTCTTCCTGAACATTTTCATGAGCGATCACCCATATTGATTGAGCCCACTCAATCAATCAACATTGGTACTACAGAAGCAGCCAAAAATATACACCTGGCAGAATCTTTGATAGAGGAGGAAAGGTCGACATTTATCATTTTTTTTAAAGAAAAGAAAATTAACTTTGCTTGGTCATATGCAGATATGCCTGGAATTGATCCACACTTAATCATGCATCACTTGTCCATCTCTCTAGGAGTTAAGCTAGTCAACCAAAAACTACGAAAGATGAATCCACAAGTGGCACTCATGGTCAAAGTTGAATTGAAGAAACTATTAGATGTCAGATTCATTCGACCCATCGACTATGCAGAATAGATTTCCAACATAGTACCAGTATCAAAACTAGATGAAAGTATCAGAATCTGCACTGATTTCAAAGATGTCAACAATGCTTATCCAAAGAACGACTTTCCTTTGCCCAGTATCAACATAATTGTAGACCTCACAGCGGGCCATGCAATGCTCTCACTAATGGACGGTTTTTTAGGCTATAATCAAATAAAAATAGCCCCAGAAGATCAAGATAGAACAACGTTTACCTGTCCTTGGGGAACGTACTATTGGAATGTTATGCCTTTTGGCTTAAAGAATGCAGGAGCTACTTATTAACGAGCAATGACAATAATCTTTCATGACATGATGCATACCTTCATGGAAGACTATGTGGATGATTTACTAGCTAAATCCTTCACTAGAGCAGAACACCTTAGCATCCTAACAAAGATTTTTGATCAATTGGAAAAATTCCAAGTCAGGCTCAACCCTAAGAAGTGTGTCTTCGAGGTTACATCAAGCAAGTTACTAGGCTGCATAATCTCAGCTAAAGGTATTGAAGTGGATCCAGCAAAGGTACAAGCCATTATGGAGATGCCACCACCAAAGAATATCAGTCAGCTCCGCTCTCTATAAGGACAAATTCAATCAATCAAGTGATTCATTGCTCAACTAGCTGATAAAAGTCTACCATTCAATCACTTGCTACATAAGAATGTACATTTCAGATGGGAAGCTAAGTGTGTAGAATCTTTTTATCAAATCAAACAGTATCTAATAAACCCACCAGTTCTAGTACAACCAATAGCAGGAAAGCCACTCATTTTATACATTTCAACAACAGATATATCACTGGGGGCACTATTGGTGCAAGAAGATCAACAAGGAAAGGAACGAGCCATATACTACATCAACAGGACATTGAGTAGCTATGAAATCAACTATACATTCATTGAGAAGGCTTGTCTAACAGTAGTCTTTGCTTATCAAAAGTTTCGACATTATATGCTAGCACACACAATTAAGCTAGTGGCAAAAATTGATCCTCTCAAATATCTACTTAGCAAGGCAGCTCTTACAGGCCGATTGGCTAAATGGGTCATGATTCTCAGTGAATTTGATATCCAATACACAGAACGAAGAGCTATCAAAGGACAAGCAATTACAGATCAACTAGCTGAAGCACCGCTACCAGGAAAACAAACAATGGAGATTGAATTTTTGGACAGAGACGTTCTTGCTATTTCTACCAAGCAATGGACCCTATACTTTGACGGATCCTACACACAACATGGTTCAGGTGCTGGCATTCTATTTATCACTCTCGAAGGACACACTATACCAAGAATATATAGGGTGATGTTTCCATGCACAAATAATGTGGCTAAATATGAGGCATTGGTTATAGGCATCAAAATGGCCATAGAATGGAAAATCACGGAGTTAATGGTCTACGGATATTCACAACTAGTCGTCAATCAAATCACCAATGACTATCAGACAAAAGATGACAAGCTACTACCCTACAAACAAATGGTGGATGACTTCAAACAGTATTTTATACACATCACCTTTGAGCAAATACCAAGGTTGAACAACAAATCAGCCGACGCAATGGCTACTATCACTTCATTACTACAGATTCCAGAGCAACAGAGTCATTATGAGTTTCTAGTAGAGCAATTGTTCTCCCCAGCCTATGACCACTTTGAATCCCATGTTATCTGTACCTTGACTAGTTCAGATTCTCCTTTGTATGGATCAATATATGATTATCTAAAGAACAACATCCTACCCATTGACCTATCTTGAAACCAAAAATGTAATTTTATCTAACAAGTCGCCCATTATACCCTTACTGTTGATACTTTTTACCATCGTGGTCTAGATGGTACTCTTCTTCATTGCCTTGATCGTAATGAATCTGATTCCGCTTTACACGAGCTTCACGAAGGTATTTGTGGCACACATTCTAATGAGACTACTCTTGCTAAAAAGCATCTAAGAATGGGATATTACTGGCTAACAATGGAAAAATATTCTCATCATTTTGGAAAAAAGTGTCCTAAATGCCAGATCCATGGCAATCTAATACATGCACCAGCACAGGAACTGCAGCCATTTATAACATCCTGGCCCTTTTGTCAGTGGGGACTCGACTTGGTCGGCAAAATTCATCCTTCATCTTCACATGGACACAAGTTCATTATAACTGCAATAGAATACTTTACCAAGTGGATAGAAGCAGTCCCCATGACCATAGTGACTGGAAAACAAATTGCCTCTTTTATCCTAAACTATCTGATCCGTAGATATGGTATTCTAAGCTCCATCATCACCGATAATGGATGACCTTTCAAAAACCAAGATGTCCAAGAACTATGTGAACAATTCAAAATACAACATCGGTTCTCTACACCATACTACCCAGAGGGGAATGGTCAAGCAGAAGCATCCAACAAAACAATACTGAAAATCCTAAAGAAAACAGTGAATGATGCAGGCAAAGATTGGCATGTACAACTCAATCCAGCACTTTGGGCATATAGAACTAGCATCCGCACACCTACAGTAGCAACACCTTTCTCATTGGTCTATGGATCAGAAGCTATTTTACCCCTGGAGGTAGAAATCCCATCTCTCAGAGTCTCTCTAAAAGGCTTAATCCCAAATGAAGAGTATCGAGTCAACCAACTACAAGAACTGGAACTCTTAGATGAAAGACGTCAGCATGCTTACACTCATCTCAAAGCATATCAGCAACGCATGTGCAGAAGCTACAATCACAAGGTCATTCCCCGAAATTTCAAAATTGGTTACCTAGTCCTCAAGGAAAATCCAAGAAATCAGCAAGATCAAGAAAAGAAAGGGAAATTTGAACCTAATTGGTTAGGTCCCTATGTCATCATATCAGTCTATGGATCAGGTGCTTATTAGCTAACAACTTCAGAAGGAGATGTGCTCGACGAACCAACTAACATCATTCATCTGAAGAAATACTACACTTGAGTAGTCTAATGCACGGAAAAAGTAAAAAACAATCAAAGAGATAAAAAAATCAAGAAAAAGCAAATAAAAAGGTACAATAAAAGCAACTAGTGAAAACCTGGTAACAGGCGCTATTGTGAAAGGATGGCTCCTTTATCTATATCCACATCCTTATCTCCGCAGTAAAACACTATCGGCCATCACCCGACACTTCGTAAATATCCATTTAGGACATACTTAGTGTAGTAACTATCCTGATTTATCCATCTATCCTTTCACCACATTTTACCATGGCTTGGTAATCATTGTACATACCCACATCGAGAGGTACACTTAGCTAGGGACAATAATCATCAAAACTTACAAGCATGTTCAAACCGTCAAGACTATTTGCAAAACTTAGAGTATCATCTCCAACAAACAAAAACTTACATAAACCCAAATCAAAACATCGATCGATAAAAGATTCCCTCTGATGCACATACAAATAGGTCCCCTATGGTATCCCCTGCTGCCGACCAAACTGTCGCAAAACTCTCATAACCAAAAATCTCTTGATCACAAAAGGGGTCCGCCCTATCAAAAATCGAGTCATGAAGACATATGGCATCTCCAGCCCATCCTCAGCCCAAACCTTGCAACCTATGTATGGTCGCCATATGACCATATCAATATCATCCAATACCCTCCACCAATGCTCCAGTTTGCCCAGCTTCCGCTGGACAACTAATCCCTTGTATCCATATGCATAGGCATGTCCAACAGGCCTATCTCTATCCACTAGTGGCCTAGCTACAAGAATGTGCTCCCAGCACCATACCTGTAGAAGTGTAACATCAGCTTACAAACTGTCGTAACCCAGGTAGATTACCTCATGCAAGTCCCTGTACAAATGGGCTAGCATAGCTGATCCCCATGGGAACTTGTGGCCTTGTGTCACCATCTCCTCCAACACTAGTCCCCATCCAACAGATAGTCCCTTTGACCGACAGTCGGGACATAGAAAACCACCTACAAAACCTACCAGTACTAATGGAAGAGGTGCATAGTCCAAATCCAAAAACTCCTGCCATGGAATCTCATATCGGCACACTGTATCATTGTGAAATATCCAGCGAAGTGCCTTTCTCCTGCCCTGCTCTGACTGCTCATAAGGTAGTAGTGCACCTACTATAGGTATGCACAAGATCCGGTAACAATCCTCTGGGGTCACTGTCATCTCCCCTATGGCAAAGTAGAAGGTATTCGTGTCACTATTCCATCTCTCTGCAAGTGCTGTAAGTAAACCTCGGTTCATAGTAAATTGAGGCATATCCAATAGGGAAGACAGACTGCATCTCTCAATAATGTCTAGATTAGCCTGTGCCAACCGTGGTATCAATGCCCATGGTCTCGGGAATTGCTCGCATGATTGAACCACTCCCAATCGCTCCTGTCAAATAGCAAAACGAGTCCAATATCAGTTTCCTCATCAAAACATAGATATCAAAATCAAAATCACATCATATCTATCCATATCAACTTGTAACACAACTCAAGTTTTCAAAAACCATATCAAACTTGTAACACAACTCAAGTCCCCACATCACATCAACTTGTAACACAACTCAAGTTTCCAACCCATATCAACTTGTAAAACAACTCAAGTTCCACAATCATATCAGCATGTAAAACAAATCAAGCTCCACATATATTAACTTGAAACAATGCAAATCAAATCAAGTTTATATCAATTCCACATCAATATCTATGAATAACTTAAAAAATCGCAAATCAAACCAAGTTATATCGGCACTTATATTGGACAAACTATCAAAACCATGACAACAAACACAGAAACGAAACATTTCCACCTATCCCAACAAAACTGACCTTATCCTATCAATTTTCCTTGCTCGCAAATCATCTTTTCTCACAAAACCGACTGCATGCACTAACTAAATTTGGCTACGTGCTAGATTGACTCTATGCACTAACCTATCTACCCCATGCACTAGATTAACTCTATGCACTACCTATTTCTTCCAATGCACCATCTAACCTACCCTAAGTGCTAAACTTATCCCATGCACTAACCTATCCTGTGGATGCGCTACCTATCTACCCCTATGCGCTAGGTCTAACCTACGCGCTACTTATCCCTACCCATGTGACTCCCTATGTACCCAATGCGCTAGGTCTACCTGACGCGCTACCTATTTCACCTTTTGCGCTACCTTGTGTCCCTAATGCGCTAATGTACCTTTATGCGCTAACCTAGCAAATCTGTGCGCTAACCTAGCAAATTTATGTGCTACCCTAAGTTTTCGGACGCTACCCAAAAATGAAACCCTTATGCGCTATGAAATTTTTCATATGAGCTAAACAACAACCCCTATGCGCTAAACCGAAAAAACCGCATGCCAAAATTCAAAACATGACCAAAAATGACAAAATAAAAAATCAAAAAGGGGTCAAGAGGGTTGACTTACCGGTGGTCCATACGCACCAGGCCTCCGATACCTCCGAACGCGCTCAAATCGATGTGTAGAATACAAGATAGGCATTTTGTCTTTTCTCCAAAATTCTTTCTCTCCAAAGTCAACAAGCACAAATGAGACAAAACAATGCACTTTTCCCCTTTTATAGGGTGAAATAAAATTAGGGTTAGGGGATTGAGCATGTAATTCGCTTGTGGTCTTCCTCATACCCTCACACACATCCATATTGGGAGATGAATCAATTATTAGCATTTCACATAGCCAATATTGCACAATGCAAACACAATTATCAAATCAAACCAAATTTTCCAAATTTTTGATTCATCTCCCGAGGGGGCATTATCAACATCAAATATCAAAACTGGGGCATGGCATATCTCAAAATGATATAAAAATTTTAGTTGATCACAAATTTTTGACGACACATCATTTTCTTTGAATTAACATGTGCACACACATCACTTCAAAGACGGGCAAAATGTAGACATATAAAAATGACCATATTCCTAAATGAATATCTTATGTTCATTTCTTTATTTAATTAAATCCAATTTAATTGAATTACTCACATTCCTCTATTTAATTAAGTAAATTACTCTATTTATTTAGTTAAATTCACTAGACCTCTTTTACCATTTAATAGGATAAATCATTTTATTCAATTAAAGCCCCTATCCACTTTTTAATTAAATAGTTTATCCTAAATTGAATAAATCTAATTTATTTAATTTCCCCAATTACAACCAAATTGAGTTAAATTCATTTTATTAAATTAAATCCTATTATCCCTTCATGCACTTGCAAAATCCTACATCTCCCACTTGCTTCCTAAACCCTATTCCTAACCCCTTCTAGACTCTTCTAATCACTTCTAAATTAACCTAATCCATCTCGTAAATATTGTCACATCCCTAAGCAAGGGGAAGTCACTTCTCAAACCCTCAAAGTTTTTGAAAACCCTTAAAGGCTTCAACCACTTAACTTTGAAAGTCTCCCAAACCATTAATGGTTAACTCAACCCTCTAGCATGATTAAAGAATTTCCCTAAACTCAACCTCCATGTAACCCAAGGGTCTCATCAAGCATTTATTGCTTTGACCATGGTCATCCTTAATCCTTTGCACAAGAGTTTATCCTTTGGGTAAAAGCTTTATCCAATGGGTAATCCTGACTTAACCATAACCCTTACCCCCTAAGATAACCAGGAGGTCTTCTCAAGCATTTAATGCTTCTTACATCTCTTCTCAACCCAACCTTATGTTGACATTTGTCACCATTTCATTGGTGCAAATTGCAAACATGGATTCCCAACTTTCAAACTCAACCCTTGATTACCTCTTTTAATCCTGACCATTCATTGCCCTATTTTTGCTATAAATAGAGCTCTCCATCCTCCATTTGAATCATCCAAGTTTTTAGCATCATACTTATACTAAAATCCATCCAAGCTTTAATATATCATTTGTGCTCACCATTTAGCCTCTCTTTTCAATAGGAATTAATCTAAATATGCATGTTTAGAGTATTCTCCTTATCATTTAGCTTAATCATAGATTAGTATATCATGCTAGGATAGTCTTGCTACTAATCTTGTCATCTTATAATTTAGTTTATTGCATTTATAGGATCATGCATAGCTTAGGATGCATTTCATCTTAAAATCAACCAAAGCATCCCTCGTTCTTGCATTTGTCATCCCTAAACCACTTTGCTTAGTGATCTGAGAGCAAAGACATTGGTTTGAGGGACCTTGTGAGATAGAGAACCATGGAACCAACCTTCGAAAGCTGAGTCATACTTCATGACTCCATAGCTTGCACCAAGAAGTCATGTGGGTGTGTGAGCGAGGCTCCTTAGGCTTCATTTTTCACATTTTAAGTTCTATCAACCCGCTTTTCCCGCATACAGTTAGAATCACAATGTTTATTGATAAAAACAAAAAACTCAAAACTTCAATCGCTTAGATTTTGATGAAACAATAGTTGATCTATAGGATTTGATTCATTACAAATGCAATGGAAACCTTAATTTGAGCCCAAAGTACACAAAAAATTCTCTAAAGGCTAGGTTTCTCAAGAATATGGACAAGAACATAGCATATCTACTTTGATACAATATTGAGGTTGATGATTTAACGTCACAAACCAATAGTCCTCTAGAAGAACACCACTTGTCACTGTTGGTGTAAATAATTATTCATCATGGATATTATTATACCTTACTTAAGTTTACTTAGGAAATGCATTTCATAGTAGTTTGGGTATGAGACACTTGGGTGTTTGTGCCACATTTGGATAGTGTGTGTAGGAGAATTTCCACCTTTTATGGTGTGATCTTGTTGTTACACTCCACATTCAGTGGGTGATCCACCTCATGTGGAATATTATATTGTTTCTCCTACCTACCCACACCTATTTCCTACCTACCCTTGTTTCTTATTGAGCCACATGTCATGTTTGTGTGCTCACATATCCATATAGCCTTGCCTATATAAGCAGGCTCATATTCATTGTATGTAACGAATGCTTAATGATCCAGTTGATCATATTTTTTGTCTTGATAGAATACAGTTTATTTCTATCATCTATTTTGTTCTCTCTTATTTGTTCTTTCTATTTCCTCTTGATCTTGGCAAAATCTTACATGGTATTAGATCCATTAGAGTGTCATTGGTTTGCTAATTGAGAGAAATTTGATGCTATTTGGGGTTGTGTATTTTGGAGTTTTCTATTGCAGGTTATTATTCAAGCTCGATGGGTCAAATCTGAGGTTACCATTGGATTTAGGAGGTCCAAGAAAGTTAGTTTTGCCTTTTTTTTCATCCAAATCGGACTTCGGAGGCCAAATCTAGAGGCATTTGGAGTTTTACGCTACGATGGAAATTTTCCAGAAATTATAATTTTGCAAGCATTTTTCAAATAGCAATATCTCACTCATCCGGACTCGTTTTTTCAAACAATTTTTTTTGTTTTGGGGTATAATTTTGTGATTTGTATAGTGGTGCAGGAGTTTTCTGATTTTCGGATCGAGGTTTTTTGAAAATCATGAAATCTCAATTTTTACAACTTTGGAGGCTTCGTTTGGGCTCATATGGACTCCTTTTCAGGTGCCATTTTTTTTGAAAGTGCATATTTTTTCATCTACTTTCATAATCTGCCATCTGTTTGTAGTTTTTAATTAGAAATTGTATTTTCAATATTTGGCCATTATTGGCATATTTGGTACTTGCATTTTGCTTGGATCTCTGTTTAGATCACTAGCAATATTTGTTGAAGTCTCTTAGATCTCATTTTGAGAAGTTGTAAATTGAAATCAAAAGTCCACTTTGCCTTGTTTTGCAAGTGGCCCATTGTATATGCACTAAGTATAAAGTGCCAAAATCACCTTTTTGGGGGGATTTCTTGATTGAGTATTTTGTGGGGGGGGGTGTGTCTTGTGTGATTGTGCCTCTCTCTATCTTGTGTTTTTTCATTTTGGTGCTATGGGTTCTCCTAAATTTCAACTTTTAACTCCTCATAATTATGCATCATGGAAAATTAACGCATGGAGTAAACTAATGGAAAAAGGACTCATTCATTATGTAAATGAAACTATTACAACACCACCTGATCCTGAGGCTAATCCTAGGGCTGATCACATGGTATCAGAGCTGGTCCATGTCTCACAGTCACAAAGAGAAATAAAGCAATAATAATATGCTCAACACAACTTTATAATTTTGTATTGATCAGAGAAAAAAATTATGTTATAATTAATTAATGAATCCATATGAAAAGGATGAGTGAAACACTATATGCAATTTTAACCTTTTAGTTACTTCTTTCTAATCAGAGGGGAAGTGTCATCGGGGAAATTTTAAACAATTAGCCACAAATCTTGCAACATCCTTTTTCATATCTTTCCAAAAATATAGAGGTTTAATGTTGGCTAAGATTTTAGTAACTCCTACATGTCGAAAATATGGTGTTGAGTGCACCTCATTCCATAATAGCTTTCTTAGTTCAAGGAATTCGGGCACATACATTCTTCCTTGATGCCTTAGTAAACCATTAGTTTTAATTCATAAATCCTCATATCTTGGACCTTGAGGATTAATTTTATAGGTATTTTCTTACTTGCTAATAGTATCTATAACCCTCTAACTATTGAAGAAATCAATTCCTAAAATATGTATAAATTACAGTTATAGCATTTATATGACGTTAATATATCATGGCATTTGTCACTTGATTTTCCTTTCTTTTGATATATCTAAAAAATTAATTCCAACCATGTCCTTTGTCATGCATTGAGGTTTGGTTGGGTGCATATTTATTTTATCCTCTGATGATCATATTAGAGCTTGAAAGGTTTTCTTAAAAGGTACTGATGCCACATCTATAAATCATGCACAATTACAGAGAGTTCTAAATCATTTGGTACATAATATTGTTCAAAATTCTTAACCTTTTTAGACTCATAAGCTATCACTTGCCCTTTTTGCAGTAGGAATCCACCATGTCCTTACCTAGATGCATCAGTTACCACCATAAAATGTCCATTTGGATCTAGTATTTTTAGTATCTATGTCATGGTCAATCTTTCCTTTAGGATTTTAAAAGGTTTCTCGTGCCTTTCAATCCATTCAAAACTTTTCCCTTTTGTCAAAAGTGAGTTATGCATGAGAAGTTCATTACAAACTTCCTATAGTAACTTGTCAAGCCCATAAAGCTTCTTACTTATTGCACATGTCTAGGGGTTGTCCATTTTGAAATAGCCTTTATCTTACCTGAATCTACAACTATATGCTTAGCAGAGTTTATATGCCCTAGACATTGCACCTCTTTTCGAAAGAAAGAACATTTGGTCAACTTTCCATATAATTTATTATCGCATAGGCGTTGAAGGATAGTTTGCAATTTTTGTACATGATCTTCCTCATTCTTATAGTATATCAAAATATCATCTAAGAACATTAATACAAACTTGTTGAGACAATCATAGAAAATATGTTATTCATTAGATTCATGAATGTGGCTAGGGCATTGGTAAGCCCAAATGATAATACAATGAACTTGTCATGTCCATAGAGAGTTCTAAAGGCCATTTTGTGGATATCTTCGCCTTTGAGCCTTAACTAATGATACCTTGAACGCAGATCTATTTCAGAAAATATTGCAGTTTCATGCATTTGATTGAACAAATCATCAATACGTGGCAAGGCGCACTTATTTCTAATGGTTAATTTCTTTAGCATGTTGTAGTCAATTGAAAGGTGACATGTACAATCCTTCTTATTGATAAATATTATTGGTGCCCCCCATCATGAGACATTGGCTCTAATCAATCCCTTATTCAATAATTCCTATAACCGTGCTTTCAACTCCATGAGTTTGGAAATTATCATTTGATAGGGATATTTTGAAAAAGATACCATGGGGGGCACCATGAATCCTTTGTAAGCACACCACCTATCACATAGAGAAATAAAGCAAGAATAGTTTGCTCAACACAACCCAAGAATTTAATATTGATTGCACAATAAGATTATGTTGCAATGAAGGAATGAGTCATTATGAAAATGATGAATGAAACCCTAGATATAAACCCTAATGCTAGATTAATTTAGCTATTTTATGTGTAAAAATCATAATGAATAAGACAAATTAAGCTATTACTAGCCTAATTTAACAAAAGGTAAAAGCACCTAACATTAGCTTAAGTGAATAAAGTAATTAAAGGATCTAATAATTAAATAATTTGATAATTATCTTAATTACTGCAACAGCTTATTATCCCTATATAATACACACATTTTATATTTCATAAAGTATAGCATTACAATATAATTCAATGTTGAGCGACCATGGGATAAGATATTAAGCTATAGAGAACCATGCTACAAGCACTCTACACTCAAGTATCAGTTCATGATTCTCATTTATTGTTGTTATTTTGTTATTGCACTAATATGTGTAGGACTTATAAAAAGGTATTCATCACCACCTTTTATGTGGAGCTCCTTGAGTGGGATTCATACCAAAGGTATATAGTGATTTAAACATTTATCATTTATTTATCCTCTATTTCTATGGAGATAAGTGTTCCTTTCATCATTTCCTATTGTGGAGGTGGGAACACTAACATGGGGTTTCAATTGGTTAAGCCCCTATACAGCACAATATTTTTTACTCATGTTTTGTGTGCACGTCTAGATTTCACTATGAGAAAATTATATAAAAAAAGTGAATACATTGACAAATATTTCTATACTTTGAATGAATCAAAACCCCTATATTAGGATGCCCAACATCCTTGTCCTGCTAGTATAACCCAGTTTTATAGGAGACAAGTGTGTGGATCTTCCTGATTCCATTTTAAGCTATTTCTTGGGTGTCCATCATATTTAGGCATGGGAACCCAACACTTCTATCTAGTATAGTCAAATTCCAAATTCTAGTGCCACGTTCTTCTCTGTGCTTTCAATCTAAATCTGCCTTACTATTTCTATTTCTCATTTTGTATTTGTTGAATTTTTTAAAATTTAGTCATGTCACCATTACTAACCTAATCAACTCACACACCCTTCACTAATTCAATCTTTAGCAACAAATTAACAAAACCAAAGTGCCCAACTCTTCCTTAGGGAAAATAGCTAGCCTTGTTTGTGTTCTAGTGTCATGATGGGATTGAGATCTTTAAATTGTAATGTTTGATCTTAAGGTCCTATTTCCTCCCTTTCAGATTGATTTAATATTTTCATTTGACATGGAATAAATTATATTATCCTATGTATTTTAACAAATTTCAATTTCTTTACAGATTCTAGAAATCTATTTTAATCCATCCCACCTGCTATTGGGTTAGGAAAATTTTATCAAAATCTGAATTGAATTTTTTTGGTCGGTGACATGAGAGAGAAGGAATTAATGGGTCATATACATTGCCCTAGAAATTAGATATGGTCATGCATAATCTTCTTGCCAAATCTAATGAATGGAGGGTCAAGATGAATGAATAAATAAACACATTAAAAATGTACTATTAAACAAATTGAAAAAGAAATCTATCCACAAATCAAATATTCTAATTTACATATTGTAAATGAAATAAAATTCAAATGTATGATCTATATAATTTCAGGTTCTAATTTTTTTCATATATATATAATTTTTAGAAATTAAAATATTTTAAATATGAAAAATTCATTTATAGATTTTTAATTACAAGAATGTAAGATTAAGAAATGTTTGCAATTTAAACTTGCATATTATAAACATAATAGTAAATTGAGAAATAAGAATTTTATTTTATTTTATTTTTTAAAATTAGATGATAAGGACACTATTAAGATTGTTTATACACTACAAGACCTTAACACACTGTTTAGTACAATTTCTTTATTATAATTGTATCTATTGAACATGCCATAATGAATGATGACAAGCCACTTTTGTAATGGTTTTATTGTTATCTATTTTTATTATTATTTTATTATATAATTTTTTGGAGTAGCCAAATCATGATTTGGCTCTCCTATATATGAAAAGTACATATACAAGTTTTTTCAAAACTTCTCATGATCTAAAGACCTCAACAAAATTGTGTAGAAAATAATAATAATAAAAAAAAATGTATGAAAAAGTGTCATTAATGCTTTGTTTAGTTTGGGTGGCATTTGCAAGCTCTGATAGTGTACTAGGGGAAACCCTAGCAGTAACCTTTCTGTCTAGATTATGTGCATGAGGGTGGATTTTCGTTGGTGTTAAGGGTTTCGGGGCTGTGTGTGGTTGTGGGAGCTCATTGATCCCCTCTCTTGGCTGGTTTTGGAAGATGGTTTCCCTCTCCCTGCAGTGTGTTTCAGTTTCTGTGTAGCGTGGATGTTTCTTTATCCTTGTGTGGTTATCTCAAGGACTTCGATGATTTGTGGTTTTGAAGATGGCAGGATAGATTCTATCCTTACGATTCTTGATATAACAGAGCATAGGGATTCTCAAGAAACAGTAATTCCTACGTCTTTGGCTTCATCTGATCCCTATCTTGTTGTGCATGCAAGTCATTCTGGGGTGCATGCAAGTAGGGTAGGTGTGCATACAAGTGAGACTGCGCATACGTGTAAACCTTCATTGGGTGATTTGTCTAAGTGAGCAACTAGATTCAAGAAGGTTAATGGGTACCTAGAAAGGAGCTTGGATCGCCTAGTGTTGGTGATTCAGAGTGAATCAATCTTGGAGGATGAGAATTACTGTTGCAAGCCTTCTCTCACCTATAAATTTATGGGCCTTTGCCTTTTCTTGACCATCTTGCAATCCTGGGCAAGGAATGTTTGGAACCCAAAAGGCAAAGCGGAGATCTTGGTTGTCGCTAATAATTATTTCTTTTTTGTGTTTTGATGCATGGTGGATCATAACAACGGTTTTGAAGGGGGCCCGTATTTCTTTAATCAAATTGATTATGTTGTCAAACTCTGGCATGCAGGGTTTAACTCAGCTAAGGAGCTTCCTTTAAGATTCCCTGTCTTTGTTCGGCTTCCTTGGCTTCTGCTTGAGTTTTAGAAAAGTGATATTCTTCATTCTATTGTGCATCGGTTTGGTAAAGTGATTAGCTTTTCTTCTCTGACTCAAGATTGTATGGTAATTTCTTATCTGCACATTTTTCTTGAAATTTATCTAAATAATTCATTTCCCAATCCAGTTGAAATGTGTCTTGGATCTTCTTCTTGGATCCAATAGTTAGATCATGAAATACTACCTTTCAAGTGTAGAGTTTGTCATGAATATGGGTATTTATAGAGAAAATTTCCTCATTTTAATCAACTATCAGTAGCTCCTAATATTTCTAGCAAACTTACCCCAACAATGGATAAGGGGAAGGCCCCTATAATAGATGAGCTTGCAAACAAGGATGGTTTCATTCCAATTAAGACTCGTAATAGAGAAAGAGGCCAAAAGCTATCTTTGAAGGATAGACAAATTGATGGAAATTTTAACCGATTTGATGTTTTGGATAACTTGATTCAGGAGGAAGGGATTCCTATGGATCTATCTCAACACAATTAGGTAGAAGATAATGTAGTTGTGGGCATTAGGGAGAATATGGACCAAAAAATTCTTTTAGTCGATAAAAAATAGAGGTCCACAAAGCATAGGGGGAAGGATAAGCAAGGTTTACCATTAAATGACCAACAAGATGGGTTAGTTGATACATATGTACATACCCAGATTCTGGATGTCCCTGAACTATGATAGATGTTGAGAATGAAGGATGGGGATGCCTGGAGTAATCTGGGATACTTTCTAGTTAAAAGGATGGTTAACTAGATGGGAAGAACATCAAGGCATCACAGGCCTTAGGCTTGTAGAAAATAACTTTCAAGGACTTCTAGAGAAACCCTTAAAGATTGACCGCAAGACAAATGAGGAGAAGGTTAAGCTAATGGGGGATACTTTGGTTGAATCTAGTTCAATGATTACTATTTACTCCCATATCTCCTAGTCTCAAAAATGAATTTTCTATCTTGGAATGTGAGGGGTATGAACAACATCCCTAGACAAAAAGTTGTTTGAGATTTGATTAAAACCCATTGCCCTGACTTAATATTCATTCATGAAACAAAGTTGATAGTTGATGGTACGGTTGATGGGGCTTCTATTATTTGGCCTCATGGGCTATGTCAGTGTGTCAAAGATTTTGGAAATTTCAGGTTGTTTGGCTTGTTTTTGGGATCTGAGGAAGATTATCCCTCTTTGGTGAATTTCTTGTCGGTCTTCTATTTTCCTATAGCTTCTACTTTTGATTTTCGCAAGGTTTGTCTTTTCCCTAATGTTTATGCCCCTATTAATATTCTATGTAAGTATCATCTTTGGGAGCACATTAGATATATTTGGTCCATGGTGCCTTGTCGCCCATGGATTATGGTTGGATATTTCAATTTTGTTTTCAACTTGAGGGAAAAAAAATGGGGGTGTGGCTAGGTTGGATCCTTCTTCCCGCCTGCTCAGTATGAATTTTGAGTGTTGAAATGTTATTGATGTGAATCCAAACAATGGTATGTTTACTTCGAACAATATAAGATGCAATGAAAAATGGGATACTAGCTCATAAATATTAGATTGCAGAGGTTCTGATCATTGGCCAATCAAGATCTTTGTGGTCACCTTTTCTTCTCCAAGGAACCCCTCCTTTAACTTTCAACTAATGTGGTTGTGAGATCCTTCTCTTCAAGACCTTATGTTTGTCTGGTGGGATCAATGAAAAGTAGTACAGAGTAGGGCCATGTACTTTTTTGTCAAAAGACTACAATTTTTGAAATACAAGCTTAAGAGATGGAATAAATAGGGATTTGGTAATCTACAAGCTAACAAAAGGGTAGCCTAGGCTTGTCTTGATAGCATCACTCATTTGATTCAGGACCAACGCATAACTATGGGTTTGAGTATAATGGAATCCTTAGCTATTAATGATTTAGAAGAATGGGAGCTTCGTGAGGATATTTTTTGGAAGTAGGAGTCCCATATTGATTGGCTTCAAGAAGGTGATAGGAATATGACCTTCTTACATAGCTCATTGAAGACTTGCAGGAGTAATAACTTTATTTCATCCCTTGTGTCTTCAGAAGGTGCCCACTTATCTTCAAAAACTGATATAACTCAGGTGGCTTTGCATTACTTTAGTGCTCTATTCACAGAGGATTCCCCCTAGAATGGGAGGAGGAAATAGTTATTTTAGATTGCATTCCCTTGTTAGTTTCTCAAGAGATGAATGAAACCCTCATTCAGCCTATTGATCTCTAAGAATTGGAAGATGTTGTGTTTCATATGAAGAAAGAGAAATCCCTTAGCCCTAATGGTTTCCCCATTGAGTTCTTTCATGAATTTTGGGAGATGCTCAAGCTGGATCTTCTAGATGGGTAAGTGCACAAAGAGGGGGACCAAAAAGGGGTCTTAAGATGCCACTTTTTTTTTTTTTTTCTAAAATCAACAAAGTTTGAACTTTGACAAGAAAATGAAGATAGTTACACTCAAAATATTAGGATGCAGTGAGAATAAGAGTTGTAGTGCTCCAATTATACGTTTTAAACTGCTATTTTTTTTTGAAAATGGTGGATATTAAGGGTTTGAAAAAAGGAGGAGCACACAAAGTGGTGTTGTTTTTTTAGACAAAAAAAACATAGCATTTGGTGTGCTCCCCCTAAAATGTCAATTTGTTTTTGGAATTTTTAAAATCGTTCTGATGAGAAATTAGCTAACACAATGTAGTTTATGCTAAATTTTTCGGCTAATTTTTTAATTAATATATGATTTTTTACTAATTTTCGAAGTGGACACATCCTGAAAAGAAAAAAATTGAGCGTGATCCCCCTAAAAATTTGTGAAAACTAATCGAAAATCAATGTTTTTTAAAATTGTCTAGAATGGAGTCTAGTTTCTAAAAAAATATTTAAAAAAAAAAAATTGATAAATGAGTAAAAATCTATAGCCGAAATACGACATGTTGGTTTTTGGCAAAAAACGAACACACTAACAAAATAAATTATGGACGAAGACCTTAACATTATGAAAATTTGAAAAGAATTATATGGTTGGATAGCTAAGAGAGAGCTTGACGATTGTATGGTGTTTTTTAAAAATTGTATTGAAACACGTGCAAACCTAATGAATAGCACAAACAAAAATGTAAGAATATTTTCAATATTTGTTGGAAAAAATGTCTTAGGCCTGAGAAGGACATCCAAGCCTTTGGGTTGGATGCCCAAGACAAATCCAATCCTTTGGCTTGGTGTTTTCCAAGGAAACACGTTTGGCGCACGCCAAATGAATTTTTTTTTTTAAAACTCCATTTGGCATGAGCCATATTTGTTAGGATGTTTGAGAGTGGTTACAACTCTCTAGGAGTTATAATGTAGATTCTAGTTTTTTGAGTATTCATATAAATTTAAGACAGTCAAATTTCAGTAATCAGCATGCTCATATTAGCATTATCTCTCTAGTCTCTTCCTTGCATTTCCCCTCTCTCTTCCTTAACCCCTACCTCTCTCTCTTTGGTCTCTGCCTCTCTACTTCCTTCCCTCTCTCATGTATCTCTCCCTCTCTTTCCCATCTCCCTCACCCTCTCTCTCTTTTGTCTATCCCTCTCTTTCCCTCTTTCACTTGGGCTCTCTTTTTCTCTCCCTCTCTCAAGTAGCTCTATCTATCACTCTCTCCTCCTCTCTTAGGTGTCTCTCCCTCCCTTTCTCTTCCTCTCCCTCCCCCTCCCTTTTCTTCCTCTCTTGTCTTTCTTTCTCTATATCTCTCTTTCTCTCTCTCTCTCCCTCTCAATCCCTTTCTCTTTCTCTCAAATCTCTCTCCTTCTCTCTATCAAGTATCTCGCTCTCAACCTTTATCTATCTATGTCTCTCTCCCCTCTTAGGTGTCTCTCTCTCACATTATTTATCTATCTTTCCCTCTAACTCTTTTTCCCTCTCTTTGTCTCATTTCCTATATCCCTCTCTCTCTATTTCTCTCTCCAACTCTCTTTCCCTCTCTTTCTCTCCCATTCTTTCTCTCTGAAGTCTCTCTCCCTCTCTTCCTCTATCTCTCTATCTCACTCTCCTCCTCTCTCAAGTGTATCTCTCTCCCATTCTCTTCCTCTCTCCATCCCCCTCCCTTTCTCTCTCTCTCTCTCTCTCTCTCTCTCTCTCTCTCTCTCTCTCTCTCTCTCTCTCTTTCTCTCTCTCTCTCTCTCTCTCTCTCTCCATCTGTCTTCCTCTCCCATTCTTTATCTCTTAAGTCTCTCCCTCTATCTATCTATCTTACTCTTTTCTCTTAGGTGTATTTCTCTCCTACTCTCTCCCTCTTCAGTTTGCCTCCTCTCCCTTTCTCATTATCTCTCTATCTCCCTCTCTCCCTCTCTCCCTCTCTTCACCTTTCTCTCTCTAGACACTTGTACTCTCCTTCCATCCCTTCCTCCCTCTCTCTCTCTCTCTCTCTCTCTCTCTCTCTCTCTCTCTCTCTCTCTCTCTCTCTCTCTCTCTCTCTCTCTCTCTCTCTCCCATTCTTTATCTCTTAAGTCTCTCCCTCTATCTATCTATCTTACTCTTTTCTCTTAGGTGTATTTCTCTCCTAATCTCTCCCTCTTCAGTTTGCCTCCTCTCCCTTTCTCATTATCTCTCTATCTCACTCTCTCCCTCTCTCCCTCTCTCCCTCTTTCTCTCTCTAGACACTTGTACTCTCCTTCCATCCCTTCCTCCCTCTCACTCAGGCTCTCTCTCTCTCTCTCTCTCTCTCTCTCTCTCTCTCTCTCTCTCTCTCTCTCTCTCTCTCTCCACCTATTAAGTCTCTCTATATCTCCCCCACTCCCTATCTCTCTATCTCCCCCTCTCTTAGGTCTCTCTCTCTCTCTCTCTCTCTCTCTCTCTCTCTCTCTCTCTCTCTCTCTCTCTCTCTCTCTCTCTTAAGTCTCTATATCTCCCCCACTCCCTATCTCTCTATCTCCCCCTCTCTTAGGTCTCTCTCTCTCTCTCTCTCTCTCTCTCTCTCTCTCTCTCTCTCTCTCTCTCCTTCCCTTTCCCTTTTTCTATCTCTCTCTTTCCCCTTGGTGTCATAAGGGGTCACATGGTGTCATTAGGGGTCCTAAGGGGAAACACATGTGTTATAACACCATATGACCCCTTAGGACACCATATAGACATTATATGGTCCTAAGGGATCATATGGTGTCCTAAGCGGTCATATGGTGTCATAAGGGGTCATGTCATTTACTTTGATGTTAAAAGTGGTCCTATGGTGTCCTAAGGGGTCATATGGTGTGATAAGGGGTCATGTCCTATACTAGGAAGTTAAAAGGGTTCATATGGTGTTCTCAATGATCATATGGTGTCCTAAGGGGTAATATGGTGTTGTTAGGGATCATATGGGGTCCTAAGAGCCCACACATGTGTTAGAACACCATATGACCTCTTAGGACACCATAGGACCCCTTAGGACATCATATGAGCCATTAGGACATCATGTTGTTCTAAGGGGTCATATGGTGTCGTAAGTGGTCATGTTGTGTACTGGGATGTTAATGTTGGCATTATGTGAATCGGCATGAAGACATAATGACATTGTATGATTGTCATTGATGTCAATATGTGACATAATGTGAACCGGCACATGTGATAGGTGAGGAGAGAGGAATTGGCATATGTATGAACCGATTTATATGCCAAAGTAAAGCAGCATATTTGTTCAAGGTGAACCGGCATGCAGTTATGGGAACTGGCACATGGAAGCATTGTGTTACTATCGGTTGGTAGGTAGTTTCCACTTCAGGATTTACGGTTGGAGTACCTCAAGCCTGTGTGACTCAATCGATGATCTTTGTCTGATGAGTTAGCAGTATAATGGAGAACAGATCATGTTGCCATGTAAGCTTTGTGCGCGTGAAGGATCTTACATGAAGAAGACTATTCCTATCTACCTCAAGAATGTGCGAAGTCTATCAAATGGTGATAACGCGTGTTGGGTTATCAGCCGCCATGAAATCGGTGGAAAATGGATGATGGAGAATGTCTTGAGATTGATTCAAGATTGTTGCATTTAATGCAGTATAATTCAACGGTCAGGATTGAACTACTTGAACTGCTTAACCTAATAGGTTTAGGGTTTAGGGTTTTTGCTATTGACCTGTCTATTTCCTATAAGGTCGATGTTGTGTTTCTTTCTAAGGTTGTTGGCAAAATTTATAAGTGTGTATCTAAGGGAAGAGATATGTGATTCCTGCTGGACCAAAGGAGAGAAGAGATATCTGCAATGTGAATGTGCAGAAGGAGAAGAGGAGCCAAAATAGATCTGCATTAGCATTGAGTGTTGTTATCAGATCATTATAATTCTTGTTGATCTTTAACCACTTCAACAGTTGTGAAATCCCTTAACAGAGTAGCCTTAACTAGGCTTGATGCAAAATCCCTTAACAGGGTAGTCTTAAAAGGCTTGATTCAAATCCCTTAACAGGGTAACTCGAGGTTAATGAGTTCTGAGAAGCTATAGAGCTCTAGAGATCCTTTAGCTATTGAGTTCTTGAAATCCTCAAACAAGGTAACCCTAATCAGGTTTAACCCTTAACCGGGTGATCCCTAACAGGATTGATTCCTAGTAGAACCTATTGTAATGTCTTTAAACAGACAAGGCTCCTAACAGAACGGACTTCAAAAGAGTTCAAAAGCAACTTGTGGGTATTCATCCCCATCGTGGTTTTTCCTAGTTGGGTTTCCACATGAAAAATATGTGTGTCATGTGTAATGCTTTTATCTTGTGATGCTTTGTTTTTACCTATTGAGCATATGATGGTTCTATGTTTTATGCCTATCTATAAAACATATTGAACTCATTGTTAAGAAGATCTAATGTTAGTTTACCTGTTCATGCATGAGAGCGTGACCGGTTTCTGACTGTTTGAGCTATATTGGATGTTACCGGTTGCGCTCTGCTTTAACCAGTATCCTTGTTTGTCAGTCATTTGGAGTATTTGTTGTCAAACCAGTTTTGGACTGTATTTGTGTTTGTACTGATTCACCCCCACCCCTCTTAGTACCGGTTTGGTACTAGTGGTCCATCATTGAGTTATCAATTGGTATCAGAGCTCTCCAAGTCCTCTGTGTTGTAAGCTTAACCGCTTGAGGAAAAGATTCTAGTCAAATGATGAAGAGGGAAGGTCCAAAGTTTAACAGGGAAAATTTTGGTATATGGAAGGACATGATGAAGATATTCATCAGAAGCATGGGTGTTCAACACTTGAGTAATGTTGAAAATGTATATGTTGTTCCTACTGGTACTCTCACTGCTGACCAAAAGAGAGAGATACAAGAAAATGGGCAAGTCATGGAAGCCCTCATCAGTAGTCTATCTGACATTGAGTTTATTGATGTTTAGGAAAAGGCAAATCCCAAAGAGGTATGGGATGCTCTTGAAAATATCTATGGTGGTGATGAGCATGTAAAATAGGCTAAGGAAGAAAGCCTGAGAGGGAAGTTTGAAGACATGCAGATGGTTGAAGGAGAGACCATTCAGCAGTATGGAATAAGAATCAAAACGGTTGTTGGAGAAATCAAGAGTGCAAGTGGCAAAATAGAAGATTCCACTGTGGTAAGTAAAGTCCTGAGATCCCTATTGTCGGTCTATGCAATAAGGGTTGCTGCTATTTAGGAGTTGAGATCAATAGACAAG
The DNA here is from genome assembly GCF_030272615.1 of Cryptomeria japonica. NCBI lineage: Eukaryota > Viridiplantae > Streptophyta > Pinopsida > Cupressales > Cupressaceae > Cryptomeria > Cryptomeria japonica. Next base: position 726,363,393 of record NC_081407.1, read on the forward strand.
TCTAAAGTATCCTTGGACTCCATCATAGCCAAGTTAACAGCCTATGAGCTAAATAGTTTTGATGGCAGTGTTCAAAAGACTGAATCAACATTTAAAGCCTCTACTATACCATCCAGAAAAGGAAAAGAGGCTAGCACTAGTGGGGAACCTAGTCAGAGTAGAGAAATGAATGATGAGGAGATTCTGATGGCATTTGAAGCTCTCCTTGCCAGGAAGCTTCCTAAAGGAACTGGTAAATACAAAGGTAAGCTACCTTTGAAATGTTTTTCTTGTAACCGAATAGGACATATTGCTATAAACTGCCCTAATGGCGATAACAAGGACAAACCAAAAAGGTTCAGGAAATTCAAAGGAGGAAACCGAAGAAACTATTTTGTGACAGTTGATGAAGGTGTCACAGATGAGGAATCAAAAGATGAAGAAAATGAAGACATTGTGTTTGTTTCTATAAAGGAAGATGTGGCAGACAAGAAGGCTCTTGTCTCCCGGTTTGATAATTCCAATGAGTGGATCATTGACAGTGGCTGTTCTCACCTTATGACTGGTGACCGGAGCAATTTTCTATCCTTGGAGGAGTATGATGGTGGTGTGGTTTGCTTTGGAAATGATGCACCATGCATGGTCAAAGGCAGAGGGTCCATCTCTCTTAATGGAAAGAGCAGTGCTAACAATGTGTACTGGGTTGATGGTCTCAGACACAACCTTCTAAGTGTTGCCCAGCTAAATGACAGTGGCCTCACTCTCGAATTCAAGAATGGAGTTTGCAGAATCAAAGGAAAAGATGGTAAATTGGTGGCCACTGGCATGTAGACCAAAGGTAACCTATTTCATCTGAATGCAAATGTAAGTACATGTCTTATGGATAAGCTTGATGATAGTTGGATATGGCATAGGAGACTCTGCCATGTAAACTTTGATAACATTGTGAAGGTTAGTAAGATCAAGGTAGTTAGAGGGTTGCCGGTGCTAAACAAACTGGATAATACCTTGTGTAGAGAGTGTCAATTGGGGAAAATGTCTTCCTCAACCTTTAAAGGTAAATCTTTCACTACTGACAATTTGATTGATCTTGTACATACTGATTTGTGTGGTCCTATGAAAACTAGAAGTGTGCAGGGTGATAGGTACTTCATGATCCTCACTGATGACTGCTCAAGAATGATGTGGGTCACATTCTTGAAAGACAAGTCCGAAGCTTTTGAGAAATTCAAAGCTTTAAGAGCATTAGTGGAGAAGGAAAGAGGTAAAAGGATCAAGTGTCTCAGAACTGATCAAGGAGGGGAATTCACTTTCGATGAATTCAACAAGTATTGTGAAGAATTTGGCATCAAGAGACAGTTGTCTACCCCCCAGACTCCACAGCAGAATGGCCTAGCAGAGAGGAATAACCGGACTGTGGTTGAAGCAGCTAGAACCATGTTGATTCAAGGAAAGGTAGCTCACACCTTTTGGAGAGAAGCGGTGAGCACTGCATTCTACACTATGAACCGAGTACTCATCAAGAAAGCTAAGGACAAAAATCCTTATGAGTATTGGACCGGTAAGACACATGTGGTTAGCTACTTTAGGGTATTTGGTAGCAAATGTTACATCAAGAGGAGTGAACATCAGGGAAAATTTGAAGCTAAATGTGATGAGGTAATATTTCTAGGATATTCCACCAAGAGTAAAGCTTTCAAGTGCTACAACAATAGGACTCAGAGAATTATGGAAAGTATCAATGTAAGAGTTGATGAATCCTTTGAGAAAACTAAGGAAACTGACAGTGAGCAAGATATAAATGAACCAGTTGCAATCTTCTGGGAACCGATTGTTAGTCAATCAAGTACCAGTAACAGTGTCCCTGAACCAGTGAACGTTGATACTGATGAAGATGAGGATGAAGAGGAAAAGCAAGAAGAACCAATTAATACCATTCCTCGGTATGTCAAGTTGAATCATGATCCTAAGCAGATCATAGGTGATAAGGATGCAGGAATCCTTACAAGAAGAAAGATCAGAGAAAACTCATGTATGATCTCTGAATTTGAGCCTAAATCATTCAAAGAGGCTCATAAAGATGAAGACTGGATCAAGGCAATGGAAGAGGAACTTGACCAGATAGAGAAAACTAGTACATGGTCCTTGGTACCCAGACCAGAGCATAAAAATGTCATTGGCACCAAATGGGTGTTCAGAAACAAGTTGAATGAGGATGGCACAGTGATTAGGAATAAAGCCAGATTGGTGTGTAAAGGATATGCTCAAGAAGAAGGAGAAGACTATGGAGAAACCTTTGCTCCTGTAGCCAGATTGGAAGGAGTTCATATGCTTCTTGCATATGCAGCTTTTAAAAGGTTCAAAGTATATCAAATGGATGTAAAATCTGCATTCCTAAATGGTGTACTTGAAGAGGAGGTATATATAGAGCAACCAGATGGGTTTTCCCTATCTGAAGACAGTAATATGGTGTACAGGCTACATAAAGCCTTATATGGTCTAAAGAAAGCACCTAGGGCATGGTATGAGTGCCTACATTCCCATCTTGTGAAGATTGTATTTGAGAGAAGAAGTGAAGATAGCAATATCTACCTGAAGTTTGAAGGAGATCAGATCCTAATCTGTGAGGTTTTTGTTGATGACATTATCTTTGGAGGAGATGACAAGATGAGTCATGAGTTTGTTGATGAGATGAAGAAAGAGTTTGAGATGTCACTCATAGGGGAGATTAAGTTCTTCATTGGACTGTAGATCCAGCAGATGAAAGATGGAATCTTTATCACTTAGTCCAAATATGTCAAAGAGGTGTTGAAGACGTTTGGCATGGAAGATAGCAAACCGATTGGTACACCAATGGTGACTAGTTACAAATTGACAAAAGAGGATGATTCTGCACTGGTTGATGAGAAGGAATACCGATCAATGATTGATAAGTTGCATTATGTAGGGCATAGCAGACTAGATATTGCACATGCAGTTGGCATTACTGCAAGGTTCCAGAAGAGTCCTAGAGAATCCCACTTGATTGCAGTCAAGCAGATTCTTAGGTATCTGAAGGGAACAGTTGACTATGGATTGTGGTACCCATACAGCAATGATTTCAATCTGAAAGTGTTCACAGATGCTGATTGGGTAGGTAATGTGGATGACCAGAAAAGCACAACCAGTGGTGCATTCTTTCTCGGTGGTAGACTGGTCTCATGGATGAGTAAAAAGCAGAGTTGTATCTCTCAGTCTACAGTGGAAGCAGAGTATGTTGTTGCTTTCATGAACTGGACTCAGACAATTTGGATGAAGCATGTACTGGAAGGCTTCAAGATCCTTGTATCTGAACTGGTAAGTATATTCTGTGATCACACAAGTGCTATCAATATATCAAAGAATCTAGTTTTACATTCTAGAACCAAGCATTTTGAGCTTAAGTATCATTTCTTGAGTGAAAAGGTTTGGAATAAGGAGATTGCACTGGAACATGTTTCCAGTAAGGAGTAGTTAGCAGACATATTCACCAAGCCTCTCCCAAAGACTACATTTGTGCACTTAAGAGATGAATTAGGGGTATTGCCCCTTCAGGAGGTGAACTAAAAGTAATTGTTCCACATTAGTCAAGTACTGCAAAGTCAATTTTTTGTTGATTGATGTGTTGAAGGATGCTACTCCTCAGGGGGAGCAGCATAGTGGAATAGAGATGCTTATGCCTCCACTTTGGCATTGTTGTCAAAAGGGGAGAAGGAGTGAAGTGAAAATATATCTGCAGCAAATGGAGGAGAAGATGTGAAGCAGAGAAGATATCTTGGTATCTTGCCATCAATGCCAAAGGGGGAGATTGTTGGCATTATGTGAACCGGCATGAAGACATAATGACATTATATGATTGTCATTGATGTCAATATGTGACATAATGTGAACCAGCACATGTGATAGGTGAGTGATAGGTGAGGAGAGAGGAACCAGCATATGTATGAACCGGTTTATATGCCAAAGTAAAGCGGCATATTTGTTCAAGATGAACCGGCATGTAGTTATGGGAACCGGCACATGGAAGCATTGTGTTACTACCCGTTGGTAGGTAGTTTCCACTTCAGAATTTCCGGTTGGAGTACCTCAAGCCTATGTGACTCAATCGGTGATCTTTGTGTGATGAGTTAGCAGTATAATGGAGAATAGATCATGTTGCCACGTAAGCTCTGTGCGCGTGAAGGATCTTGCATGAAGAAGACTATTCCTATCTACCTCGGGAATGTGCGAAGTCTGTCAAACGGTGATAACGCGTGATGGGTTATCAGCCGCCATGAAATTGGTGGAAAATGGACGACGGAGAATGTCTTAAGATCGATTCAAGATTGTTGCATTTAATGGAGTATGATTCAATGGTCAGGATTGAACCGCTTGAATTGCTTAACCTAAAAGGTTTAGGGTTTAAGGTTTTTGCTATCGACCTGTCTGTTTCCTATAAGGTCGATGTTGTGTTTCTTTCTAAGGTTGTTGGCAAAAGTTGTGTGTATCCAAGGGAAGAGATACGAGATTCTTGCTAGACCAAAGGAGAGAAGAGATATCTGCAAAGTGAATGTGTAGAAGGAGAACAGGAGCCAAAACAGATCTACATTAGCATTGAGTGTTGTTATCAGATCATTGTAATTCCTATTGATCTTTAACCACTTCAACAGTTGTGAAATCCCTTAACAGGGTAGCCTTAACTGGGCTTGATGCAAAATCCCTTAACAGGCTTGATTCAAATCCCTTAATAGGGTAACTCGAGGTTAATGAGTTCTGAGAAGCTATAGAGCTCTAGAGATCCTTTAGCTATTGAGTTCTTGAAATCCTCTAACAAGGTAAACCTAACCGGGTTTAACCCTTAACCAGGTATTATAGCCATCCCTTAACCGGGTGATCCCTAACAGGATTGGTTCCTAGCAAAACCTATTGTAATGTCTTTAACCGGACAAGGCTCCTAACAGAGTAGACTTCAAAAGAGTTCAAAAGCAACTTATGGGTATTCATCCCCACCGTGGTTTTTCCTAGTTGGGTTTCCATGTGAAAAATATGTGTGTCATGAGTAATGCTTTTATCTCGTGATGCTTTGTTTTTACCTGTTGAGCATATGATGGTTCTATGTTTTATGCCTGTCTATAAAACATATTGAACTCACTGTTAAGAAGATCTGGTGTTAGTTTACCTGTTCATGCATGAGAGCATAATGGTACTATAGTATTGAGCTAAGAGGAAAGCTTAGTGAGTGACCGGTTTATGATAGTTTGAGCTATACTGGATGTTACCAGTTGCACTCTGCTTTAACCAGTATCCCCGTTTGTCGGTCATTTGGAGTATTTGTTGTCAAAATGGTTTTGGACTGTATTTGTGTTTGTACTGATTCACCCCCCCCCCGCTCTTAGTACCGGTTTGGTACTAGTGGTTCATTATTGAGTTATTAGTTAAAAGAGGTCATATGGTGTTGTTTGGGGTAATATGTGGTCCTAAGGGCCCACACATGTTGTAGAACACCATATGACCCATTAGGACATCATATTATCCTAACGGGTCATATGTTGTCTTAAGGGGTCATATGGTGTTGTTAGGGATCGTATGGGTTCCTAAGGGGCCAGACATGTGTTAGAATACCATATGACCCCTTAGGACACAATATGACCCCTTAAGATACCATATGACCCATTAGGACATCATATTGTCCTTAGGGGTCATATGGTGTCATAAGGGTTCACATGGTGTCGTTAGGGGTCATATGGGGTCCTAAGGGTCCAGGCATTTCTTAGAACACTATATGACCCCTTAGAACATTATATGGACATCATATGGTCCAACGGATTTGTATGGTGTCCTAAGGGCTTACACATGTGTTAGAACACCATATGACCTCTTAGGACCACATACGTCTCCTTAGGACATCATATGACCTGTTAGGACAACATATTGTCCAAATGGGTCATATGGTGTCATAAAGGGTCATATGGTGTCCTGAGGGGTCACATGGAGTCCTAAGGGGCCATTCATGTGTTGACCCCTTAAGACACCATATGGAGATACTATGGTGTCCTAAGGTGCCCTAATGGGTCTTATTGTGTCCTAAGGGGTCATATGGTGTCCTAAGGGGTCATATGGGGTCTGAAGGGCCCAAACATGTGTTAGAACACCATATGACCTATTAGGACACTATATGACCCATTAGGACATTATATTGTCCTAAGGGGTAATATGGTTTCATAAGGGGTCATGTTGTCTACTACAATGCTAAAAGGGGTCATATGGTATCCTTAAGGGTCATATGGTGTCCTAAGGGGTCGTATGGTGTCATTAGGTGTCATGTGGGGTCCTAAGGCCCACACATCTATTAGAACACCATATGACCCCTTAGGTCACCATATGACCTCTTAGGACACTATATGACCCATTAGGACATCATATTGTCCTATGGGGTCAGGTCCTATACTGGATGTTAAAAGGGGTCATATGGTGTCCTCAAGGGTCATATGGTGTCTTAAGGGGTCAGATCATGTCGTTAGCGGTCATATGTGGTCCTAAGCATCCACACATGTTAAAACACCATATAACCCCTTAGGATGCCATATGACCCCTTAGGACACCTTATGACCCATTAGGACATCATATTGTCCTAAGGGGTCATTTGGTGTCATAAGGGGTCATATGATGTCCTAAGGCGTAACATGGTGTCGTTATTGGTCATATGGGGTTCTAAGGGGTCGCACACATTTCAAAACACCATATGACCCCTTGGGACACCATATGAACATCATATGGTCCTAAGGGATCATATGGTGTCCTAAGGGGTCATATGGTGTCGTCAGAGGTCAGATGAGGTCCTAAGGACCCACACAAATCTTACGACACCATCTAACCCCTTACGACACCATATGACCACTTAAGACATCATATCATCCTAAGGGGTCATATGGTGTCATAAGGGGTCATATGGTGTCCCGAGTGGTCAGATGGTGTCGTTAAGGGTCATATGGGGTCCTAAGGGGCCACACATTTGTTATAACACCATATGACCCATCAAGACACCATATAGACATCATATAGTCCTAGAGGATCATATGGTGTCCTAAGGGGTCATATGGTGTCATTAAGTGTCATATGGGGTCCTAAGGGCCTACACATGTGTTAGAACACCATATGACCCCTTACAACACCATATGACCCCTTAGGACATCATATTGTCCTAAGGGGTCATATGGAATCATGTAGGGTCATGTCATGTACTATGAAGTTAAAAGGGGTCATATGGTGTCCTCAGGGGTCATATGGTGTCCTAAGAGCTCATATGGTGTCCTAAGGGGTCTCTATATCTCCCCCATTACCTCTCTCTCACTCTCCCCCTCTCTCAAATTTCTTTATCCCATTATTTCCCTCTCTCAATTCCCATCCCATTTTCTTCCTCTCTCAAGTTTTTCTCTTTTTCCCTCTCTCTCTCTCTCTCTCTCTCTCTCTCTCTTAATCTCTCTCTCTCTCTCAATCTCTCTCTCTTAGGTATGTCTATACCATCTGGTTTGTTCTCTTCCTCCCCCTCCCTTTCTCTTTCGCTCTCAAGTCTATCTCTCTTTCCCTCTAAATATCTTACTCTATGAAGTCTCTCTCTCTTTCCCTCTAATTCTTTTTCTCTCTCAATTCCCTCTCTCTCTTTTCCTCTAACACTTTTCCCCTCTCTCCTTCCCAGTCCCCTTCTCCCGCTTGCTCTCTCTCTATCTCTCTCTCTCACATTCTCTCCAATTTTTCCCTCTCTCCCTCCCTATCCCTTTCTCTTTCTCTCTCAAGTCTCTTTCCCTCTCTCCCTCCCCATCGCTTTTTGTTTCTCTCTCAAGTCTCTTTCCATTTAACTCTCTTTCCCCCCCTCCCTCCCTCCCAATCCTCCTCTTTCTCCCTCCCAATCCTCCCCTCTCTCTCATCAACCCCCATTCCTCTCCTATCTCTCTTTCTCTCTCTTAACTCTCTCCCTCTCTTTTCATCAACCCCCACCTCCCTCCATCCATCTCTCTCACTTGGGATCTCTCTTTGCCTCAACCCCCCCCCCCTCTCTCTCTCTCTCTCTCTCTCTCTCTCTCTCCCTATGATCTCTTCCTCTCTTTCAATCCCCTCTTCCCTCTCTCGCTGATATATTCCTCTTTCCATCAACCCCTTCCTTCCTCCTTCCATCTATCACACTTGATCTCTCTCCCTCTTAGGTCTCTCTCTCAACCCATTCCTCTCTCTCTCTCTCCACACCCTCCCTCCCTCAAACCCTACCTTCCTCCCTCCCTCTCTCTTACTTCGGCTCCCTCTTTGGTCTCTCCCTCTCTTTTCATCAATCCCCCCCTCTCTCTCTCTCTTAAGTATCTCCCTCCCTGTTCATCAACCCCTACCTCCCTCCATCCATCTCTCTCACTTGGGTTCTCTCTTTTCCTCAACCCTCCCTCCCTCTTCCACTTAATCTCTCTTGCTCTAATATCTCCCTCTCTTTCCACCCCTTCCTCCCTCTCTCCCTGATATATCCCTCTCTTTCCATCAACCTCTCCCTTCCTCCCTCCATCTCTCCTACTTGATCTCTCTCTATCTCTAGTATCTCCCTCAACCCATTCCTTTCTCCCTCCCTCTCTCTTTCACTTATAATCTCTCTCTTTGTCGCTCGCTTAAGATATCTCTATCCTTGGCATTTTCCTTACTTTCCATCAACCACTTCCTACATCCCTCCATCTCTCTTACTTTCTCTCTAGTCTCTCTCCTTCTCTCCAAGTTATTTTCTTTTCCTTCCATCAACCATAGAGAGGGAGAGAGAGAGGTGAAGAGAGGTAGGGAGGGAGAGAGAGAGGGAGAGAGAGAGAGAGGGAGAGATAGAGAGGGAGAAAGAGGAAAAGGGTGGAAGGTGGGGTTGAGGGAGATACTAGAGGAAAAGAAATCCCAAGTGTAAGAGAGGGAGGGAGGGAAAGAGAGGGAGAAACTTGAGAGAGAGAGAGAGAGAGAGAGAGAGAATGCAAGAAAGGAGAGAGAATGTTGATACGAGCATGTTGATTACTAAAATTTGAGTGTCTGAAATTTATATGAATACTCTAAAAATTAGAATTTGCATCATAACTACTAGAGATCTGAAACCACTCTCAAACATCCTATCAATATATACATAAAATATAACTTAAAGTATAAGAAAGGAAAAAGACAAATAGAAATGTCACACTATTTTCTTATAGAAAGAGTGAAAATGAAAGACAACTTGTGCTTTTCAAAATGGAGATGCAATTCTCAAAATGTAATGTCATTTGGCGCACACCAAATTTAGCACTCACCTTATTTGGCGCTCCCCATATTTGGCGATGCCAAATAGATTTGGTGCAACCAAACCTTAGGTTCGGCACACCAAACCTATTTGGCGCGTGCCAAATAGGGTGCACACCTTATTTGGCGAGTGCAAAAGATGGGGGCTAACAAAAATTTTGGCATCTTTTTGGTCCGCCATCTTTGTGCACTTACCTAGAGGTAGTTCATGAATCTTAGAGAAATAAACAGATGTTGCAGGCTATGAATGTTACTTTCCTTGCCCTTATTCCTAAAAAGGTAGGGGTAAGTAAAATAGATCAATTTCGACCCTTTTCCTTTTGCGATGTGGCTTATAAGATTATTACCAAACTCATTGAAGAATGACTTAACTGATGCCTGAAAGATATAATTTCCAAGAAACATGGGGTTTTTTTATTGGGAGACAAATTATGGACAAGATTGTAATGGCTGCAAAGGTCATTCATTCTATAACAACCTCTAAAGAAAAGGCTATGTTTATTAAGTTGGATATGGCAAAAGCCTATGATAGGGTAAAATTGACCTTTTTGAAAAAGATCTTGTTAGCATTTGGATTTGCGAGTGAATGGGTTGACTGGATCAAGAATTGTGTTTCCTCTACCTCTTTTTCTATACTCATTAATGGTGAACCTTGTGAGCTAATAAGTTCTTTTAGGGGTCTTCGGCAACAAGATCCTCTTTCCTTATATCCATTCATCATTTTGGCTGAAGGACTTGGTAGATGCACTAAAATGGGTCCAACAAGGATTGATTCATGGTTGGAAATGGGGTGATAATTTACCTCCTTCATTGCACCTCCATTTTTTCGATGACAAAAATTTGATGGGATTGTAGCTAGAATTAATGAAGCTAATAATTTTAGGAGATCTCTAGACACCTACTTGGATACTTCCAGTCAAAGAATTAATGAAGGAAAGTCTTCCAATTTCATTTCTAATACTCCTTAGCTCATGTAGAGGAGGATTGCATGCATTCTTAGAGTTTAGATTGGTACCCTCCCTTTGGTTTGTACGGGGGATTCCTCTTGGTTTGGGATCTCAATAGAAGGAAATGTGGCAGGAAATCTTGGAAATTTTTTCAAATAGGGCTAGTCATTGGACTTTCCGTTGGCTCTCTTCTACTGGGAGGGTGACCCTTTTGATGTTAGTAGTGCAGGCCCTCCCTCAGTATAAAATTTTTGTGCAAGTGGCCCCTCCTTGTTTTGTTAAGAAATTTGAAGCTCTATTATTTTAATTTCTTTGGTCTAGTAATTTTCTTTTGGCTATGTCGAGTTTGGACAAGTGGGACTTAGTGTGCATACCTAAGGAGGAAGGAGGGTTAGGGCTTTGTCAAGTTGTAATGAATAATCAAGTCTTGACTGCTAAGCTATATTGGAGGTGGTGTATAAGTAAAGACTAGGGATGGGCTAGAATCCTGTCCCATAAGTACTTGTGGGGAGTTGATAGGAGTGACGTGCCCAAATACCCTCTTGTGGGGAAGGGAACAATGATTTGGGACACTCTTAAGAGGGGAAAATCTTGTAAAGGATGGTCTCTTTTGGATATGTAATAGGGGTTCTGAAGCCTTATTTTAGTATGACTCTTGGGACGAACATCCCCCAATTTTGTCTCGGTTTCCACATCTCTAACCTCTTTGTGACATCTTTCTTGAGGTTGGGTGGTTTAAGGTGCAAGACTTAAAGAAGATTAAATATTAGGGTCAAATGGAGATTTATTGCTAGAAAGACCCTTAGGAGTGGTGAGTGGGTGGATCTGAGAAGGATCAACAAGAGCTTGCTAGGATTCTAGTTGGGAGACTTTGCAGCTCCCTTATGGTGGGTGATTCTTTGGCTTCAGATTTGGATCTCAAAGGAAAATTTTTGGTTGCTTCGAGGTACCTAGAGTTAGACAAAATTTTGTATGGTAGACTGGTTGTTGCTTGGTGGAAATAGGTTAGGAATAGATTCTCATGGTTGAATTGCAATTTTTTTCTTTGGTTGGTGGCCCAAAAAAAAAGTTTAACCTAGGATAATCTTAATAAACATGGATTTCAAGGGACTTCGATTTGTGTCCTATGTAAAAACAATCTTGAGAGTGTTCCTCATGTTTTCTTCTAGTGCCCCTACTCAACGAAGATTTAGAATCTTTGGTGGGAGATTTGGAACCATGCTTGTATTCATGCCAACTCTCTGGTGGAGTTTTGGGACTGCTTAGGTAGACCGCTAGCTCTGACACCTTTTCTTCAGATTGCTTGGGTTATTGTCCCCTATCTCATCATTTAAAATCTTTGGCTAGAAAGGAATTGGAGAATCATTCAAGATGCGGCATTGGAGAGTATCCTTTTGTGGCATAAGATTGTTGGTAAAATTAAAGAAACTATAATAGCTAAATGTGATCTCTCGGTGGTGGTGGATGTTGCTAATATGGATTTTGTTAAGAAGTTGAATCTTGTTGACAATGGATCGTATTCAGTGGTTGGTAGGAGATCGAAGAAGGCCAAGAAAAAAGTTCAAAGAGGGGGGAGATGGCTCCCTCCTCATGAAGGAGTTCAAAACATAAACACTGACGGATCCTCTAGGGGGAATCTGGGGTTCGTAGGAATTGGGGGTGTTGGCAAAAGTAGTGATAGTAGGGTTGAGTTCTTTTTCTCTACTTTTATGAGGTTGCATTCTAACAACCTCATGGAGGCCCTAGCTATTTTCCACACGATTGAGAAAGGCTATGCCCTTGGCTGGAGAAAGATTGCCTGTAAGTCTGACTCATAGATTGTGATTGATATGTTGAATGACCAACATTTAGAGGATGTTAATTGCCAGTTAGCCACGCTGGCTAAGCAGATTTTGAATTTATGCGTATCTTTGGAGTATATCTCTTTTTGTCATCTGTATTCCTCGTAAATCGAATAAAGTTGGTAAATGTTTGGCCAAATGGGCCACATAGAAAGCGGGGGTTTGGAATGTTGAGGATCAGAGGCTTTTGTCCCCAAAGTACTCTGGATTTTGGATAAGTTAATTGAAAAAGACCAAAAGATTAGTTGTTGTTGGGAAGGTTCCTTGGGACTTTCTCCCTTTGGATTGTTTGGCTCGTTCTTCTAACTTTTGCTTTGTATTCTTGACATTTTCTTGAATAAACTTTTACTCGCTTTTTCAAAAAAAAAAAATCAATCAGCATTATACAAAATACTAAGAACAAAATATTGTAGTTTTTATGAGATGAAAATCAAACCCGAGTCTATATCATTGTGGGGCGCTAATAAAAAACTAGTGAATGTTATTAAACGAGATTGCATGTGACTATTAACCTTATGCGGACGAATTCAAATTCTTTCCCTAGCTGTTACGTAAATTCGACTGTCTTTACCTAGATTCCATGTGTTTAATGACATATAAATGTTGACCGGCTCTTCACGAGAGGTACGGGTGTGGAGGGCGATGGCTCAAATTTATTCATGTCGACTGCCTCTTCGGAAAGGGCAACTTTCAGCCTTTTTCTTCTCAAAAGGTAGCGTACACCATACCTTCATGAAAAGACAGGCGTACGTGGGGACTTAAATGGATTCCGAATTGCGAAATAATAAAATAGAAATCTCCAACGTTTTTCTCGCAACCTGAGCTAGTGGTAGTTCTAAATTTTTCCCATCCCCTGATTTTATACAATTATGTAAACTCTACAGAGTGGTGGTACAAATCAGAACAAATTTTCTTTTCAATTATATTGATTGCCAAGTTTATTATTGACTTTGATATTTTGTTTTGTTCAAGAAATCTATGATTGCAATAATTTCAATTAGAGTTTTTATAAAGAAAAAAAGGTTCGATTGAATATTCTTAGAATAAATTTGTATTGCTTTACAAATCAAAATATAAAAAGATGGTTAATATAGGGGAAGAGCATCACTTATGTTCCAATTACTAACTTTAAAACAATTAAAAAAATGATAACTAAAAATCTATTAATAAATTTCACATGTATCAATAGCTGTCTTCTTTATTTCTAGTAGTTAGAATTTTTGTACAGTAATTGGAAGAGTTGTGCAACTTTATTGGTAGTCATAATAGACATTTGTTAAGATGTATTGGCCATTTTTTAAGTTGTTGTAATGTACAGTTATTGGGACATCTTTAAGTTGGTATTTGGTCATACTAGGTCTTCACTGAGAAGCCAAAGTAATAGCTATAAGAAATTAAGTAAAACAATTTAATATGAAAATCTTATGTTCCATTAAAAATTTGTGAATAGGGAAAGTTAGCTTTAACAACTACTGATACCCTTCCCCTAATAAAATATTATATTAAAGTCTTATTTTCCTATAAGAGTAGGGGGACAAGAAGAAAAGAGGAACCAGAATATTTGCTAAAGCAGCCGAGGAAGACTATGAGATAAGAGTGATTTTAATAACCTAGGTATTCATCTAGGCTGCTAAGGAAGAATGGGGCTGAAATTCCCGAAAGTACTTGAATCCATTCTCATTTATGGATGACAAATTTTCTCTTCTTTATAAAGTCCACTGGTATTGGAATGTCCAGTACATACATTTAAATAAGATTCATGTCATTATTCGTTATCTAAAATAAACAACAGAGATCATTAAGAATGAGATGAGCTGCGTATCTCAGAACATAATAATGAAAATGCTATAGAAATAACAACAGAAATCATGATAGTGATGTTTAAGACGAGAGAGATATTAAATGAATAATAATAATAACGATAAGAAGGGAGTACCAGTTGCTATAGCATACGAGACCATTCCTTCTCAATAGTCCATAGCCTCTTCTTTATCTTTGCTTTCGCTCCACACTAAGACTTCCAAACTCATCTCCAAAATTCTAGTTATATGTTCCATTCTCCACTCTATTTCCAAAACGATCCCTTTGCCTCCTCAATTTGAATGACAGGGCAAAAAGGGTTAAACTGTTTCCTCCACCAGACTCTGGAGCTCTTCATATATATGGAAATGAAGGCGAGGATAATTGTCTTTAATCTAGAAGTGATTAGATAACAAGATAGGAAAACATGGTTCTCAGTGTGGAGGGCCATCAAGATTCATCCAGCCTCTTTGATTTTCTGCAATGATTTTTTTCTTCTATGTGGTGGCGGTAAACAACATTAAGGCAATGGTATGGTATGGTGGGGATCATCTTTCTTTTGTCAGTTCTATTTCAATTTAGAATTTTAATCTGTATTTATGTATGAGAATGACTTGATGAGAAAACACAATTTGAATTACCTGTCTGAGAGTGGAGATAATTGGCCTTATTAGGCATAACAACATAACAAGAGAATAAACATGGTTTTCAGTGTGGAGGGCCACCAAGATTCATCCAGGCTGTTTCATTTTCACCAAAGATTTTTAGTTCCATGTAGCAGCAATGGTATTGTGCGGATCATCTGCAGGGTACACTTCAACCTTATCTCTTGTCACTTCTATTTATTTACAGCTTTGGTCTATATTCATCTCTGTCAATCTCTTCCCTATATCTCCTTTTGTTTATATACACACAAATTAGATTTAAATATAGATCAAGCATTGTCCATAAATTGAACCCCAATTCTCGTCTATATTAATTATTTTATTTATCTTCTTTCACATATCTATTTATTTTTTCTTTCAGTGGAGGGCCACCAAGGTTCATTTTCACCAAAGATTTTTTTTCCACGTAGCAGCAATGGTATGGTGGGGATCATCTGCAGGGTACATTTCAACCTTATCTTTTGTCAGTTCTATTTGTGTTTCCAGTTTTGGTCTATATTCATTTCCCTTTCTATCTTCCTCGATATATCTTCTTTCTTTTATATAGACTCAAAGTAGATTTAAAAATAGACCAAATAAAATATATAAATTGAAATTCAATTTTATTTTAATCAATCATTTTCTTTATCTTCTTTCACATATCTGTTTTTAAACTATTTAGATTTAAAGTATATTTTAAAAAACATAATAAATTGAATGAAAGATAATGATCAAATTTCAAATAAATTTTTTATATTAATTTTTAATTGTGTTTAATTAGGTAAAAAGAGTTTTTGAAGGGGCTCTAACCTTTTTACAAAGCAATAAAAATATGGGAGAAACAACATTCAACAATTTTACAATAGTACAATTGTAAAAAAGTTTCCAAGACAAATGTTCATATACAAAACTACATAAGATCACATCTACTACATACCATCTTCACCTTTTCTATTTTATTTACTTTATTTTCTCATTTCAGATTCTTTCTAATTCATAGTCATGCATATTCTTATTCTTAAATATTAATTATTTGATATAGAGATAAAAATCTATCTAAGATGAAATATTAAATTTCATATATATATGGCCATCATGCCTCTTTGATGCCATTATAAAGTGTTTCTATCTATAGCATCGTAAATTGTAACCTTTTGCAATTTACACAAAAAATTTTGACCTTGCCTTAGTGTGACCCATTTTTTCTCTCATCCAAGCCTATTTTCAGTCATTTACCTTGAAGCTGATGTCATCTATTCATACAATCAAACCTCTATCCTGAGTTGTATGCACATCCTCTCTAGGCTATTGATTATCTTTTCGGTGGACAAAGGTGCTTAGGGTGCCCTTGTCATAGACAGTGGAGTCTCGAGCACACTTGTCCTCCCAAACTAGGACAAAATTTGAATGGGTTGGTGCATGTTTCTTGCCCATTTTGTTTGGATCACAGTGTGAGGTTGGACTAATCAGGAAACATCTTGAGAACTCTATTTAAGAGAATTCTCCTAATTCATTTTGATATCCACCTACATCCATCATCAAGAATCCACCATCCACAATTCACAACTCATCAAGTATTCTTCAAGATCTACACCTCATGGGGAAAGTAAATTACATCAATATTCATGCAAGCATCTGTGTTTGATGAGGTCATTCATATTTTGTCTTTTCATGTCATGTTAGTGCATCAACATTTGTAATCATATTCAAAGATCATTGCATCATCAACCTACAATCTTCTATAATAGATCTTAGGTATATCATTCAAAAATTTACTTTAGTATTTCAATTCATTTCAAGGCTTGATTCAAAACTTGAGGTTTGACCTAGGCAAACCCATATTCCCAACATCTTTCTTCTATTTCTTTGTGTAGGCGACATGTATAAGAGCTGCAAATTTGGAATTGCATAGAATAGATAGAGACAATTAGATCCAACTTTCACAAGCACAAAAAATAGAGGACAGATTCACTCCACACTACTTTGTTTGAATATTTTATAGTGAAACTTCTGGGGTAGATTATGAGCAACACTCTAGTTCTAGATCAATCAATTTTGTTAACATCCAGCATTCCATGGATAAATTTGCCTAAAGCTACATTGTCTTGCATTTTTACATTCAGATTCTAGTAATAGATTCTAATCATCTTCCTCATATCATCTCTATAGTTAGAGATTCATATCTAATATGGAATTACCTATAAATGTGCACTTACATAAATTTTCCATTTTTAGTCCTAGATCTAGCATTCATTTTCTTGTTTTTAGTATCCTATTCAATCCTCATAAAAGAATCCATGTAAAATCAATCAGTATTTATCAATTAAGAAGTGAATCTATTGATTTCATCCCCTTTCACGTAAATGCCATGTAAAATAGGTTCATTACTTGTTTGCATTGTTAAATTAGTGAATCTCTATTTCACTACCTTACATTTTGTTGAATCGATGCTTTTAGCATTTTGTATATTTCTAATTGGATGATTTTATATACAATTTTTCATAGTTTTATTGCATACATAGAGTGAACATTGCTTTGGCTATTGATAAAGCATATCATGAGTTTATTTGATAAATGGAGTTGTCATCTTGCTTTCCTAGTTCAATTTCAAATTTTATCGAAGATCTTCATGATGTTCCCTTTTATGCTATAATGATAGCTCATATTTTCCTTTCATCCATAACCATGGTTTACCCTCTCCCACAATTGGTCCCACTCGTGAATATCATATGGTGTAAGAGGACGATAATGTGGCTCACTTTCGTAGTGAAACATACCTACTTATCATTTCATTGAGCTTCCCTCTAGAGATGAAGCATTGATGAATTTTTGTACCTCTCACAAAGTATCTTTTATCGATGAGAGAAAAATTAATACTCCTATCAATGATCTCTCCAATGGAGATTCAACATTGAAGAGTAACAGTGAGTCATCTTCCTCTAACAAAGATACTTTGGTGCAAGTGGCAAGGCAAACCTGTTAATCTTGGTACATCTATCCCTCCAAATCCCCCTTATTCTCCTAAACCTTCTCTTAATCATCAACATAATTTAAGGAAAGATGATGTTTCTCTTTTTCTTCATGAAATATATCCTAACATAGTATTAAGTAATGATAAAGCTTTAGATGATGAAAATACTTCTTCTCGACCTAACAAAGAGGATATGAGTAGTGGTGATATGAGTGATAATATTCCTACAAAGGATATTCCTTGCTCTTGTATTCACCCCTTTATCCCTTTCACATATCCTTACTAAAAAAATTACAAATAATTTTATAATAAAAGTTCTTCTTTTTCATAATTGAACATATTTTATGAGGTTGGCTATGATACTATTTCAAAACAAGGCTATAGTGGACAAGGTCTTGGAATGTTATTACAAGAAATCGAGGTCCCTATAGATCCTCCCTCAGAATCAACTAGAGAAGGCTTAGGATATCCTCCCTTATCACCTCAAACAACTATAGATGATCTTCTTAAATTTCAAATACTTGTTATTATGTGAAAACAAGAAGAATCTATAAACCTAGCCATGACAATAATGCATTATGCAAATATCATCAAATTCATGGCCATCACACAATGATGTTCTAATTACCAAAATTAAATTCAAAGACTCATTGATAATTGAAATCTTAAAATAATTGATGAATAGAACTTCCTTTTCCTATTATGTTGCTCCTCAGTATGTGACATTAGTAGCTCACCTATCGTGGGATCTTCTCCATTTATGGATGTACAATTTCATGTGCAATCATACTTGGATAAAAAAATAATATTCTTTATTATTCTTCTCTCCATGCTCAGGGGACAAGAATAATGTTTGAATCATCTTCTTCCTTTCCAAGGATTTCCTTTTCTTGTTTTGAGTTGCATCTTTTGGAACTTGATTTCCTTTCTTTCATATAATTATCCTCCATGTGAGTACATGTCTCTCCCTCGGTTAGGACTTATTACTTTCTTGAAGTGGTTCATCTCTTATGGTTAATCTCTCCTTAGTGATTGTATGTAATCCTTCACTAAGAATCCACTTTTTCAGGAAATGGGAAAGGTGTGCATTCTTAATAACCTTTCCCTTCCAAACAAATAATCTTTATTAAATATCTCCTCTATCCTTGGAGGTAGAATTATTTAGATAAATATCTCTTCCTCCTTTCACTATGCATCCCTAAAAAGGATATATTTACACTTGTTGGTGTTATTTTATGACCAGATTTATAGTAAGCAGATATAAGACTGGTCAATCAAATTTGCACAGCATATACCTTGGGAAAACCCTCCAACTTGAGGGAGAAAAACCCAACAACAAATATCTCTATTATATACATCAAATAAGAATAACAAGATTCTTTTACAATGGTCAAGTACAAACGGAAATATGAATAGCTTCACTCCTTCAAGCAAGATAGATAAGTAATGACTCAAATCTTCTCTTGAGATAAATCAATCTGCTCTTGAGAATACACAATCTACTCTTGATATGAAAACTGCACTTGATAAATGAATTGTATTTGATATACTGCAATGCTTATGAGAAGAGAATTGATATTTATTTATATCCAATCATAGGCATCCTTTCATCAAGGGTCGACCTCCTTTGAAACAAGATGACTTTACACAGAGGTGGCAGACTTCCACAAATTTGGCCTCTTAATACAATAATTATATTTTATATAAAATGAAGCACTTCTTCATTTAAGATCGGCCTATTTAAATATGAAAAAACAACAACTACTTGCATAGTTAAATGTATTTGGCCAAGGAGACTCCTGATGCTACAACCATAGACACTCTTAGCTAGGGAGGAATCCTTCATTATATATGTGTCATGGAATGACATCCACCATGGATACTCCCAAAGGGTGGAATAGAGTTCATCATGGAGGAACTCAACATGATGACATCCATCATGGGTACTCTCATGTATGGAAATGAATATGCACACCCATCACAGAGTCAATCAACATGATGTCATCATCTCATCATGACGTTCACCATGGCTACTTCCAAAGGGCAAACAAACATAAGTCATTTTGTCATGGAGTCTCTCAATATGACATCCACCATGGCTACTCCTAGATGGTGAAACAAGGGCTTTCACCTCAAATTTCTCTATCACAAAGAAAGATGCATTAGCAAGGGCTTGCACCTTAAAATCCCCTCTCACAGAGAAGAATGCATTTTAAAAAGGGCTTTCACCTCAAACTTCTCTCTCATAGAGAAGAATGCATTAAATTAAATCTCAAGAAATCACTAATGCCAAGACTCCCTCTCAACAAGGGCTTCATTGTCCACAACTCCAAGTTTGTCTCAAAAATGCACAAACTTCACTTTGGCAAGGGGCTTGGTGAGAATATTGGCTATCTGATCATCAGTGCTAATGTACCTTAGTTGAATGGCTTTCTGTAGAACCATATCTCGAATGCAGTGGTATTTTATCTCCACATGTTTTGTTTTGTCATGACATAGGATTGATAGAAATCTTCACACAACTTTGATTGTCACAATGAATGACAGTAGGCTCCAATGATTGTTCAAAAAATCCTAGAAGGAGCTCCCGAAGCCATACTACTTCTCAAGTTGCCACACATGTTGCAATATACTCTTCCTCTATAGTGCTAAGTGTCACTAAAGACTACTTCTTGCTTCACGAATAAATAATTGTAGACCCCAAACTAAAGAAACAACCTGAGGTGTTCTTCTGATCAGTAACACTCCCTGTCCAATCAGAATCAAAATATCCTTGTAGATTCAGGTCCACACTAGAGGTAAATTTCAAGCCATATCCAACCGTGCCACACAAGTATCTCTAGATATGCTTAGCTGCAACTAGGTGCATTTTCCTTGGTTCACACATGAACTGACTAAGTGCATCAACTACATAACAAATATTTCATCTAGTGTTAACTAGATACATCAAGAATTTGATCAACTGTCTGTACAGGGTAAAATCTACTAGATCTGAACTAGCTACAAACTCACATAACTTATTCAGGTTGGTCTCCATCGGTGCAAACATAGATTTGCAGTCCAACATTCCAAATCTCTTGAAGATGTCAATGGTGTATTTCCCTTGACTTAGGATGATCTCATTCATTCTTTTCCACACTTCCAATCCTAGAAAGTAATACATAAGTCTTGGTTCCTTCATCTCTATTGGGAAAATGGTGTCTCAACATTGCATTTACATGAGGTTACTATTTATAGTAAGTTTTTATTTCAGCATAAAATGGTGTGAAATTATCCCCAAAGCTTCTGGTTGGATAGATAAACATTTCGGTAAATTTTCATCACAAGATCATAACTAGTTTTGAATACATTAAAGTTTCCATTTTGAAGGGGTCTAATGAAAGGTTTAAGCTTAATTTGGAGGAATTTTGAGGCCTTTAAATTCCTTAAAAAGTGGTTGTAAATGGTGTAGCAATTTACAAGGTGATAGAGAACTTTTTGATCTTTCTACTGCTTCAAACAATTCGTCAATCTAACACACGGATTGCAAGTTCTAGCCTATAGAAGTTTGTACTCATGAAATAGGAAATATAATTTATCACATAAATGAGTTGTAAAAGGGAGAGGCACATGTTTATGTGTGTTTTAACACATCATAAGGCATCTATATTGGGGTTAAGGTTCACTATAATTTATTGGGTGGCTTAAACCCATGGTTTTGTAATGCCGTTTGATAGTTTCTAGTATTGTATCTCCTATATATGAGGTGCGTGAGATAGTGGTTGTGTGTAAGAGTCCTATGGCTATTGAGTTGCCTTTGAATCTTTGATTAGTGGTACTCCTACGAAGGTCATTCTCTACAAATATATTGTAATTTATTTTTTATTGTTGAATAATATATGGGTGGCTTTTGGAGTGTGGTGTTTTCTGCCGAAAGGGATTTCCCCATGCAAATAACTGTGTTGTGGTATGAATGTTATTTATGAGTATTTTTGTTAAGTTTCTGTAACTATTGTGATGATCTGTAGAATTTTTTGGATTAAACTCCTCTCAAGGTTAGTGTAGCAAGTTGTTCCACTACTTAACTTCTTTAGAAGTGGTATCAGAGCTTGATCACCTTTGTTTTTAGTTGTGGGATGTTGGGTTTTTTAAACTAATCCATTTTTGAGTGGGACCTTGTGCAGAAGATACTTTTTGATCTTGCTGGAAGAATTTTCAGATGGCAAGTTTGTCAAGGAAAGTAGAGGTGGAGAAATTTAATTGAATGAATTTTGAGATGAGGAAGTTGAAGATGGAAGATCTCATAATAGATCGAGATCTATGGGATGTTGTTGATGCAAATGTCTAGAGGCCCTCAGATCTTACTACGGTGGATTAGTATTATGTTATGGACCAAAAAGCCAAGGGTCTAATCCAACTATGCCTAATAGACTCTATTCTGATCAATATTCATGAAAAAAGTTCTGCAAAGACGCTATGGACTAAGCTTGGTGAAATGTATGAAGCGAAATATTTATTAAATCAGATTTTTTTGAAGAAGAAATTTTATTCCTTGAAGATGGAAGAGGGTGGTTGAATTACAGACCACCTGGAAGCATTTAATATGTTGGTGGCTCAATTAGTATCTATCGATGTTAAGATGAATGAAGAGGAGAAATGCTAGATCTTGCTTTGTTCTTTGCCCGATTCGTGGGATTCTCTTGTTATGGGTATCAGTAGTATTTCTATTGTTTTGAAGTCTAAAGATGTGGTAGGTTCACTACTTGGTGAAGAGATGGAGAGGAAGGTGTCCCTCAATTCAAAGGAAGCCCTAACCGATCATGGAAGACATAAGGAGAAAGGAAAGAATAATGAGAAGCGTGATAAGTCCAAATTAAGAGGGAGATCAAAATATCCTGGAAAGTCAAAAGTCATTTGTTGTATTTGTGGTAAACCAAGTCACATCCATAAGGATTTCAAAGAAGAAAAGAAGAAAAAGAAGATGAAGTTTGATTCTGATTCTGAGTCTAAGAAGGAAGATAGTGATGCATTTATTACAACTTTGGCAACACTTGCAGATAGTGATGCCTGGTTAATTAACTCAGGTGCATCTTTTCATATGACTTCCAATAGAGTTTGGTTTTCCGAATATGAATAAGTTAATGGGGGTAAGGTGTACTTGGGTGATGAATCACATTTAGACATTGTTGGTCGAGGTAAAGTTAGTATTAGGTTTTTTGATGGTAGAATAAAAAGGATTAATGGTATGCTACATATCCCTGGATTAAAACAAAATTTATTATCTTTGAGAAAACTAATAGATGCAGGTGTGCAAGTGGTGTTTTCTGAAGCAGGATGTAAGATGATTAAGGGTGCTATGGTAATTGCTAGAGGTGTCAAGTTTGACACTTTGTATAAGCTAGACCCATACACTGTTGAGTGCAATAGCACTTCTATAAAAAGTAAATTTATGGATACTTCTTCAGGACATTTGAGGGTTTGACCTTCAGTAGATAGAAATGGCTTTTAGGTACCTAAGGGTGCTCTTTCTTATGAAGCAAAGTTACCTACAGAGAAGACTATGTTATGACACCAAATGCTTGGCCACATTGGAGAAAAGGGTCTAAGGACCTTGAAAAAAAAAAACCTTGTTGAAGGTTTGAATGAATGTAATCTTGACTTTGATTCTCTAAGCATTGCATTTATGAAAAATAAAACCATGCTTATTTTAACTTAAGTTATCATAAATCTTGTGGTGTTTTGGATCTTATTCATTCTTATGTGTTTTGTTCTATAGATGTTCCTTTGATTATAAAATCCACATATTATGTTTCATTTATTGATGATTTTAGTAGAAGGGCATGGGTATATTTTATAAAGAGTAAATCTGAAGATTTCTGTTGATTTAAAGAATTTAAATAAATGGTTAAGTTGTAGACTGGAAAGAAAAGTAAATGTTTGAAGTCTAATAATGGCGGTGAATTTTTCTCTAATGATTTTTATAGATTTTGTAAAGACTGTGGCATTAACAGACAAAAATAAACTCTGTATTCTCCATAATAGAATGGAATTGCAAAAAGATTGAACATGACACTAATGGAGAAGGCTAGGAGTATGCTGAGTGGTGTTGGTCTAGAACAAAATTTTTGGGCTGAAGTTGTTGCCACTACTTGCTACCTGATTAATAGGTCTCCTATATTAGTCCTTGTTGGAAGCATGGTTGGGTCACATGCCTTCATTGAAAAATCTTAGATTTTTTTGGTTGCGAGGCATATGCACATATACCAAAGGAGAAGCAGACAAAGTTGGAGAAAAAGGATATGAAATGTATCTTCATCGGGTATAATTATGGTGTTAAAGTATACAAGATTTGGGACCCTGTTGCACAGAAGGTAATTCATAGTAGAAGTACCATTTTTAGAGAAATTATGTCTCCTTTTATTACATTGCAGTCAGAATAGACTAAAAAGGAATATGTGATTCAATTCCCTTCTACACCTAAAAGATTTGAATCGAGACCCCTAGATAGGCAGGAAGTTGAGGAGAGCTCGTCTACCTCTAAATCTTTAGAAGAGGAGGAAGAACCTCCAACTCAGCTTTTTCAAAGGTCTACAAGACATAAACAACTACTTGAAAGGTATTCACCTGATGATTGGAGATGCATTTTTTCTTTGAATACTAATGTGAATGAACCAAAATCTGTAGAAGAGGCATTAGGTATGAATGATGCAGAATCCTGGAAGATTTCTATGGAAGAAGAAATGATAGCTTTGAAAAAGAATGACACATGGGATCTTGTACCATTTCCTGAAGGATGAAAACCTATTGGTTGTAAATGGATGTTCAAGAAAAAGATTGGTTCACATGGAAGCATTGATAAGTATAAAGAGAGGTTGGTTAAAAAAGGCTACTCTTAGGTTGATTATGGTGAGATATTTTCTCCTATTGCAAAAATGACATCATTAGATTTTTTCTTTCTATTGTTGTTGCTTATGATTTAGAGGTTGACAAAATGGATGTGAAAACTACTTTCCTTCATGGTTATTAGGAGAAGGATATTTATATGATACAACTAGAGCACTATGTGGTAAAAGGTAAAATTAATTTGGTTTGTAAATTAAAGAAATCCCTGTATGGCCTCACACTGAGTCCTAGGATGTGGTACCAAAAATCTGATACATATGTGTTGAGTTTGGGATTTGAGTGTTTTAAATCAGATCACTATGTTTATTATAAATCTGATGGTGATCATTTCCTATACATTGCATTATATGTTGATGATATTTTATTCATTGGTAAAGGGAAAGGTATTATTTTAGAACTAGAGTCTCAGCTCGATGCTAAATTTGAAATGAAAGATCTTGGTGTAGTAAAGCACATTCTTGGGATGTAAATTAGAAGAGATAGAGAGAACCAAAATCTATGGCTAGGCTAGAGTAAGTATGTGAATTCAATGTTATAGAGGTTCAACATAGAGGAATGTAGACCATTGTGTGTTCGTCTTACAGTTGGAATGAAATTATCTATTGCAAATTGTCCTACATCACCATCAGAGATTTAAGACATGAGCATAGTGCCTTACCAGAGTGCAGTTGGAAGTTTGATGTATGCTATAGTCTGTACTAGACCATACATTTCCTAAGAAGTGGGATTTATTTATAGATATATATTTAATCCTAGAAGAGTTCATTGGGATGCTTCCAAAAGAGTCTTCATATATTTGAAGGGTACCTTAGAGTATTCTTTGCGTTATCACGATAATTTAATTGGAGACGTGATTTCCCTTGATATTCATGGTTATGTGGACTCAAACTAGGGAGGTGATATTGATATAAAAATATCCATCAATGCTTATGTGCTTACTTTATTTGGTGGTGCAATTAGCTGGATGAGTAAGTGACAAGATGTTGTTTCTTTTTCCACTATTGAAACAAAGTATATAGTAGCTACTCATACTTTTAAAGAAGCCATTTGGATTAAGAGACTATGTTCAGACATTGGAATAAAATAAGGAGTCCTGAGATTTTATTGTGACAGTCAAAGTGCAATTTGCCTAGCTAAGAACCTGACATTTCATGCCCAGACCAGGAACATTGATGTTCAGTATCCTTTCACCATAGATATGGTCAAAAAGGGCAGGGTAAAGTTTGTTAAGGCAGAAACTTTAATGAATGTTGCATACTATTTAACTAAGACTGTGAGTACGAAGAATTTTAGATGTTGTTTAGAGTCTATAGGCCTTATGGCCCCTAGTAATTGATTCATTGTGTTGATACTCCCTTTTCTCTTGCAAGGTGTTCGACAAGTGGGAGATTTATTGGGAAAATGGTGTCTCAACCTTGCATTTACATGTGGTTACTATTTATAGTACATTTTAGTTTCAGCAAGAAATGATGTGAAATTCTTCCTAAAGCTTCTAGATCACTAGATAAGCATTCTGGTAAAGTTTCATCACAAGATCATAGCTAGTTTTGAAGATATTAAAGTTTCCATTTTGGAGGGGTCCAATGAAAGGTTTAAATTTAATTTTGAGGAATTTAGAGGCCCTGAAACACCCTTAAAAAGTGGGCATAAATAGCGTAGCGGTTTACAAGGTGATAGAGAACTTTGCGATATTTTTGGCACTTCAAATGGTTCGTCAATCGGACACACGGTTCGCAAGTTATGGCCTCCGCAAATTTGTACTCCTGAAATAGGAAATATAATTTGTATAAGACACATAAATAAGTTTTAAAGGGGAGGGCCACATATTTATGTATGTTTTAACACATTATAAGGCATCTAGATTGGAGATAAGGTTGGTTATACTTTACTGCGTGGTTTCAGCCCATGGTTTTGTAATAGTGTTTGATGATTTCTTGTATTGTATCTCCTATATATGAGGTGTGTGAGATAAAAGTTGTGTGTAAGATTCTTATGGCTATTGAGTTACCTCTAAATCTCTAATTAGTGGTACTCTTGCAAAGATATTTCTATGCAAGTATATTATAATCTATTTTTTATTACTGAATAATATATTGGGCAGCATTTGGAGTGTGGAGTTTTTATCTCAAAAGGGTTTTTCCCATGTAAATTACTATGTTGTGGTATGAATGTTATTTATGAGTAATTTTTTTAAGTTTGTGTAACTTTTGTGATGATCTATAAATTTTTTTGCATTACCTTCCTCTCAATGTTACTGTAGGAAGTTGTTCTACTACTTAGCTTCCTTACAATCTAGTCCTTGCATCTAAAGAGGAGATTCTCCTCTCCAGTATGAAATATATCATCAACATAGAGAAAAAAGATTAGTGCTTAACCATTAACTACCTTGAAGTAAAGGTTAGGACCAGAATCATTCTTGCAGAAGCCTAGAATCATCAAGTATTAGTCAATCCTTTCATACCAAGCACGAGGAGCCTGCTCAAGCCCATTTAAGGCTTTCTTCAATTTACATACATGAGACTCCTTATCATGAATCACAAAGACTCCAGGTTGCTCAATGTAGACCTCTTCTTCAATTACACCATTGAGAAAATCTATCTTCACATCCATCTGATGTAGCTTCTATATTTTAGCCACAATGGTCTTGATGGAAGTATAGCAAGCAACATCTTCAAACGTAACATCTCTACTAACCTCTACTTATTTTTGATCTAGAATGTAAATCCTATAGGCTTTTGAAGTTTCACTGTAGCCCACAAATATTCCTCTATTCCTAAAAGTTTCCAACTTTTTTCTTTTATCTTTAGGTACATGAACATACATTGGAAAAACAAAGATTCTCAATGACTGATTTCAGGCTTAACCCCTATAAAGGTTTCTTCTAGAGTCATGTTTTGCAATATCCAATGAGGACTCCTATTCTGAACTTAGACTATTGTTCTAGATGCTTCTACCCAGAGAAAGGTTTGTAGGTCATAGTCAAGAATCATGGCTTTAACAATTTTAACTATGGACCCATTATTTATTTATGCAACCCCATTTTTTTGTGGATTATAGTGAACACAAAAGTCCCCCTTAATTCCTGCCTCAATGAAGAAATTACGAAATCTTCTAGAAGTGTATTCACCTCCATTATCAGACCTTAATACTTTAATCCTCTTCCTAGACAAGTTTTCTACTTGGGCCTTAAACTCTTTAAATCTATCTATGACTTCTTTAGACTATTTAGACCTCAAAAAATAAATCCAAGTCTTCCTAAAGTAATCATCTATGAAAAATACATAATACAAATATCCACTTAGGGATGCTATTGATATTGGACCATATAAATCAAAATGTACAAGACTAATATTTATTTTGACCCACTTTCACTACGATGAAATGGACTCTTACTGTTTTTACCCATGGAAAAACCTTTACAAGTGTCATCATGATCAAGGCTAAGATTAGCTATGCCTTTAACCATTTTCTCCAATGATGGAAGGGACTTGTAATGCAAATGAGCAATCCTTGTATGCCATAGATCGCTAGAACTAGAAAAGTCATGTAGAATATCTTGAACTGGATGGATGGAAATCTTGTATAGACGCTCATGCCAGTTGCCAATCACATGTGCTATCTTGATGCTAGAGTTCTTTGGCCAAGAAAGAACTCTCCCTTCTGAAAATGCAACTTGATAACCTTTGTCTTCCAAGGCTGAAACGCATACAAATTTCCTCTTGATTCCTGACAAAAACTAGAAATCACTTAGATGGAGGAGGATGCCATATTCTAAGTTGGGAGAGGTGGCTCTAGAACCTTTCATTGAGTGGCGTGCATCATCTCCAATTATCACTTGAAGATTGGTCTCTCTTTCTACCAACTCTTAAAGATGTTCCCTATAACCTGTAATGTGACAAGAGGCTACACTATCTATCAACTAGGTAAGGTTGTTAGTGGAAACATTGCTTGATAGGGTGGAGATGAAGATAAATCCATCTGAGTTGTCTCTTTCTTCCTTTTGAGACGAGACTTCATCAATATTCATAGCAGGTTGATTTGGTCTTGTCAAACAATCTGCTGTATAATGTCCATACTTGTCACATTTGAAGCACTGGATGGGGGAGAGATCTTTCTTCTTCTTAGAATCGGGTGGAGAATTTGATTTTCTATATTTTTTCCTCTTTAAGTTCCTTTCCTCCAATCTCCTCATTTCTTCTTTGTAGTTTGAGTGGTTCAAACATGATTGTCTTCATTGTGAGATCTTTGGCCATTTCCTCTCATACCCAACCTAGATTATTCTTCGATATAATCTGTACGAACATGATCAAACTTGGGAAACTTAGATCTCCCACTAATACATTGAATAAATAGTTCCGAAGATTGATGAAGACCATTCAATTCTAACATGATTAGATCTTTATCCACAACTTGATGTCCAATGGCGCATAGTTGATCCCTTAACTCAGTAATCTTCAGGAAGAATGATATGATTGTTTCTCCTTTCTCCATATTGATTTGATGAAGTTGTTGCCATAGGGAAAGGGCTCTACTAGTAGTTTTAATCTCATAAAGTCCTTCCAAGGTCTCGAACATATCTCTAGTAGTTGTTATCTTGGAAATAAGTGGCACTAAGTGATCCTTCATTGAATCAATCAAAATCTTCTTGGCATTTATGCCATTCTTCTTCATTTGAAGTTTCTCAACTTCATCGGTTGGTTTAGATACTTCATCCTTTCCTACAAACTCAAGAAGATCATTTTCTTCTAGTGCAATAAGAATTCTATATTTCCATGAAGTGAAGTTTGATGCACCTTCAAGCCTATCTTCCACCTTAAGTTCGTTCACCATTTTCTATGCTAATAAGGCTAGAGGACTTCATTCCTTTAGAGAAATATGATCAAGATATTCTTAAACTTGTCTTTGATACCATGTTATTTTATGATCAGATTTAGAGTAAGTAGATATAAGACTATTCAATCAAATTTGCATAGTATATACCCTAGGAAAACCCTCCAACATGAGGGAGGAAAACCCAAAAACAAGTATCTCTATCATATATATCAAATAAGAACAACAAGATGATTTTATAATTGTCAAGTAGAAAGACCAATATGAATCACTTCACTCCTTGAAGCAAGATAGATACTAATGAATCAAATCTACTCTTGAAATACATTGATCTGCTCTTGGGAATACACGATCTACTCTTGATATGCAACATTCACTTGATATATAAATTGCACTTGATATTATATAATGCTTATGAAAAGAGAACCGATCTTTATTTATACCCAATCATAGGCATCCTTTCACCAAGGGTCAGCCTCCTTTGAAACAAGATGACTTTACACAAAGGTTGCGGACTTCCACAAAGTCGGCCTCTTAATAAAATAAATATATTTTACATAAAATGAAGTGCTTCTTCATTTAACCTTGGCCTTTATAAATATGCAAAGGCAACAACTACTTTCATATTTGAATGTAGTCGGCCAAGGAGACTCTCGCTGCTACAACCACCAACAGTTGGAAGATATTCTTTTCCAACTATATCTTACTTCCTTTGTAAGAGTTATGCCTCTTTAGCTTGGATGAATGCACATTGTTTATTAAAGGACATCTTCTTGTTGTTGAAGGTGTGTATCCTGTATCTAATTTTAATCTCAATACATCAACATAAGGTTATGCTAACATCTTAAGAAGCAACATATATGAGGCCTCCTTGTTACTTATTTGCAATTTATGTTGTAAATTTTCTTGCATACAATGATTTTCTTGGTTATCTTTGTTCCATTTATTTTATCGTATTTTCTTACATACAATGTTTTATTTCATTATCCTTATTGTCGTATCCTTATAACACCTTTGTAGTTGCTCGCCATGTGTTAAGAAAGATTCACTTGGTAAAATATTTCCTTTCAATTTACATAGATCAGTTAACTTGAAATAAAAATCCTTTGCTTGGCAACTCTTTTGTAGGATGAGTTGAATATCATAACACATCTTTCTAGATTATTTGACTCTTCTTTTTCCCATGTACAGGATGAGTTGACTATTATAGCACCACTTTGTAGACTATTTGACTCTTCCTTTTACCTTTGTAGGGTGAGTGGAACTAGAGTAACACATCTTGCTGGTATATTTTTTACTCTTCCTTTCTGTTTTCTCATGGATTTAACAATATAACACAACTTATTGTTCCATGAGAATCTCTACTTAAATGGATCACCTAGCATAACATTGCTTGATATCCCATGGAATCCATGTTCCACCCCTCTCTCTCTTTCATGGATCACCTAGCATCACACAACTTGCTAGCCTATGGAATCTATGTTTCCCTTATCCTTCCCTATGAACCCATAGAAAAAAATTCCTTGTCAGTTGTTGGATCATGGTTCATCGCTCAATGCATGCTCTTTTTGTTTCACTGTGACCACTTGTACTCTTGTAATATCATTCTGAGAATGATATTAGTAGCTAAGAAATATTGATTATTGAGGTCTCTTCAACTATTTTCAACTCGAAGCCTTTATTTTTAGTACTAACCCCTTTTGTGTGCATTTTTTATTTGTTTGTCTCTTTTCTCCCTTCATTTATCTGTATCCCGTTTTGTTTGTCCTTGTAAGTGATTGTGTGAGTTAATATGCTAATATCGAGGGCTTGTTTTCTTAAATTGTATTAACTCCTTGTAATCTTGCTACCTCTCTCTTTGTCTCTCTTTTAAATTACCATGAGTATGCATGTAGGCTCATACTCCCACTAAAGTTGGGGATAAATATAACATTTTTAATTGTAACACAAACCAAATAACATACACCTTCATTCAAGTTTGAATCAATATGAAGTGGATGAAATTGTTCCTATTTAGTAGGGGGTCAGCCCTCCAAAGGATAAGGATGTGGTTCCAATGGATGAATTTGTTTGTGTATAGGAAAACAATATGGTTAAAATGGGACCCATGCACAATGGTCATTCCTTTGGCCTCAAGGATATATTTGGTGTAGAGTCTGATGAAGAAGCACAGTACTCCAACATTATTGTAGGCATGGATGTGGTGGAATAGAAATCTTGATGCATGCGAAATTATTTTTCTCCTATTTAATTTTATTGATATTAGACAAATGCCAACACTCCATTTTGTAAAGGTTTTTTTTTTTTTCCTTTTGGGTTTTTTTGCCATTGCTACTATTTATTGTTTGCTAAAAAGTCCCATCAATTTCTAATTTTGCTAAAATATAGAGACTTGATATAAAGGGGAGATAAACCTTCTTCTTAGGTTTTGTAATTTTTTAAATATGTAAAGGGTACCTATATAGTCGTCACAATATTCACACATGATACCCAATGATAAAATTATCATACAGTACAGGATAGTTGCTTATCAGTTTCAATTATAGTTGGTAATTATTCTAGACTTTGTAATTATGTTTCATATGTTTCAATATTAATACAAGTATAGCCCTATGGCCTTTTGCCAAAAAAATTCAAAATTCAAAATGCTTTCTATAAAAAATTCCAACAATATTCATATCTAGTGCACAAAGGGTACCCCTTTTTTAGTCAAGTAAGATTCTTATTGAACTGGATTACTCTAAATTCTAAATGCATTTAGACTATGTATATATTTCATAAAGAGCATTATTTTCATATACAATCTACCTATATAGTTACAAATTTAATTGAATTTATCCAAGGAAGAAAACACTTATAGAAAAAAATTAAGCACCACTTATAGTAGATGTATGTAGGAAAATGCGGTGATCAAAACAAATAAATCGAGATCAAATGACCTACATACCAATGAGACTCTACATGCAAGTATACAAACTTATTTAAACTAGTTTAACTTCCCAAGAGGTGTCACATTGTTCTCTATCTCATAGGATCCCTAAAGCCAATATTTTTCTCTCAGATCATAGAGCAAATGACTTAGGAATGACAACTCCAATAATGAGTGATATTGTGATCTACGTGCCTGAATGCACTCTAAGTTCTATATGATATGTTAAAACTACAATGATTAAGCTAGTATGAATATAGTGATATGATAAAGATATTGTTAAATTATCCTCATCATGATATAGTAGCCTAGATATACTATTGATATGAAAATCAAATACTTTTAAATGTTTATGATGATATTTTAACAAAGAGAGGGTAAAATACTTAGTATATTAGACTATAATGTAGATGCATGAAACTTGGATATATCAAAAATGAAGAATGAGAGCTCTATTTATATGGAAAATAGGGCGATGGATGGTTAAGATTGAATAATCTTAACAAGGGCTTGGATTGAAAGTTAATCAATCCATGTTTACAATTTTCACTAATGAAATGGTGACAATTGTCAACAAGAGGTTGATAGAGAGGAGATGTAAGAGGTATTAAATACCTAAGACGACATGAAGGTTACCTTAGGAGGTAATGGTTAAGGTTAGATTAGGGTTATCCAATGGATAAAGCCTTTACCCAAGGGGTAAACTCTTGTGCAAGGGATAATAGGATAACTAGGGTCAACGCCATGAATGCTTGGTGAGACCCTTGGGTTAGGTGAGGGTTGCGTTAGAGAAAAAGTCTCTAACCATGTGGGAAAGTTGAGCTAACCGTTAATTGTTAGGAATACTTTGGGGGAAATTTTGTAAGAGTCCTTCCAAATTTGGGGAACTCAACAAGTTAGCTTGTTGAAGGAAATAAAGCTTTTAATGCATTTTAGAAGAATTTCTTCCAAATTAGAGAAGTGACCTCCTCAAATTTAGGGAAAGGACATTATTAGAGGGATTAGGCTAATTTAAAAGGGTTTAGAATAATCTAGAAGGCTCTAGAAGAAGTTTAGGAGGCAAGTGGGAGATATTGGAAAATGCAAGTGGGTGATGGAAAAGAATTTTAATTAAAGTAAAATGTTTTATTTCAACCAAAATAGATGGAAATTGCATTAATACAAGTGGGGGGATTTAATTAAATGTAAATGTTGGTGTAAATAAATATTCATTTTGGATATTATTACACTTTACTTAAGTTAACTTAGGATAATGCATCTCTTCGTAGTTTGGATTTGAGACACTTAGGGAAGTGTGCACATACGGATAGAGCTTGTAGGAGAAATTCCACCTTTTGTGGTCTTATTTTGCTGTTACACTCCACATTCGGTGGGTCATCCACCTCTTGTGGAATATTATATTATTTCTCCTACCTACCCCTAGTATTTCTTACCTACCCTTGTTTCTCATTGAGCCACATGTCATAATTGTGTGCTCGTACATCCATATGGCCTTGCCTATATTAGTAGGCCTATATTCATTGTATTGGTTAATCTAGTTGATCATTTGCATATTGATGAGAATACAGTTTTGATCTTGTCATTCTATTATCTCTCCTTTTATGCTTTTCATTGTGCCCTTGATCTTGGAAAAATCCTACATGGTATCAGAGCCATTGGGGCTTCATTGATTAGTTTTTTGGAGACATTTTGGAGGCTTCAATTTTTGGATTTGGGGATCTTCATTTTTTGGGGGCATCATACAGCGATTTGGACATCACCATTGAATCCAGGAGGCCGTTTCCATAAATTTCAACTATAAAGTCGATCTATTTTGGTGAGAAATTTTTTTCCCCATTTTGGCTATTATTGTATGGATTTCGAAATTTTTTTATTTTCTGAAAAAAAAATTCGGAAAAAAAATAGAAAAACAGCGATCAAAAAATTTTTTTGAAAAAAAATAAAAATATTTTCATTTTTTTTTGGGGGTCTGCAGACCCCCCCGTACTCTGCAATACCCTGCAGGTTGCAGGGCAGTACTTGCTGTCAGAGACGCCGCCGCCGCCACCGCCGCCTCGCTCCACACGCCATCGGTATCTCTGAACTCCCGCTGGCCGCCCCACTCCCACCATCGGCCACCTCAGCTCTCGGCCCGCTGCCAGCCCCCTCGGCTCCCGGCCCACTGATATCTCCTTCTCCAGCGACGCCTTTCTCCCACCGACGGTCCACTAAACCGACGGACCTACGCCCGCCACGTGGCAGGCGGCCACTGGCCCGCAATCAACAACCGGCAGCCCAGTCAACTGCCATGTCACCTACCACACAGAGCTGATGCAGACCACCACGTCAGTAGTCTGTACACCCAGTTAGCTGCCCAGTCACCGCGCCCAGTTAGTAGTCCGTACTGTACGGACGCCCAGTCAACAGGGAGGTGAAGTTTTCACAACGGTCATACAGTCATCAAATTTAAGCTCATAAATTGCTGACATCAGCGCTACATCAGCAAACTTTTTGACAATTTTCAACCCCTCTCCATTGAGGTTTTCAGTTTTGTAGTCCAACTTTGAAAGGCCATATCTTGCTCATTTTTTATCCTTTTTTGGTGCAATTATTTTTGAAATGGGCTAAAATTTCATGATCTTTGCAGTGGTGTGGTTATTTTCTAATTTTGGTGCACAAGTTTTTCAGAATTTTTGGATTCTCTCAGCTGTACCTATCCAATCCTCAATTTTGCAACTTCAAAGGCCTCGTTTGAGCTCATACGACCTCTTTTTCAGGTGTTGTTTTTTTTGAAAGTGCATGTTTTTTCGTCTACTTTCATAATCTATGATCAGATTTTAGAGGTTTTGAGTGGAAATTGTACTTTCAGATATTGGTCTTATTTGGCCTATTAGGTACTTGTAATGTGCTTGGATCTTAGTTTAGATCTCTTGCATTATCAGGTTGAATCTCTTTTGGCCTTATTGAGGCAGTTGTAAATTGTAATCAAAAGTCCACTTTGCCATTTTTTGCAAGTGGCCCATTGTATACGCACTAATTATAAAGTGCCAAATCATCACTTTTGGGGGGGTTCTTTGATTGAGTGAATTTGGGGGGGAGTGTCTTGTGTGATTGTGCCTCTCTTTGTGCTCTTTCATTTTTGTTGCAATGAGTCCTCATAAATTTCCACCTTTAACTCCACATAATTATGCATCATGGAAAATTAAAGTATGGAGTAAATTAATGGAAAAAGCTCTCACGCATTACATAGATGGAACAATAATAGCACCACCTGATCCTAAGGCTGGTCCTAATGCTCAGTTAGAATGGCTCACAAAGAATTGCATGGCTCTTGGAACTTTGCACAAGTATGTATCAGATGACCTCATTTTTCACATTGAGAAGTGTACAAGAATCAAAGAGGCTTGGGATATGTTTCAAAAATTGTATGGTCAAGTTGATGAAATCAGAGGCTATAAAATTGACAATGAGCTCACCAACTTGGATCCCAAGAGTTTTGATACAATCCAAGATTATGTCACCACAGCAAATGAGCTAAGAGCAAAGCTTAAGGATTGTGGAATTGACAAAAATGATGCTCAATTGATGTTCAACTTGTTGGACAAGCTTGCACCAGAATATGCAGCATTTGTGTCTAGCTTCCAAACTCATCGTTTGACAGTGGGGAGTTCCTATGTTATGCCTTCATTTGATGCTTTCATAGAAATGTTAATATTGGAACAATCTAAGTTGTTGAACATGGGACTTCTCAAGTCTTCAAAGTCCAAGGCTTTGGTGGCTAATCAAGGGAATCAAGAAAGTCAAGGCAAAGATTCCAACAAGAAGAAGAAGCACTCTAAGTCTAAGCCACACCAGGAAAAAGGACAATCATCCTCTCCATCACAAGGTGATTTTTCATCCTCTTCCAAGAAGGGGACACCACCTAAGAAGGATAAACTAACTTGTGCATATTGCAAGAAGTATGGTCATGATGAGCATCAATGCCACACAAAGCAAGTCGATGAGTTAACTAATCTTCTTAAGAAAAACAACATGAACTTGCCATCCGCCTACACAAAGAAGGATTCATCTCCTTCCTCTTCCTCACATTCTAAGGGAAAAGGGCAAGCATTTGTGGCTACAACAGGTTCTTCGCAGCCATGGATACTTGACTCGGGTGCCTCATATCACATGGGTTCTACAAAGGAGCAGTTTTCTTCATTGGAGCCATCAAAGGTACCTCACATTTACATAGGTGATGATACACAAGTAGAGGTTGAAGGGAAAGGTTCAGTTGACATGGATGATGGCACATTTGAGAATGTTCTCTATGTTCCTAACTTGTCTACTAACCTTCTCTCTATCTACCAAATCACTCACTATAGGAATGGGAAAAAGGTTGAGTTTACACCAGATTCAGTTGTGGTAAGGGAACTTGATGATGATGCCTTGGTAGCAGTGGGACAAGTCAATGACAACTCAAGACTTTATTCATTCTCCCACTTTGTGCCAAGTTCACCTTCTAGGGCCTTTCTTACTCATTCAAATTCAGAAAGTAAGCTATGGCATGAGTGGTTTGGTCACCTCAACTACCGCTATCTTCAGCAGCTCAGCACTAAAGACATGGTCATAGGTCTACCTCGAATCGGTTTTTCAGAGGGTGTATGTTCAAGTTGTTCCATGGGAAAGCATCCCAAAGAGAAGTTTGATAAGGGGAAAGCTTGGAGAGCATTGGAAGTTCTTCAACTTGTTCACAGCGATGTAGCAGGTCCATTTCTAGCACCTTCATTTAGCAAGGCCCGCTATGTCCTCACCTTCATTGATGACTACTCCCGCTTCACTTGGGTCTACTTTCTCATTCATAAGAGTGAAGTATTTGACAGATTTCAGGACTTCAAGACTCGTGTGGAGAAGCAATCAGGGAAAGTAGTCAAGATTCTTCACATAGATAATGGAAGGGAATATGTGAACAAAAGACTTGAGGATTTTTGTACATTTGAGGGGATTGATCTTTAGCATTCTGTCGCATACACTCCACAGCAGAACAGGGTTGTAGAACACAAGAATAGAACTCTCAAAAAAATGGCTAGTTGTATGATACATGCACGTTCTCTTGACCCCGCCTTTTGGGCAGAGGCTATCAGTTGTGCCACACACATCCAGAATTTGGTTCCTCACAAAGCTTTGCAAGGTATTACTCCTTTTGAAGCTTCGGCTGGTAGGAAACTGATTGTGAGACATTTTAGAGTCTTTGGGTGTCTAGCATGGGCCCGCATACCTCTGCAAAAATGCAAGGCATTGGAACCTCAGAGTCGGCCTTGCATATTTGTTGGATATCCTGAGGGTGCTAAGGCATACAAATTGATGGATCCTGAGACACATGAGGTGTTCATTGAGAGGAGTGTTCACTTTGAGGAAAGATCTCCTAGCTTAGCCTCTCTACCTCCTCCACCTTCCTCCATTGTGGATAGTGATGTTAGTGATTCAGATGATGAGACTCCTTCAACTCTGACTCGTAGGGTTACACCTCCGTAGGGTCCACTTGCAGTTGAGGAGCCTCATTCTCCACCTCCACCTCGACCTCGTTGGGCTCGATAGACACTTGGGTCTGCGGGTTCTCTTGATGGGGATCCTTCAGATACACGGAGAACTTGATCACAACATCAGGATCTTCCACATGCATTCATTGCTACCACTTCCTATCCATAGACATTTAGGGAACCATCAAGGGTTCCTAAGTGGGACCAAGCTATGGAGGAAGAGTATAGTTCCTTGATGAGGAACAACACATGGGAATTAGTCCATCTCCCTAAGGGGAGAAAGATGGTTCGATGTAAGTGGATCTATTGGACCAAGTTTGCAGTGGATGGTAGTGTGGATAAGTATAAGGCTTGGCTTGTTGTGAAAGGTTTCTCTCAGGTTGCAAGTGCTGACTATACTGAGACCTTTGCACTCGTAGCCAAGATAAACTCCATTCGTTTGACCCTTGCTATTGTTGCAGCTCATGGTTGGGTTGTACATTAGATGGATGTGAAGAGTGATTTTCTTCATGGTGATCTTGATGAGGAGATTTATATGGAGCAGCCACAGGGTTTCATCCAGGATACTTCCTTGGTTTGCAGACTAAGGAAATCTCTCTATGGCCTTAAGCAGGCCCCCAAGGCTTGGTACGCCAAGATGGATTCCTTTCTTCTCTCCATAGGGTTCACTAGGTGTCATTCTGGTCCGAATGTCTGCATTTTGTGACTGGATGACTCTCACTTGATACTTGTGCTCTATGTTGATGACTTGTTCATTACAGGGAGTACCACATCCATCATTAGCAGGGTCAAATCTGCTTTGCATGACAGATTTGCTATGACTAACTTGGGTCTTTTGCACTACTTTCTTGGGATAGAGATTTCATAGTCACCTTCCGGGATTACACTATCATAGCCCAAGTATGCTCTTGATCTACTTGCACGCTTTCATATGGCTGATTGTAAGCCTACCCCGACTCCCTTTCTCTCAAGAGTCAAGCTTGAGGCTTAGTGTTCTTCTCCTCCAGTTGATGCCACTTTGTATCATCAGCTTGTGGGTAGTCTCATCTACTTGACTCATACACGCCCTAATATTTCATTTGCAATTGGCATGGTTTCCCGCTTCATGCAGGAACCACATGAGCTTCATTGGAAAGCTGCCAAATGCATCCTTCATTACATTCAGGGTAAACATCACTATGGGATTCACTATGCAGCAGGCATAGGACTTCGCTTGGTTGGTTACACAGACTCCGATTGGGCTGGCAATCTTGATGATCATAAGTCTACTTCTGGTTATAGTTTTCACCTTGGTTCATGCCCCATTTGTTGGCAGAGCAAGAAGCAACATGCTATTGCTCTCTCTTTGACTGAGGCTGAGTATCGAGGCACTGTTAACGCAATGACTGAGACCATTTGGCTCCAGCAGATTCTCACAGAGTTTGAATTCACCACTCCATGGCTGACAGTTCTACGTTGCGACAATCAGAGTGCTATTGCAATCTTGAAGAACCCAGTCCAGCACCAGCGGACCAAACATATCGAGATTCATATGCACTATATCCGAGACCTCATTTAGGAGCAGGTCATTGATTTCCAGTATTGTCCTACAGCAGAGCAGGTTGCTGACATATTCACCAAACCTTTCACCGAGAGT
The DNA here is from genome assembly GCF_030272615.1 of Cryptomeria japonica. Classification (NCBI taxonomy): domain Eukaryota; kingdom Viridiplantae; phylum Streptophyta; class Pinopsida; order Cupressales; family Cupressaceae; genus Cryptomeria; species Cryptomeria japonica. The sequence goes on from NC_081407.1 coordinate 726,402,632, forward strand.
AAGTTCCAGTAGTTGCGAGCTCTCTTGGGGGTGCGGGATGTGTCATTAGGGGGGGTCAGCTGACTTCCCCTTGCTCTCTTATGGGGGGGGACTTTTTCCTCTTTGAGGTTTTGTCCTTCTTCTTTGAGAATCTTTTCTACATTCATCTCTCTTTTGGGGGGGAGTTTTTTCCCATTGGGTTTTCTCCCTTTCTCCATTTGTGAGAGATTGCATTGCATGATTTTTCTTGCATTTGCATATTGTACATGGGTACCTATCATGGCCTAGTAGCCAGGACCCATCTTGCATTGTTGACTTGAGTCTTCATTTCCCTAAGTTGCACTTAAGGGGGGGTGTTGGTGTAAATAAATATTCATTTTGGATATTATTACACTTTATTTAAGTTAACTTAGGATAATGCATCTCTTCATAGTTTGGATTTGAGACACTTAGGGAAGTGTGCACATAGGGATAGAGCTTGTAGGAGAAATTCCACCTTTTGTGGTCTTATTTTGCTGTTACACTCCACATTCGGTGGGTCGTCCACCTCTTGTGAAATATTATATTATTTCTCCTACTTACCCCTAGTATTTCTTACCTACCCTTGTTTCTCATTGAGCCACATGTCATAATTGTGTGCTCGTACATCCATATGGCCTTGCCTATATAAGAAGGCCTATATTCATTGTATTGGTTAATCCAGTTGATCATTTGCATATTGATGAGAATACAATTTTGTTCTTGTCATTCTATTTCTCTCCTTTTATACTTTTCATTGTGCCCTTGATCTTGGCAAAATCCTACAGTAAATTAAATGAATAGGAAGGAAGGGTAATTAATAAAATAAAGTGATTTATTTAATTAAAGGCTAGAAAAGGTTTAGGTGAATTTAATTAAATAAATTGAGTAATTCATTTAATCAAATAGATGAAAATGAAGAAATTAATTAAATAAGATTTAATTAAGAAGAGGGATGGGGTTAAAATAGATATTAAATATTTATTTAAGAAAGTGGTCAAATTTATACGTCTAGATTTTGCCCCTCTTTGAAGTGGCGTGTGTGCACGTGTTCATTCAAAGAAAATCGCTGGATATGCTACCAAAATTTGATCGATATGATGTCATTGCCAAATTTTTTGATATGAAGTCAATATGAAGCTCATGTCGATATGAGACTGATGATGATGTCGATTCAATATGAAGCCAATATGGAAATTTGATATGATAATGATGATATGATGCCCCAGATATGAAGAATTGATTTGATATGAAGATGGTGTCGATATAAGACTGATATAAAATTGATGTCGAGATTCGATATGATTTCCTAGATATGAAGAATTGATTTGATATGAAAAGTCGATATGAAGCTGGTGTCAATATGAGACTAATATGAAATTGATTTCAAGATTCAATATGATACCCTATATATGAAGAATTGATTTGATATGAAAATTCAATATGAGACTGATGTTGATATGGTATTGATGTCGATATGAGACTGATATGAAATTGATGTCAAGATTCGATATGATAATGCCCCCTCAAGAGATCACTTATGAACTAAAGGAATGAATGATCTTTCAAAAGAAGAGGAATGTTATTTGAAAGATAGAAGCATGGATAGTTGATGACATGAATGGGTTTGATAAGATTGATTAGATTGATTGGATTGGTACGATTGAGATCAAGTTTGGTTTTAGGAATGACACCTCCTGTATAAGACAAAGATGATCAAAACGTCTGGTTTGAGAAATGATATATCCTGTATAAGACTTGATCAAAATGTCTGGTTTCAGGAGAGATACATCTTGTATAAGACATGATACAATGGATTCAATCAAATTGATTGATAGAATTAATAAGATTGAGATCAAGTCTGGTTTCAAGAATGACACCTCCTATATAAGATAAATATGATCAAAATGTTTGGTTTCAAGAATGATATATCCTGTATAAGACCTGATCAAAACGTTTGGTTTTGGGAAAGATACATCCTGGATAAGACATGTTTAAGTTGATGATGATAGATGGATGATGAAGATACAAAAGTGAAGAAAGATTCCATGATGATGTGATAGATATGCATGTGATGGATGCAATGATGAATGTGAGTAGATGATGATGATGAGATGTATCTTGAAAATGAGATGTATGATGATAATGATAATGATATGAGATGTATAAATGCAACCTAATGAATGAAATTGAGTATGAAATGCCACTAAATGATCATTTTAATCCTATCATTGTCATTCATGTTAGTCACTTATTTTTTCTCTTTGTGTGATCATTGAGATTTTGATATGTTGAAAGTTACTACAAGCATCATGGTATAAATGGACCATAATGACTTGAGTATAACTTACATGTTTTTTGATATTGCAAGATGATACAAGCATCTAGGTATAATTGAACCAAGATGACCTGAGTGTTGCTTGTGTAAAACAAACAAGAGTTAACCATTTGTATGTGCAAAATGGAAAATGTATTCAATGATATGTTTCCAATCATGTCTCGAGACAAATTTACACCATATGAATGATCGCCTCACAAACAAAAAACCAAAGAAAAATATTAGATTCTTTCATTGCTTCTCTAGCTCAGTACATCCTTGAGTAGCTTAGGAGATTTAATGATTCAGAAATCAAGATACAAATAGTCAAAACTTCATGCCAAATGTAAACAAATCACAATTCAGAAAAAATCATCCATCATGTGTGTGTTGAAGTTGTAGTTGGATAATGATCTTATTTTCTAGTCTGATGAGCAGTTTTGACAATGGTTTCCTTAGTATGTTACGATCTTTGTTTGTTGTTTGAATGCTAAAGCGAGATGAATGCTACCCTCAGCTATGGACATTTGTATATGTGGATATATACATTGATAACCAAGCCATGGTGGGATATGATATGGATAACTATTTAGATAATCAAGGAGAGTGACTATGCTAAGTATGTTTGGGATAATGTTGTGTGTATAAGTGTCCTACAATGGATATGGGCTAAGATCATATGGATTAAAGATATGATGTGAGTACCGATAGATAGAGGAGTTGTTCTCTCACAAATAGTTCCTATTGCCAGGTTTTCACCACTTATTTTAATTGCAATTTTATATTTGTTTTTCATTTTTTTGTATTTTTCTGAATTTTTTGGTGCCTATTTGCTAGGTTTTCACCCTAGTGGCGATTTTTGATACTTTTTCTTATTTTTTTTGCTTTTTGTCTGATCTGTGCATTGGACAACTCAAGTGTATAACTTCTTGAGATGGATGTTGTTGGTTGGTTCATCGAGCATGTCCCCTTCTAAATTTGATAACTGATATGCTCCCGATCCATAGGTTGATATGATGGCAAAGGATCCCAACTAGTTAGGTTCAAATTTCCCCTTCTTTTCTTGATCTTGCTGATATTTGGGATTTTCTTTTGAAACTATATCACCAATTTTGAAATCCCTTAGGATGACTTTGTGATTATAGCTTCTGCACATTCGTTGTTGATATGCCTTGAGATGGTCATAGGCACGTTGTCATTTTTCATCAAGAAGCTCTAGTTCCTGCAACCTGTTCATTCAATATTCTTCATCTGGTATAAGGCTCTTCAAAGTTACTCAGAGAGATGGGATTTCTACCTCAAGAGGTAGAATTTCTCCTTAACCATACACCAATGAATATGGTGTAGCCCCTGTAGGTGTGCAGATACTCTTTTTGTAGGCCCAAAGTGCTGGATTGAGTTGTACATGTTGACTTGATGATGATTTTGTATTGGATGACTCTATGTATTGTCATTGATGGCACACATATATGTTCTAATTGTCATAGTCATCTTAGTTAAGATAAACTGGTACTGTTGAGTCAAATGTATCATTAACCGATATCATATGTATAGTTGAAGTTAAACCGGTATGAAGATGTCTAAACTGATATATATAGATAACCGGTATATGTAGTTATGTCAATTGGTTTTGATCAATTCTAGAGTTACTAGTTTGTGATGTAGCAACTAAAGACAAGGAGGAGTGTGGGGACAATCATCCAGAATGGATTCAAGTGAATCAGTCTATGAGTTTGAAGCGGTCTACACTAAACTAGTATCAATTTTGTAACTAGTTTCCCAGTTTGTGTGATAAGTTATCATCGGTTGTGATGTGTTACCACCAACCGATACTATGGTTGTGATTTTTGATGTGTTGAGAAAGATTGTCCTGATTCAATGAACCTACAAAATTGTGTTAAGTTTCAGGAGCCAACATGAAATCTAATGTCTATAAAAAGACATTGTGATGAGTTATTTGTACATAGGAGATGCAAGCTATGTTATGAGTTGGAGTTGATGCGATTTTTTTAAGGAGTTGTAGAGTATGTCAGTGATACACTAATGTATATGTATAAAAGGATCTAAACAAGAAAAAGATGAGCTATTTCTTAGATCATTTCCACTGTTGTTTTCTAACAACTACAACAATTAAATTCTTTAACTGGGTAACCTCTAACAAGCTTTATTGTACAAATCCTCTAACAAGGTGATTCATTAAATTGGATCTAAATCCTCCACAGAGGCTACCTTTAACCAAGTATAGATCCTAATAGGGCTCTGCATCTCTAACAAGATTTGTTCCTAACAGAGCACTTGTAGACCTTAACCAGTCTATTACCTATTTTTGCAGATAGTTAACTTGTGAGTTCTATCTCACCCTAGTTTTTACCAATTGGGTTTCCCATGTATAAATACTTGTGTTATGGTGGATGTTTTGATTGTTGTGAATGTTGTTATAACACTTTGGAGTACATGCAAAGTCATTGGTAAATTGTTTAATTGTTTTTTCCAGTCTACAATCAAAGTGTTATTATTTTTGGTTTTACTGATTCCCTCCCCCCTCTTAGTGCCTTATAAGTTTATCAATTGGTATCAAAGACTAACTTCCTTAAGGCTGAACCCCTTGGAAGGAAACCCTAAATCCATTATGCGGGATAGGAGTTATAGAGAGATGGCTAGAAAACTTGTTGAAACTAGGGATGAGCTAGAAACCCTGAGAGGCAAATTTGAGGCTGCACAAGCAAACAGGAAAGAACTGATTGAGCAATTATTGGAGATCTCTTAAAACAACTCTTTAGATGAGGCAAACATTGATGCACTAGTTGAAGAAGTGGAGAAGCTGAATGGTGAGAAACTTAACCTAAGGAGAGAACTTGAAGCCCTTACAATCCCTATGAGTCAATAACTTGAAGCTAGGAGGCAAAATGAAGACCAGATCAAAGAGAAAGATCATGAGAACTTGAAGATCAAGCAAGAGAATGTAAATTCACATGAACACTAGCATGAGGAGAAGGAAGAAAAAGAATAATTACAAGAAGATCTTGGAACGACAATGTCTCTTAGAGAAACTTTCATGAAGCATAATGAAGATCTTACTAAAGAGCTTACTGAGGCTAATGAGAAGCTTGATAAATTCAACAAGAGTTCCTCTATGCTGGATGAATAGATTCAATCTCAAAGGATGAAAGGTGATATATCTGGGTTAGGATAAAATACATCTGAGAAAGGTGAACCTTCTAGTACCAAGAGTGACATGCATGAAGGTAAATCTGCTCCTAACTCTCAGAACCCTATTGGTAAGAAAGCTTACAAACCTTTTTTCTTTAACTATCTTAAACTAGGACATACTACTAATGTTTGTAGAAGAAAATTTGATGCTAATATTGGTTATGGACCTAATACTAGGTATGTGCCTAAAATATTTTAAAGTTATTGTTATACATGCAACATGTATGGTCATAGATCAGTTGAATGCAAATATGGAGCAAATAATCCTACACCTCACATGAATCCAAGATCTATTGGTGACTGGAGAAGGAATTTCACTGACCAGAGGAACACAAATTGGCAAAGACCCTATGTTAATTATTCTAGTCCTTATGAGATGGAAAACAGAGTCAATGTGACTTGTTTAATTTCCACCAACTTTCAACATGTGGCTATGAACTGCAGAAGAAGAATAGGAAGGGGAAATTCAGGACCTTGGAGAGCATCTGGAATGTGTTGCTATCATTGTCATAAACTGGGACACATTTCTAAGTTTTGCAAAACAAAGAAGAACCAACCAGTAAGTCACTCTATAGATCGGAAAGGAAAGCAGAAGGTTGATGTTGAAGAAACCAGAGCCGACATGAATAGGATCTGGAAGAAGAAAAGTGATGATAAAGCATCAAAGGTTGCTAACACTTCACCTAGTGTGGAGAATCCTACATCAAGAAAACTAAGCTTTTCAACAAGCTTAAGGGGAGCATATCGGTAAATCTATTTCCAGACCCCTTGAAGACAGTATAGTAAGTAAATTTTGCATTTTGAGTTGAGATATATGAATTTTGATATTACTGGCAATCAATTTTCTAAGGATTACCAACCGGTTGATATACCTATCGATAAAGGCAAATATTTAAAGTGGTAATTAGGATATTTTACCCTATTGATAGTGCAATAAATGCAATGGGTAAAGTTAATGAAAAACTATATCGCTAAGTCATTTTTACCCTATTGCATTTGAAGATCATTTTGTGAGCATTTGCAAAGCAAAACAGAGCATTCTCAGAAGATTGTGAATGGATTCTGAACTATAGACTGATAAGTTAGATCGGATTTGAAGCAAAGAAAAGAGAATTAAGTGTGCAAGCGAGAGAGAAACCAGAAACCCTAGCAGCGTGAAGGAAACAACGTATTTTGTTTAATCTTCTCTCTCGAATCAAAGATTATTTAGAATGGCATCATCATCTACACCAATAGAGAGTCTTTTTATCACTGCTAAATCCATGGAGTCAATGGGGACGGACAAGATAGAGTCTTATAATGCATTATCACAAGTACCCAAGGTGTTTTGATTAAAGGTGATTAGCCAATTTTAATAGATTGCAAAATTGAGAATCTAGGTTTATTGGCAATCTATTCCTAGCTAAAATCTTTATGCGACAAGAGTGGGAAGATCAAACCCGAATATAATAGGGTTTATGAGAAAGGTTTTCATAATGCGGTTTATTTTCTAGAGGGTTTTGAGGAAGAACATGTTAGGATCATCCTCAGCCGCGTACATGGAGGAAACATGTATCTTGATAGATCACATAGCATAACCAAGGAGTCTATTCATGCAGTAATCTGTGAAGTACTCAAGTTGAGGAAAATCTCGAAGGAGACTGTCATTGAACTGACAAAGACCATTGTTGATGGTCGTGCTATATCTTTCAATAACATTGAAGATGAAGGAGTCAAATTTGCTACAATGGTTATCGATTACCGAATATTTCATTCCAGCTAAATGAATAGTGTACCATTTGCCACCATGCATGCTGCCTACCGGATGCTGAAGGAAAATGCAGATTATGATCTATGTGAGGCAATGCAGAGCCAGTTAATGTTGAATCTATAATCAATCAAGAAGGACAACACTCAGAAGTTCAAATATGGGCAATTTTTGATCAGTTTTTTTTCTACTTTTAGAAGTTTATTACAGGTTTGGAGATATACAATGGTCTAAGGATACACCTGTTACAACCCAAATTAAGAATAGAATAAAGGCTATTAAGAGCACATTCCCAATTTCTATGAATAAGTATTTTAATGAGTTAAAATAAAATGAGCATGAGACTGAGGTTATCTGATGAAGTGGTCAAACATTTTGAGAAAGACATTCATTTCACTATGACCACTGATTTCTATTTAATGGAAGCTATTCAACTAAGAGAAGATGAAATGGAGGAAATGAGATATGAATTGAATTATGACTTACTGATTGGTTATGCTAGCAACCTCTTGGCATCACCTAAGGATACTAAGAAGGAAACGCCAGGAACTTATCGAGATAGGATTGCACCGACACAACCCAGAAATGAGAAGGAGAAAAAGAAGAAAGAAGATCAAGTGGCTTCTATGTCTATCGGTACAAGAATAACAAGGAGTATTCAAACCAAGAAGGAACCAGAACCTAAGGTGTATGCAAAGAAGCCAACTGCCACTAGGAAAAGATGCAGACATCTCATCTTACAAGAAGAACCTAAGGAAACTGAATCTGAGGAAGAAACAAAGAAGATGAAGGTAACTGGTAAGAAATCTAAACTAGTAGAGGATATTGCAAAACAAAGTACTCCTATTGATGTTGCAACTATCAAGAAAGTGATTCATTTTGAGAGGACTCTGAAAACATTAAAAAGAAATAAATTTGATAATGTAAAGGATTATTTTGATTCTTTTGATGAAGGTTAGAAACAAGAAGTGGCACAAGAGGTAATCAACTACCTGTGTCAATATAACCAGTTACCAAAAGATATTCAAAAGAGCATTTCTGATTGTTTATATTTAATTCTTAAAATTAAAGGGAAGATGATCATTGATCAAGATCAAGAGATTATTGACAGAATTTTTGTTCAATATTTTCCTAAGTTGTCTCGTGAAGAATTATCAGCAATGCTTGCTAAATACAAAGGACAATTTCATTAGAAAACAAGGAAACTGAGACTATTGGAAGGCAAAATTTAGACAATAGAAGATGATACTCATCAAATTGATAAGAATATTCAGAAAATGAATGAGCAATTGAAGGGCTATCATAATAGACCTGATCAAAGCAAAACTGGAGCTCCGTCAGAGCTGGATAATGAAGAAATAATTACACCAGATGAAGTCTAAACAAACAATAATAAAGATGACATAAATTCTCCATCTGTCATATTCTTTATGGATGAAACTGAAGATGTTCAGGATATTGTTGATACAATTGGTACCTATAATGAACTGGTTGAGGAAACAGAATAGGTACCAGATTTTGTAATTGAACATAAAGTAGAGGAAGCACCGGCTACAGAACAAAGTGTGGATATGCAACCACCATCGGTAAAGGAACACAATGTTGAAAGTCAACTACCACCGGTCATTACCCCAACATAGCATGAATAGACACATAAAGAGAAACCAGAGAAGAAGGCAGAAGAGAAAAAGGATGAAGAGAAGAAAACAAAGGAGAAGAAGAAAACCTTGACCAATGATGTGGATGATGATGAGGACTCTATGAGTTTTAAAGGTCCTATAGATATGGAAAATTTGAGTGCCTCTGAATTAATGGAGATTACTACTATGTGCGGGAAAAGCGGGTTGATGAAACTTAAAATGTGAAAATGTGGTCTCAAAGAACTAGTTCACACACCCACGGGACTTCTTGGTGCAAGTTATGGAGTCATGAAGAATGAATCAACTTCCCAAGGTAAGTTCCATGGTTCTCTATCTCACAAGGTCCCTCACACCAATGCCTCTGCTCTCAAATCACTGAGAAAAGTGGCTTAGGGATGACGAATGCAAGAACGAGGGATGCTTTATATTAATTTTACCATGAAATGTATCCTAGCTATGCATGATTCTACAAATGAAGTAAACTAGATTATAAGCTGACAAGGTTATTAGCAACACTATCCTAACATGATATACTAGTTGATTATCTAAGATAATGACAAAGGAAAAACTCTAAAATGCTTATTAGATTAATTCTTATTACAAAAAGAAGTTAGATGTATTGATAATTTTCAGCATAAATGAGATACTAAAAGCTTGTATGGATCCTTCAAATCGAGGAATGAGAGCTCTATTTATAGTGAAAATAGGGCAATGGATGGTCAAGATTGAAAGAGTTAATCAAGGGTCAAGTTTGAAAGTTATTAATCCATGTTTACAATTTTTACCAATGAAATGGTGACAATTGTCAACATAAGATTGGTTGAGAGGAGATGAAAGAAGCATTAAATGCTTGAGAAGACCTCATGGTTACCTTAAGAGGTAAGGGTTAAGGTTAGGTTAGGGTTATCCAATGGATAAAGCTTTTACCCAAAGGGTAAACTCTTGTGCAAAGGTTAAAGGGATAACCATGGTCAAAGCAATGAATGCTTGATGAGACCCTTGGGTTAGATGTAGGTTGAGTTTAGAGAAAAAGTCTCTAATCATGCTAGAGGGTTGAGTTAACCATTAATGGTTTGGAAGACTTTCAAGGTTAAGTTGTTGAAGACCTAAAGCCTTTAATGGTTTTCAAAGACCTTAAAGGTTTGAGAAGTTACTTCCCTTTGCTTAGGGATGTGACAATATTTAGGAGATGGGTTAGGCTAATTTAGAAGTGATTAGAAGAATCTAGAAGGGGGTTTAGAGAGGCAAGTGGGAGATGTAGGAAAATGTAAGTGGATGAGGAATAATAGGATTAATTAAACTAAACTGCTTTATTTCAATTTGGTTGCAAGTTGGGAAATTAAATAAATTAGATTTATTCAATTGGGGTAAAATAAATTTAATCAAAAAGTAAGGAGAATGGATTTAATTAAATTAAATGATTTATTCAATTAAATGATATAAAAGGGCTTAAGTGAATTTAACTAAATAAATTGAATAATTTATTTAATTAAATAGAAGAATGTGGCTGATTTAATTAAATTAGATTTAACTAAATAGAGGAATGAGAATAAAATGAACATTGAATATTCATTTAGGAATATGGTTATTTTTATACGTCTACATTTTGCCCCTCTTTGAAGTGACATGTGTGCACATGTTGATTCAAAGAAAATTATATGTCATCATGATTTGGTTATTATCAGTTTTCATGTCATTTTGAGATTTTCATGCCATGCCCCATATTTGATAGACGATGCCCCAGATTTGATAAATGATGTTGATAATGCCCCCTCAAGAGATGAATCAAAAATTTTGAAAATATGATTTGATTTAGATAAATTTGAAATATTTTATTGCATTGTAAAATTTTTGGCTATGTTGAATGTGGTTGATTGATTCATCTCCCGATAATGATGTTTGGTAGGGTTTTATGAGACACCACGAGCAATTTGTGCCTTCCTCCACATAACCCTATTTTTGATTTACCCTATTAAAGGGAAAAAGTGATTTCTTTTTGTCTTATTTGTGCTTATTGACTTTAGAGAAAGTGACACTTGGAGAAAAGTCAATGTGACAGTTCCTTATGCTTCTCATCGATTCGAGTGCATGTGGATGTATCAGAGGCCTGTCGCGTATGGACCACTGGTAAGTCAGCCTTTTTTACCCCTTTTTGGAATTTTATTTTGTCATTTTTTATCATGTTTTCAATTTTGTCATGCGGATTTGACAGTTTAGCGTGTCAGGGTCAAAGTGCAGTGCATACAATAGGTTTCGTAGTGCATGGGGGTCAATAAAATAGGTTAGCATCCAAAAAGATTAGGATTGTGTAGTGGTAGGTTAGGGTAGCACATAGGGTTAGGTTAGCACACCAGGAGTATAGGATAGCGCATAGGAGATACCTAGCACATAGGGCTCCTAGGGGGTTGCATGGGTAGGTATATCCTAGTGCATAGGGTTAGTTTTACAGTGCAAGAGCAGGATAAGATAGCGCATAGGGTAGTTTAGCGCTTAGGGTAGTTTAGGTGGCGCGTCAAAGAAAAGGGATAGCGCGTAGGTGTAGGCTAGCACATAGAGTGAATGGTGTAGCACGTTGAGGGGACAGGGTAGCACATAACAAGCAGTTTAGCACATAGATAAGTTTGATTAGCGCATAGGAGAAAAAATTTGGTAAAGTGTGATTTTAGATGAAGAAAGATAGGTAAGTTGATGCCAGTTTTTGTCGGGATGGGTGCAAATTGTTAGTCTGCATGTCTGTTGTCATTGTTTTGATAAGTTGTCCAATATGAGTTTTGATATAACTTGATTTGTTTTGCAATGTTTCAAGTTTATATTGATTTGATTTGGATTTGATATGAGGTGGATTTTTGATATGGATGTTTTGATATGAACTTGATTTGATTTGCATTGTTTCAAGTTGATATTTATGTGGAGCTTGAGTTGTTTTACAAGCTGATATGGTTGTGGAACTTGAGTTGTGTTACAAGCTGATATGGATGTGAAACTTGAGTTGTGTTACAAATTGATTTGATTGTGGAACTTGAGTTGTGTTACAAGTTGATTTGATTATGAAACTTGAGTTATTTTACAAGTTGATTTGATTGTGGAACTTGAGTTGTGTTACAAGTTGATTTGATTATGAAACTTGAGTTGTTTTACAGGTTGATATGATTTGATATGGAAATGGATTTGATATGGTGTATAGCTTGATTAAATTTTCAAAGTTTCAAGTTGATATGAATTGTTTTGATGAAGAAACTAATATTGGACTTGTTTTGCTTTGTGATAGGAGCGCCTTGGAGTGGTTCATTCGCGAGAGCGATTTCCAAGACCGTGGTCATTGATACCATGATTGACATAGGCTGGCAGAGATATCATTGAGAGGTGTGGCCTATCCTCTTTGTTAGAGATGCCTCGGTTTATCGTTAACTGAGGTTTATTGATAGCATTGGCTGAGAGGTGGTATAGTGATACAAACACCTTTCATTTGGTGATAGAGGAGATCACAGTGATACTTGAGGATTGCTACCGGATTCTATGGATTCCTGTGGTAGGTTCATTGTTACCCTATGAGGAGACTGAGGAGGGTGGGACCGAGGCACTCCGCCGCATTCTTCAGGATGATACAGTTTGTGGATACGAGATCCCTTGGTAGAAGTTCCTAGATTTGGATTACGCTCCTCTACCATCAGTGCTAGCAGGTTTCATAGGTGGTTTCTTATGTCCCAACCAGAGATCAAAGGGACTGTCAATGGGGTTGGTCTTGGAGGACATGGTGACACAGGGTCATCGCTTTGCATAGGGGTCAGCTATACTGGCCCACTTATATAGGGATCTGCATCAGGATGTGTACTTGGGGTATAGCAGAGTATCCGCTAGAGTTACACTGCTACAGGTATGGGTATGGGTGTGTGTATGCATACGAATATTGATGGATAGTTGTGCAGTGTAAGCTGGGCAAACTAGAGCACTAGAGGAGAGTTTTGGATGATATTGATACAGTCGTCTAGTGACCATATACAGGTTGTGAGGTATGGGCAGAGGATGGGATGGAGATGCCCCATGTATACATGACCACATATATGATAGGGCGGATGCCATTTGTTATTGAGATATTTCTGCATAGCCAGGTGTTGCGGCAGTATGGTCGACAGCAGGGGATACCATAGGGAGCATGCTTTTATGCTCGACAAAGATAGGATGTTCTAGAGTGGGGACCCAATATTGTTAGCGTGGCGATAGTTGAGGAGTTCTTTCACTTAGCCGGCTAGATATGGGATTATGCCCCTACGATAGTGGATGTAGGGATGACTGATGAGTTTGCAGCACTCTTTGCAACGCATGCAGTGGCTAGGATATCAAATCTAGTGGAGATGATTCCCGCTTTTTAATGATGATGAGGATGATCAGCCCGAGAGGCTAGGGATATTGGGAGAGGCTGGTGAGGAGGTGGATGAGGGAGGAGGTGATGGAGGAGGAGGTGATGGTGGAGATGGTGGAGGAGGTGATCGGGGTAAGCGAGGGGATAGGAGGAGATTGGATAAGGGGAGGAGAGGAAATAGGGGTGGAGATGATAGTGACAGAGGGATACAGGTTGAGAGAGCAGTGCGGTGGGTTGCGGTGGATAGAGGGAGAGTGGGTTTGGCTATCAGAGTTGGGGGCAAGGAGAGGGTTGGAGAGGTGATAGCAGTTGTAGGAGGACATGATGATTTCAGATGACCGGCCCAGAGGAGGAGGTCAGATGTTTTACCTCCACCAACACCGAGGATAGATAGAGGGATAGGGAGTACCCCTTCACAAGTACCCCTGTAGATTCAGATTCTGAAGCATCTGGAGGATGTGCAGATTAGATCGTTGCAGTTGTCAGTGCATCAGTTGTAGACACAGTTTTTGGCGCATCAGCGTCAGATTATTAAACTGACCATAGAGCGAGATACAGAGAGACAGTGTCAGGGTTGAGCAGAGGAGCTTGCAGAGAGTTTGCGGAGGGCGACAGCAGGTGGCCCGATGAGAGATACCTTGAGAGAGCTGGCTTTGAGAGCCAAGGAGGTGGATTAATACAGGAGGTATTATGAGGATGCGGTGCCCAGGGAGCACCGAGTGTCGAGTTTCACAGTGTCAAGATCCAGTCAATCTTGAGAGACTGGGTCGAGGACAGAGAGAAGAGGCATGACAGGGCCTCCTAGACAGGATCCACCTGGAGATCTAGGTGCTGGGACATCTATAGCGAAACCATCTCTTTCAAGAGATAGTCATACCTGAGAGATGTTATCTCCATTTTATTTTGATTATTTTATTGTATTGGCACATACATGACATATTTTGTACATTGATCATTTTTGAGATATATATGACCAGTTTCTTTGATCCTCATGTGATGTTCTATGGATTATGCTTTCTATATGATTTGTAATTTTTCTATGATGATGATGCAATGCTTAGATGTATGTGTGTTGAGTATGATGTGTTAATGTGTAATGTTTATGAGATGTATCTTGAAAATGAGATGTATGATATGATATGCTGCAAGACGTATCTTGAAAATGAGATGTATGATATGAGGATACTAATGCAAGATTTAAAATAATATGCAACGAATTGATAAATGATATGCAACTAATTGTTAAATGATATGCAACGAATTGATAAATGATATGTAAGTAATTATAAAATGATATGCAAATAATTGTAAAATGATATGCAACTAATTGTTAAATGATATGCAACTAACTGTTAAATGATATGAAACTAATTGTTTTGAGTATCCTCATTTTGCATTGGTCATCCCTGTATAGCCACATGTTGTTTACTTTCTTTGTAGGTATCATCATTGAGCATTGATTTTTTTGGGATATGTTGAAAATTTATACAAGCATAATGGTATAATTGAACCATAATGGCCTAAGAAAAATTTACATGATTTTTTATTTTGCAAGATAGCACAAGCGTCAAGGTATAATTGAACCAGGATGACCTGAGTGCAGATTGCGTATAAACAGACAAGATTAAACCATTTGTATGTGCAATGTGGGATCATGAGTTCAATAATTTGCTATGAATCACATCTCAAGACAAGTATCGACACAGTACAAATGATCGCCTCACAAATAGAAAACTAAAAAAATTGGAGTCCCCATGACTTTCTCTAGCTTGAAGCATTGTTGAGAAAATGTAGAGGATACAATAATTCAAAAAGTTCAAGTGCAAAAATAGTCAAAACTTTATGCAAAATGCAACAGTTGATACTTCAGAAAATCATCCATCATACTTTGTGAGTCCTGTTAAGTGATCAATGTGTGGTTTTGTGATTGTTGATTTTTGTTTGTTGGATACGATGTTCTGAGGTTGCTATAAGTTTTGACATCTTGAATTTGCTGCAAGTTCTGATTAATACTATCCCTAGCCGAGTGTGCCTCTTAATGTGGACATGTACAGTGATTTCCAAGCCATGGAGAGATGTGGCGAAAGGATATGTGGATAAACTAGGATAGTGACTATGTTAAGTATGTCCTGGATGGATATTGTGATTAAATGTCGGGCGATCGTCGATAGTGCTTAATTGTGGATATAATGGTAAAATATAGATATAGGAGTTGTCCTATCACAATAGCGCCTATTGCCAGGTTTTCACCAATTGCTTTTATTGTACCTCTTTATTTGTTTTTTCTTGATTTTTGATATATTTTTTATTTTTTGACTTTTCTGTGCATTAGACTGCTCAAGTGTAGTATTTCTTCAGATGGATGTTGTTAGTTGGTTTATCGAGCACATCTCCTTTTGAAGTTGTTAGCTGATAAGCACCTGATCCATAAGATGATATGATGACATAGGGACCTAACCAGTTAGGTTCAAATTTCCCTTTCGTTTCGTGATCTTGTTGATTTCTAAGATTTTCCTTGAGTACCAGGTCACCAATTTTAAAGATTCTAGGAATGACCTTGTGGTTGTAGCTTCTGCACATGCATTGCTAATATGCTTTGAGATGAGTGTAGGCACGTTGGCATCTTTTATCTAGAAGTTCGAGCTCTTGCAGTCGATTTACTTGATACTCTTCATCTGGAATAAGGCCTTTCAAAGAGACTCTGAGAGATGGAATTTCTACCTCCAATGGTAAAATTGCTTCTAATCCATATACCAATGAATATGGTGTAGCTCCTCTAGGTGTGAGGATGATAGTTCTATACGCCCAAAGTGCTAGATTGAGTTGTACATGCCAATCTTTGCCTACATCATTCATTGTTTTCTTTAGGATTTTCAATATTGTTTTGTTGGATGCTTCAGCCTGACCATTCCCCTATGGGTAGTAAGGTGTAGAGAAACAATGTTGGATTTTGAATTTTTCACATAGTTCTCACACATCTTGGTTCTTCAAAGGTCACCCATTATCTATCATGATGGAACTTGGAATGCCATATCTGCAAATCAGATAATTAAGGATGAAAGAGGCTATTTGTTTCCCGGTTGTTGTGGTCATGGAGACCGCTTCAATCCACTTGGTAAAGTATTTTGTTGTAGTTTTAATGAACTTGTGTCCATTTGAAGATGAAGGATGAATTTTGCTGACTAAGTCCAATCCCCACTGGCAAAAGGGCCAAGATGTTGTGAATGGTTGTAGTTCTTGTGCTAGTGCATGTATAAGGTTGCCATGGATTTGGCATTTAGGACACTTCTTTGCAAAGTGATAAGAGTCCTTTTCCATTGTCGACCAGTAATATCCCATTCTTAGAATCTTTTTAGCAAGATTGGGACCATTGGAATGTGTGCCACATATACCTTCATGAAGCTCTTGTAAAGCTGAATCAGATTCATTATGATCAAGGCAACGAAGAAGAGTACCATCTAGACCTTGATGGTACAAAGTATCAGCAGTGAGAGTATAACGGGAAGCTTGCCGGATAAAATTTCCTTTTTGGTTTCGGGATAGGTCAATGAATAATATAATGTTCTTAAGATAGTCGTATATCAGTCCATATAATGGAGAGTCTAAACCGGTCAAGGCATAGATAGCATGGGAATCAGAATGGTCATAGGCTGGGGAGAATAGTTGCTCTACTAGAAACTCATAACAACTCTGCTGCTATGGAATCTGCAGTAGTGAAGTGATATTAGCCATTGCATCGACTGCTCTGTTGTCCAAACTTGGTATTTGCTTGAAGGTGATGTGCACAAAATATTGTTTAAAATCATCCACCATTCGCTTGTATGGTAGCAGCTTGTCGTCCTTTGTCTGATAGTCATCGTTGATTTGATTAATGACTAGTTGTGAATCTCCGTAGACTTTTAATTATGTGATTCTCCATTCTACGGCCATTTTGATGCCTATAACCAGTGCCTCATATTTAGCAATGTTATTTGTACGTGGAAACATAAGCCTATATGATTTTGGTATGGTGTGCCCTTCAGGAATGATGAACAGAATGCCAGTACCTAAGCCATGTTATGTGTAGGATCCATCAAAGTATAAGGTCCATTGTTTGGTGGAGATAGCAAGAACATCACTGTCTGGAAATTCGATCTCCATAGTTTGTTTTCTAGGTAGTGGTGCTTCTGCCAGTTGATCTGCAATTGCTTGTCCTTTGATAGCTCGTCGCTCTATGTAGTGGATATCAAATTCACCAAGAATCATGACCCATTTAGCCAATCTGCCTATAAGAGCTGCCTTGCTGAGTAAGTATTTAAGAGGATCAATTTTTTCTACTAGCTTAATTGTATGAACTAGCAGGTAGTGTCGGAACTTTTGTGAGGCAAATACCACTATTAGACAAGCCTTCTCAATGAATGTATAGTTGATTTCATATCCGTTCAATGTCCAGCTGATGTAATATATAGCTCTCTCCTTGCCTTGTTGATCCTCTTGTGCTAATAATGCACCCGGTGATATATCTGTTGTTGAGATATAGAGAATGAGTGGCTTCCCTGCTATCAGTGGTACTAGAACTGGTGGGTTCATTAGACATTGCTTGATTTGATAGAATGATCCTGCACATTTGGCTTCCCATCTTAATGGTACATTTTTATGTAGAAAATGATTAAATGGTAGACTTTTATCTGCTAGTTGAGTAATGAATTGCATGATTGATTAGAGTCATCCTTGTAGAGATTTGAGCTGGCTGATGTTCTTTGGTGGTGGAATCTCCATAATGGCTTGTACCTTTGCTGGAACCACTTCAATACCCTTAGTTGAAACTATGTAGCCTAGTAACTTGCTTGATGTAACCCCGAAGACACACTTCTTAGGGTCAAGCCTGACTTGGAATTTCTCCAATCTGTCAAAAATATTTTCTAAGATGCTTAAATGTTCTGCTTGGGTAAATGATAGTCCTCCATGAAGGTATGCATCATGTCATGAAAGATTGTTGTCATTTCTCATTGATAAGTTGCCCCTACATTCTTTAAGACAAAAGGCATGACATTCCAACAGTACGTTCCCCAAGGACAAGTAAACGTTGTTCTATCTTGATCTTCTGGGCCTATCTTGATTTGATTATAGCCTAAAAAACTGTCCATTAGTGATAGCATTGCATGGCCTGCTGTGAGGTCTACAATTATGTCGATACTAGGCAAAGTAAAGTCATCCTTTGGACAGGCTTTGTTGACATCTCTAAAATCAGTGCATATTTTGATACTGCCATCTAGTTTTGATACTAGTATAATGTTGGAAATCCATTCAGCATAGTCGACATGTCGAATGAATCTGACATTTAATAGTTTCTTCAGCTCAGCTTTAACCATGAGTGCCACATGTGGATTCATCTTTCATAGTTTTTGCTTGACTGGCTTGGCTCCTGGAGAAATATGTAAGTGATGCATGATTAATTGTGGATCAATTCCAGGCATGTTTGCATATGACCAAACAAAGTTGATTTGCTTTTCTTTAAAAAATTTGTTAAACTCTGATCTTTCTTCCTCTGTCAAAGATTCTGCTAGGTGTATATTCTTGGCTGCTTCTCTAGTACCAATATTGATTGATTGAGTGGGCTCAATCAATATGGGTGATCACTCATGATAATGCTCGGAAAGAGTGTTAATTCTCCCATCTTTAGGTGCCTTAAAAAGGTTTTCACCCTCAGATACGTCCTTTATTTTTACTTTTTTGTGATCTATTGCTACCATTGACTGGTCTTCAGCAGTAGATCCTTTATTTTGTTCATTTTTGCAACAAAGAGACTTGGCACCCCCCTGATTATGAATGTCATTACTTTGTTTACTGGTAGAGTCTATTCCCGGATTGACAGTACACAAGTAATGGATAATGGATTCATCATTTGGGAAAATTGGTATGTCATGGTTTTCAGGTTCATCCCAGTCTATGAGGTCAGGAAAGATAAGTGGTAAGGATTCGCTAGGTGGATCAAGTTCTACTATTGTAAGTGTCAGGATGGAGGTATCCTTGTGGACCAAATTCAAGTGGTCTAGATTTTGTGCTATGTTCTTCTTGAGAGATGGGTGTATGATTGTCATTTGCATCAATATCTTCAGTAACATTAGAACAACTACCCCATTCATATTCATTGGAATCAGTCTCAGAGGTATTATCCCAGATTCTAGCAGTTTTGTGGATGGGTATGTTGTAGGGTGAGAATAGGTCTTTGATGATCAATACAAGTCTGATAGTTTTCTCTGATTTTGTGTCAGATCTTCCTTCCACTCTTTGCATTTGTTCATATATTGTTTCTCCTCAGGGAGGAATGATGTTATTGGGAGATGATTCTTCTTTGTTGGATAGTGGTTCTTGAATATGATGTGCTTCTGCAGTAGATGCTTCCTTCTTTTGATTGATAGGTTGCCTTTGATATTGCTTTTGTTCTTGATTTTCATGTTCTTTGCATATTTTCTCAGCTAACTCAAATAGTTCCTCTTGCTAGGAGTCTTCCTTGTATTTCTTCTTTGATTTCCACTAAGGTTTTTGGTATTTGTGTGGTGTCTTCTTTGGCGTTAGAGTGAGTTCATAGCCCAATCCTTTTCTGTCTTTACTGAATTGTGAAGGAGGATCTAATGGTTCTGTGACACCTTCTCGACGTTTTATGATAGGTCCTTTGCCATTGTATCCCATGAGTTGCATGATTAGGTAACCTTTTCCATATAGGTGTGTTGGTATAACTGCCTCCACAGTAGCTGCTTTGTCTTCTTCCTCATCCTTGTACAACCAACTAAGGATGTATTTTTCCTCTGGTTCATGTGCTAGAGTGCCTAGTTGGATATATTTGCCATCAAACTTGGTGATGGGTTGTGTTGCTTGATGTGTTGATGTTGTAGGTAATCCATGAGATCTAGGTGATGTTAGCAAGTTGGCCAAACACAAAGGTTCCAAAGAGTAATCTCCCATGCCTTGCTCTTTTATTTTCATTTTCTGCTTGAAATCTATAGATAGTGATTTAGACTTTTCTTGCTGAAGATCTAGTGCTGAGTAACTTTGTGTTACTACTTCTCAAGTTGCCATTAGTTTTTGTATTCAAAGTCATACTTTATATTCTAGTCAGTTAGCAATACCGAATCATGCAGTCGATATAAACAGAGAAGTCGGTATGCACAGTCTAGTCGGTTACAGAAGAAAGTAGTCACAGAACGTAGTATTCACAGAGCTATTTACTGAGTATCTTTTTATGGCTACCGAGCAGTAAAGTTAACACACCGAGTTGATATTCACCGAGTGAAACATGTTACTAGATACATTGAACCTAGACATGCATATGAAAATGTGTTACAAGATCGAGGCACATCTAACCGTTATTACATTGGAAATTGCACTAGAAGATTGTGTATGATTGTGAGGTCAATCTAACCAATGAAATATTTTGTTTAGTTATTCATTCGAGGAATCTTGTTTGTAAGATCGAAGCAATGAAATAGATCACTGTTTTAAGAGATCTATTTATACAACATGAATTAAGAACAAGGTGTGTGCATATATGTATGAAGGAAGACTGTTACAGAGACATAGAGATCACCGAGAAGATTTTCAGAGAACAGTGGAAGAACAGAGTAAATAGAAGGGTTTTCCGAGTTACTATATGAGTTACCAAGGAATGCTATAAGCAATGTATTCTTATTCTGAGCATATAGAATCTGCTATAACATTTTAGATGTAAAGTTGCAGATGTTTGTAATGATTTTATTGTAATATTGTGAAAGAGAAACCTTTAATAGGGTAAAAGACTCTAACAAAGTCTATAAATTGTAAAGCCTCTAACCAGGTGCAACATTCAGAATAAATGTTGTAAAATCCTTTAGCAAGGTAGATCTAACAGATCTTGTTACTCCTAATAGGGTAAGCTATCAAAAATAGCTAAATGCAGCTCTAACTGAGCAATCTTTATTATCGCAGTAGTGAAGTTGTGGGTGCCATCCCCATCGTAGTTTTTCTCTCTAACCAAGAGTTTATGCGTAACCAAAAATATATGTGTTACGGAGTGAATCATGTATGATTGTTATCTGTTTGTTTTAACTTTATTTTATGTTACTGCACTATTCTATTTATGCATAACAGTAAGGTTATTATTAAAGAAAGGTTTTGAAATACTGATTCACCCCTCCCCTCTCAGTACATTAGCTTTCCATATTGGGTCTAACAATTTGTATTAGAGCTACATTCTTGGAAAAGGGTTTAACTACCTAAAGAGAAAGATCTTATCAATGGAAGGCTATAAACAATCTCAGAGGATTGTGTATTTGTAAGAAGAACTGGATCATGCAAATCTAGTGATTGCAGACATGCAAAGGCAAATGCAAAAATCTCTAAAAGTAAGAAGAAGATTATTTGATGACTTGCAGGATTCTCAAGAGTTAGTGTAACAAATTGAAACATCATTTGAGAATAGTATATCTGAAGAGACTGAAGAGATGATTGGAGTATTGAAAGAAAATAACAAAGCATTGGCTGATCAACTAAAAGCAATGAAAAGAGAACATGAACATTTCAGTACACAGATGACTGAAAACCTAGATGCATTGAAGACAGCAGAGGATAAAGAAAGAGATCTACAAAGAGAGAAACAACAACTTGAAGTCTTAGTATCTGATAAGAATGATGAAATCATAAGGTTAACTGGGATTCAACAAAATATGACAGATCAACTAGGTTATGCACATCATGAAGTAATTTTAAAGAATGATGAAAATCAAGCATTGAAACTTGAAGTATAAAGGTTGACTGATGAACTTGAAATAGAGAAGAAATCCAAAGAAACATTGAAGAAGAGTTATGATGCTTCAAAGATGTTGGATGAGCAACTGAATACAATTAGACCCAACAAAGATGCAGGACTTGGTTACAAAGGAAAAGAATCAACCGAGAAAGGAATTCATACTATCAAGAGAGGAGAATCATCTATGAAAGCTGGAAATAGGAATGACATCAAAAGGAAGAATCCTATTTGCTACTACTATTGAAATCAAGGTCATACTACCAACATATGCCAGACTAGAAAAGGTAAGCAACCGAATATCACCAAGTCCAATGGATATTGTTACAATTGCAATAAATATGGTCACACATCTAATCAATGTAGGACAAAGTCTGTTAACAACTATCAGAAGGAAAAATTCAAAGGGTTTTGCAAAAACTGCAATAGATATGGACATAGTACCGAGAAGTGCTAGTCTAAGCAAAAGGTGTCCACACCGAGTAGACACTAGAGGTTACCGAACTCACACAGATCCTTACTGACAATATGCAGCAGTACCATGGGATTAGAATACAAGGATATGGTGTGAATGTTGTGGAAGATATGGACATATTAGTGCCAACTGTTTTATAAGGTTTGGAATGAACAACCGAAGATCATGGAGAAATCCTGGTATGGCATGTTTTCATTGTCACAAAGTTGGACATTTAGCTGGAGATTGCAGAGATCAACCTAGAAGAGACACTAAAGAGATAAAATAAAAATTTAAGATGATTTGGAAAAAGAAGGAAATCATGTCAAATGAAGAAAGCACCTTACCTATCGAGTTAGATGCACCTATTCCAAATTAATTAGAAAAGGTATGAAGGGACTGCATTCTCTAAAGGTTAAATCATAATAGTTCCTATTCTATTATGTACAAAATTCAAAATTTGCATAGTTAAGATGCAATTAGTAAGTTTGAAATTCTATCAAAGTACTTTACAGGAAACCTATCAAGTCGGTGTATATAGGAAGCCTGTCAAATTGGTTAATGAAGGAAATTTGGTTACTCGATTAAAATGAAAAAAAAGGGAGTAAATCGGTTAAAGGTGAACCACGTGCATTTAATGTTTTGACCTAACTTGCATGGAGCCCGATAAGGTATTTTCACGGTCATTTTCATTCACCAAGTTTTCAAGAGAGCAGAGCAGAGAGAAGCAAGGCGATCAAACTTCATTCAAAGAGAATTTCAAGGTATTTACATCAAATCTATTCACATTGTTAAGCTAGTTATTGATCTTGTCAAATTGCTATTATCTACCAAGTGTGAAGTGTCAATCATTTGTAAACCGTCAAACCCTAAGGATAGTTTGCTAAGTTTTTACCTAAAACCTACAATGGCTCCCAAGATCCAAGATCCCGTAGTTGTCAAAAATGTGGAGAAGCCCTCGCTGAAGTACTCTTTGACTCCGAAAGTTGCCTCTGAACCGGATGACAAGACTGCATTTTCACTCATCCCTGATCGAGTCTTGTTAGTTGAAGATGTTAGATTCTTCACCAAATGTCGTGTTGAAGAACTCAGACATGTTGAGATTAGTGATGTCCACATATGATGAACTTTGTACCGATGGAAAAATGGATAGCAAGTTCAAGCATATCAAAATCAAGGGATTAACTAAAGCCCTAGCCTATCCCTGTGTGTTCAAACCCCAGTGGGTTAAGTTTGTTTTAAGGAGAGTTCATGATGATTTTATGTGGCTAGAGGAGCAACCATTCAAAATCACCAAGGAAATCATTCATGTGATCACCAGGTATCCTATCTATGATCATGCACGAGCACAGAAAATGATATCTCAGAAAGAGCTAATCAGCCTAACTAGAGTAGAATCTGATTACCAAGGACTGAAATTGAACAATGCCATTGATGTAGAACTTAAGTTTGCAATTAGAGAAATTGGTTACTATTTCTTCCAATCAGCAAGGGAAAATAGTGTACCATGTGTCGCAGTTGACTTGGCCTATAAAATAGTGAAAAAGGGAATGAAAGTAGATTTATGTGAAGTGCTACTGAAGAACTTGTTTGAGAACCTAAATACAATAAGGAAGCCGAAGAAGAACAACTTGGCAAACACACTGAAGTTTGGTTCACTTCTTGTATGCATGTTTTTCTACTTTGAGAAGTTCTTTCCCTCAGTCGGTAAAGTAGTTTGGGAGCTACAATGACCTATCACCCATCAAATCAATGATTTTATCAAGAAATTGGGAGATAATTTTAATGATATCATGGATGACTATTTCAGCAAATTTCAAGAGAAGATGCACAACAGGTGCCAGATTCCACCACAGCTGGTAGAGAAATTTAAGGATGATATATGTTTTGAGGTAGACACCGATTACTGTTATATGAATGCTGTTGAACCAAGGACTCAATCTTTGCCACCAATGGGTTATGAGATTGACTATGATATAACACAATAGAAAATTGATGCCTATCTATCATTTCCAAGGCATGCTACTAAACTAAGATATTGAACATATGAAGAGGTGAAAGAAAAAGTAAAAATGAGCATTGCAGCACCCAAGGATACAAGAAAAGCTACAAAGATGATTAAGGTTTTATCTGAGAAATTCAGAGAAGAATCCTCTTCTACACCTGTCAAAGGCACTCTTGCCATTACCGAAGAGGTATCAAAAGCTCAAGAGGCAGCAATAACATTAAGTACTGATTTGCCTAAGGGTAAAGTTTTGAAAAGAAAGAAACAGGACATTTCAAAGGCCCTACTGACTCCACCAACAAAGAGATCTAACACTAGAGCATCAGCTGCATCACCGAGTAAGAAACAAAAGAGTGTTATTGTACCCAAGGTAACCAAGACCTATAAGAAATCTACTCGGAGACTCATTTTGGCAAAAGAGTCTAGTGATACAGAATCCGATGATGCAAACAAATTTCAGATTGTAAAAAGCAAGAAGGTAAACATTCATAGTGTTGAAAATTTTTGTGCCAATCTTAAAGAATATGGTGGATTTGCAAGATTTAGATATGTTAAGTATGAGACTAGGAATAATGATGAGAAGTGACAAATTGAAGAAGCTGTCATCTGCACACTTCTAAAGTTTCGGCTAGCTCCATTCGAACTAGTAAAGTTACTTCCAAGTGAATTATAGTTACATATTGATAATAGATGGAAATATGCAATGGACTCAGAGAAACAAATAAGAGAAAGAAGTCTAGTCCATCTATTTCCTGATATGTTTGTAGCAAAAATTAAGGAGCATTTGACAACATACAATTCTAAATTTCTTGTCAAACAAAGAGCCTTAAAATTGATGAATGGGCTATACGTTGATGTGGAAAATGAGACAAAATCCAAGTCGCAGGAAATCTTCAAGCTAAAGGATGTCAGTGAACAATCTCAAGTTGAAATTGTTGATGTCACCGAGCAAGATCCTGATATCACCGAGCAAGGTCCTGATGCTACCAAGCAAGAACCGACTAACACTATTCAAATTGATGAAGATGTCATGGATGAAGAAGCACTACAACAGGAAATGATTGAAGGCACTACCTATGCAAAAATTGTATCTAGTGAATCTATCTTAGAACAAGTTCAACCTTATCCACTGGTGAAGCCACCTATCTCAATTGAAGCTCCTAAGGATACAGATCAAGGCACTGAATCTCACAAGTCTGAAGCAATAGAAGATACAACTAAAGATCAGACGTCTCAAGCATCATCAAGCACTAAAAATGTTACAGCTGAGACCCCAAGTACCAAGACACCCAAAGACACCACAACGGCTACAGGAACCGACCAAAGTGTTGCATCTACTAAGCAACATACCGAGGGTCAGTAAGCCTCACAAGCACTTGTCTTAGTACAACTGATCAAAGGAAAAGAGAAGAAGGTGAGAAAGCATAGTTTCAAAGTTGATTTAACTAAACCGATAGTGTTGCCCAATGTGGATATCTTAAAATTAAAAGGGCAAGCACTTATTGATTTCGGTGAACTATGCAAAGAAAAGGCCAAATAGGAAAAACAATTGGTCATTCAAAAGAAGAATAAAGTACTACAGAAGGTAAAGACACTACTAACAGAAATGCTACCTTCAGCAACAGTGTCAACTGATGCAGCCATCCACATTCAATTGGATGAACTCCTTACTCAAATAGAAACATCTGGAGTTGATGCATCTGAATACTTGAGCAAGCTAAAAGATAAAGAGCTTACTGCAAAGATGATAGAAGAGGTACAAAAAGCTCTCGCTATAGGAAAAGTAAAGCTTATCAAATTCACTCCTGAGTTGTCCCCTCAACTCAAGCATATTATTTATTTATTTCAGAAACTTTGTACATTTTCCTTATTCATTAAAGATATCAAGAATAAAACTGATGCAATTGAGAAAGAGATCACTGATCTCTCAACTAAGTTGACCATCGAGCCTAATTCAATTCATAATTTTTATACCAAGCTTCAACAGCTCATGGCTCAACAGTTAGAACTCAGAAATGAAGAGCATAAGATCAGGATGGATATAATGACCCTTCAGACATTATTCCTTCCTCATCTCTCATCAGTTCAAGAGTAGATCAACAGAGCTACACGCCTATCAACTACACAAGAGGGAAGCACTCTTGATGGCTTAATGTCACTATTGGCTAATATTCAAGCACAAAATTATTTAATGGAAATTGTAAAGGATGCACTCTTAGTCATACTCACTAACACCCAGATCAAGTATAAATCTATTTTTGATCAGTTACCGCCCCCGGATGGAAATTAAGTTTTTGATGTTTGTCAAAAAGTGGGAGTAATACTATAATACTATATAGGGGAGTAATACTAGACAAAGGGGGAGTAATACTATATTTAGAGAGTGACACAGTTTTGGTAATACAGTTTTGAGTATTGTATACAAGGGGAGTATATCGAACAGAATATACAGAGCATGCAGAGCAAGCAGAGCACACAAGCATAGAGCAGAACCAAGCATGCAAAATCTGAGTTATGTACAGAATAATGATAAGGGGAGTATATCTGCATATACTATTTCATTGACTATTGTATATATTGTCAAGTGTAGTCATTTTGCAAAGTATATAGATTTTTGAGTTATGACTTTGAAAGTAGTTTTTGTCAAACATCTCAACTAATGTCAAAAGGGGAGATTGTTACTACTTATCAAGTTGCCATTAGTTTTTGTATTCAAAGTCATACTTTATATTCTAGTCGGTTAGCACTACTGAATCATGCAGTCAGTATAAATAGAGAAGTCGGTATGCACAGCCTAGTCGGTTATAGAAGAAAGTAGTCACAGAACGCAGTATTTACTGAGCTATTTACCGAGTATCTTTTTATGGCTACCGAGCAGTAAAGTTAACACACCGAGTTGATATTCACTGAGTGAAACGTGTTACCAGATACATTGAACCTGGACATGCATATGAAAACATGTTACAAGATCAAGGCACATCTAACCGTTATTACATTGGAAATTGCACTAGAAGATTGTGTATGATTGTGAGGTCAATCTAACCAATGAAATATTTTGTTTAGTTATTCATTCGAGGAATCTTGTTTGTAAGATCGAAGCAATGAAATAGATCACCATTTTAAGAGATCTATTTATACAGCATGAATTAAGAACAAGGTGTGTGCATATATGTATGAAGGAAGACTGTTACAGAGACACAGAGGTCACTGAGAAGATTTTCAGAGAACAGTCGAAGAACAGAGTAAATAGAAGGGTTTACCAAGTTACTATATGAGTTACCGAGGAATGCTATAAGCAAGGTAATCTTATTCTGAGCACATAGAATCTGCTATAACATTTTAGATGTAAAGTTGCAGATGTTTGAAATGATTTTACTGTAATATTGTGAAAGAGAAACCTTTAACAGGGTAAAAGACTCTAACCAAGTCTATAAATTGTAAAGCCTCTAACCAGGTGCAACATTCAGAATAAATGTTGTAAAATCCTTTAGCAAGGTAGATCTAACAGATCTTGTTACTCCTAACAGGGTAAGCTATCAAAAATAGCTAAATGTAGCTCTAATCAAGCAATCTTTATTATTGCAGTAGTGAAGTTGTGGGTGCCATCCCTACTGTAGTTTTTCTCTCTAACCAAGAGTTTCTACGTAACCAAAATATATGTGTTATGCAGTGAATCATGTATGATTGTTATCTGTTTGTTTTAACTTTATTTTATGTTACTACACTATTATGTTTATGCATAACAGTAAGGTTATTATTAAAGAAAGGTTTTGGAGTACTGATTCACCCCTCCCCTCTCAGTACATTAGCTTTCCATATTGGGCCTAACACTTTGTTTTTCTCTAATATGTGGAACCAAGGTGTCTTGGGCTGCCCTATAGAATTACAATGTTGAAAATGGATTATGATCTGCTGATATACAAATCTCCTGCCCGTTGCAGGGGAACTTAACACACTAATGATAAGTAGAAGGTACTGCTTACATTTCATGTATCCAAGGTCAACCCAATAAGATATAGTATGTGAGGTCTATGTCAAAGACTTGGCACATAGTGTCCTTTTGTATTGGTCCTACTTGAATTGGCAACATTATTGTTCCTTTGGATCGTCTCTCTTCATCGTCATATGCTTTGATAGTGATCTTTTTGCATGGATCAATAGATTGCTCAGAGAAGCCTAATGCACAGATGAGTTTTAAGGTACAGATATTGAGTCCAGCTCCTCCATCTATTAATACTCTTTTAACTCAATGCTTGTAGACTAAGACTTCAATGTGGAGTGGAGTATTGTGTGGATGGCTCAATGAGATATTATCATGCTCATAAAAAGTGAGGTTATGAGGCCCTGTCATATGAGCTACCATGGCTTGGAATTTTTTAGCATCCATATCTTGAGGTACATTTGTTTCCAATAATGCTTGTTCCAATATGTCTTTGTGTTTTGGCAAAATTTTCAGCAACTCCAGTATAGATATTTGAGCAGGAGTTTTGCACAGTTGACTAACTAGATCATATTGAATTTTGGGTATGGTGTTTGTTGTTGACATATGTCCCTTCAAGACATATTTTTGAGCTATGGTTTTTATGTTGACAGTTTCATGTTCATGCTTGTCCTTGATTGTGATAACATTGACTTGATTGTCCTCAGCGGATATGTGATTGATGGTGTTATTGTAAATGTGATTTATACGAGCTCCATGTGTATCGTTCAAGGTTGAAGCTTCATCCTTGTTGTAGTTTGGAAGAGGATTCTTAAAGGCTCCATGGTCACCGTTTGTCTTTAGACCATCGACTGTTAAATTGCCTCTATCAATCATGTCTTGAACAATGTTTTTCAGTCTCATGCAATCATTTGTTTGATGACCTTTTTTGCAATGAAAATCACAAAACTAAGAGTCATTCCACTAGGGTGGTTTGATTTGTGGTTCAAAGTTGTTGATCACTAGTAAGGAGATAATTTTTTTTGCCAGTAGTTCTCTGAATACTGACTCCAGTGATTGCCCTAGTGGTGTGTAAATGTGTTTTGGAAAGTTGTTTGTATTACCTCATGAGTTCGGATTAGGTCCTCGATTGGTATTATTGTTTTGGGCATTGTTGGTGTTGTTTGTGTTGAGTTGATATTGATTGGTATTTGGTGCATAAGTGTTAGTGCCTTGGTTAGCACCTTTGGGGTTCTTTGTAGCTTGAGGATTACTTGATAACGCTAGCATTGGTTGCTTGGGTTTTGGATCATTTGATTCA
This sequence comes from Cryptomeria japonica, assembly GCF_030272615.1. NCBI lineage: Eukaryota > Viridiplantae > Streptophyta > Pinopsida > Cupressales > Cupressaceae > Cryptomeria > Cryptomeria japonica. Next base: position 726,432,363 of record NC_081407.1, read on the forward strand.
TTTCGTCCTTCATTTTCAGTGTTTTTGTTTCTAGTCCAGAACTTGGCTTTGTCGAAGTTATTGTTTTTGTGGTTGTTGTAATTGATGAACTTGTTCCTTCTTTGAATAATTTCAATGTTCCTTTCTTGACACAGGATTCTTCTACTTGGATGTCATTTTCAATCAATTTGGAAAAAGATGGTATGCATTGAAGCTTGAGTATGTAACTCATCTCACTATTCAAGTTGTCGATGAAAATCTCCATCTTTTCCTTTTTACGCACATCTCAAGGATATCTCGAAACCATACATCACCAACGTTGAAGGAATACCATGAATGTTTCATTGTTTTTCTTTTTGGTGTTACAGACATCTAACATGGTGATAGCGTGTTGAATGTTATATGAATATTGAATTAAGTATTTTGTTGACAAGTTCATCGAATGAGCTGATGGGGGGTGTGATTTTGGATAACCATTCCATTGTTTGTCCTCCCAAGATTCTTGGGAATAACCTCATCAAATAGGTGTCATCATGGGCGAATTCAAGACTCATGGTACAGAATTCTTGAACATGATCATAGGGATCACTTTTCCCATCATATTTGTCAAATTTTGGAATGTCTGAGTTTGGGGGAAAAGGCACCATGTTTAATCGTCTATCAAATGGATAAGGACAAATTTCAGTTAAGGAATACCGTACTATTGTCCCTTGTTGCATGTCTTGCATTTTTATTTGTAACTTTTGCATTCGTTGAGTGAGAGCAATCAAAGGTGCATTATTTTGTCAAGGGAAGGGTTCTTCCCTTGTATTAGTTCTTAGCTGAAATGGTGTGTGGAACAGTATGTTTGGTTTAGGGATGTTTTGCTCAGGGATATCTTGCTCTGGAAGATTTTGCTCTAGCGTGTTTTGTTCTGGGTCACGGGCTTCTTCCACTCTTTGTCGTTCTTGATTATCATAATGTCGAGACCTTGTTCTAAAAATGTCAGTGTCAAAGTCTTCTGGAAGTTTAACTCCTTTGCTTGTGAGCATGAGTAGGTATTTTTATTTGTCGTTTTCCATGAGTCTTTCCACAAGCTTTTGAAACGAAGCACTTTCTTAACATTCTTTAAGGAGTTCTTTAGAAATTTCGATGTCCTCTAGATTTGGACCCTCGAAAGGATTTGATAATCTTTGGTTCATACTGGATTCTGGTTGCATTTTTCTTTGTTTGTTTCATTGAGAGCGAGTAACAATGGGCATCTAGTAGAAGCTTTCTATGACAAAGGGAATGAACTCCTCTTCAATGTGTTTCTCAGGGGTTGGTGGTTCAAGTCACAGTATGTTGTAAGTGATGCACTCTTCGGGAAAGAAGGCTGGATTGATCTTTCCTCCTTGATTTATGCATTGATTGAATGCTGAATTTTGACATAATGCTCTACTCCTCAATGGTTCCTTGTCAAATTCGTTGGTTTTATCTTGAATATATAAGTGGATATGATGAAGGAATGTTCAATGAGATTTGAAGAGTTGGCGATTGATGTATAAAAACTTATTCTGTTTGGCAAGTTTCAAAGAACTGGGTTGTTGTTTCTTCAACTTAGTCATGCACAAGAAATCAATGGTTTCCTTTGATTTATTTTGGATCTAATTTAGCTTTTTTTGGAAACTCAAGTTTTACTTTATCAAAGTGAAGGTTTAGATGCCCCCTCACGACAAAGCATATCAAATGATATGGAATATAAGCTTTCCCAATACGAAAACTTGATTTGACAACTTGGAGTTCTAAAACAAGTGTGTTTTGGGATAGAGATCCATGTGATTGAAGGACCTGTTCGATACTTGTGATGAGGTTTCCTAATTTTGATAGGAGAGATGTGTTTATCTTGCGACTAGTTTTTAGATTTTGGACAACTTTGTTCGACAAAAAAACTTTCTTTTGGGAATAGTTTTGATACTTTGTTTTGGTTTTCTGTTTGATGAAGTTTAGGGTGAGGAAGGAAAGCTCCTGAAATTGTTTTCAAATTTTTCAAAAATGACCTCTATTTTGCCCCCTGTTTTCTTGGTTTTTGCCTATGTGCAAAAACAGAGACACCATGCACTATAGAAAGTTCTCAACGCGCTAGAGAAAAGAATCCACACACTAAGTTGCCCCCTGCGATGCGCTAACTGGTAAATTCTATTTTGTCTCAGTTCACAATGCCATGCGCTAATATGGGTCGCCAACACACTAATTGTTAAACCTTATGTGCTAAGGTTTAGTCTCCACGCGCTAAGTTGTTGCTTCAACATGCCAAACTGTTTTCAAAATGTGCTACTTGAAACTGCTAGTTCTGAATTCTGATGAAGCACTAACGTTAACACTTAATGCACTAAGGTGAAGGTCTAATGCACTAAATGATGGTTTCTATGAGCTAAGAGGTTGCTCTTACATGCTAAACTGTCCTGATATTTTGACTTTGTTGTTTTTCTGTAATTTTTGGAATTTTGCTTTGAGTTTTCAGTGATGATAGATTATTTTCTGAAGTAACAAATGAAGACATAGCACCAAAGAGATAACCATTTTGTTTAATCTAAACAATGAGTTTATGTTCTGCGAGGATGTGTTCAAATCTCCAATGTTTTAACAGGTTTAGATACAACAAGCAATTTAGTCAGACTCTTTATTCAAGGGTCATAAGTAATATCATAGCCCACTAGTCTTGATACTCCGTCAGCTCAAACACAAGTGTCACCCCCTAGGGGGCGTTCGTTTTTTTGTCTTTTGCTAGAAATTAAGCAAAGGTGAATTGCTTCACAATTGAGTAGTTATCTTGGGAGATATATGGTGAGCAATCTTGGGGATGAATTCTTCCCCACCCTTGCACTATGATATTAAAAATGTCTGGTTACTGACTCAGCTCAAAGTTTCTATGCTAAAGTTCGTAATTAGGCTTCTTATTTGGCCATCAGTGATAAACTCTCTCAGGAGGCTTCCCAACCTTTAGAAAAAAGGCTTTATGTATCTCAAGGATACTAGAGGAAGGCTAATTGTTGTGCGCAACCGTTGAAAAGGACTTTCATCACTTTCCACTTTTGATTATAGTGGGTTGGAACACTTGGCTTCAAAGTCATTTCCAACTTAGGTCATTCCCTTCACACCGGCCAAAAATGGCTTTAAGATTTTTTCAACCCCTTGGGAAGGTAGGCCTACTAAAAGGTTTTAATGCAATATGACTGAAAGCGTAAGAGTGGTCTAGCTTTTTGATCACCCAGTTAAGGGGAGAGCATATACTTTCCACGTTCAAGACAAGGCAAACAAGGTTCTTTTTATCTTTCAAGGCAATGATTTACTAAGATCTATATAGAGATGTTGCTCCATGAAAACACGGTGTGTATTTTATCCTTTCAAGACAATGATTTTCTGATCTATTGAAAAGGAACCTGGTCAACAAAATAAATCGATTGAAAGGAGAAGATCTTCCCTCTCTAGTTGTAAATGACTTTTGGAGTTGTGTGATTCTTTACTTTGCAAAAACTAAAAATGGATCCTTTTATGCACCAAAGGATGGTGAAGTTCTTTTTAAGCGCTTTTGATTGCAAAACTTGAAAAAATGTTTTTTGTTCTTTTTAAAACCCAATTGAAGATTTTGTCTCACTAGGAAAAGCAAAAAGGATTGTTTTGTGGTTCTTTTTAAAGCCCAAACAAAGTGAGTTCAATTTTATCCAACAAGAATTTAAAAAAAATAATCTCTAAATTCCAACAAACTTAAATAAGTTAGTAAAAATTTAAACTTTTTAGGATTCTAGAAATAAAACTAAGCTTCCATCTACAATAAACTGTCAAAAAACCTACAAAATACCAAGTAAACAGTTAGAAAAATCTTTGGATTTTGTGGACTTTAGCAAGTCTAATTTCAAATTCAGTTACAATTTTTAATTTTGCCTCTGTTTGTGATGTGCTACAGAAAAGGTTGTACGTGCTATAAGATGACTAGGATGTGCTATCAAACAAACCCGATGCGCTAAACTATTTTTGGAATGCATTGTTTTGTTATTCTCCTGTGCTGAGACCTACAGAAAAATGTTAGTGGAGTTGATGCGCTAAGGTATGATCTGCACGCGCTAGGGAATGAGTCCCACATGCTAAACAATGAGCCAGATGCACTGAAAGATTGACCAGATGCGCTAAGGAAAGTTCCCTATGCACTGATTCTTGTTTCCCACGTACCTACCAAATTGATTATTTTTAAAAACTGATTTGATTAATGGGGTAGAGCCCCATGGTGGGCGTCAGAAATGTGTGCAGGAAAAGCGGGTCGATGAAACTTAAAATGTGAAAATGCGGTCTCAAAGAGCTAGTTCACACACCCACGAGACTTCTTGGTGCAAGTTATCGAGTCATGAAGAATGAATCAACTTCCCAAGGTAGGTTCCATGGTTCTCTATCTCACAAGGTCCCTCAAGCCAATGCCTTTTCTCTCAGATCACTGAGCAAAGTGGCTTAGGGATGATGAATGCAAGAACGAGGGATGCTTTATATTAATTTTACGATGAAATGCATCCTAGCTATGCATGTTTCTACAAATGAAGTAAACTAGATTATAAGATGAAAAGGTTAGTAGCAACACTATCCTAACATGATATACTAGTTGATTATCTAAGATAATGATAAAGGAAAAACTCTAAAATGCTTATTAGATTAATTCTTATTACAAAGAGAAGTTGGATGTATTGATAATTTTGAGCATAAATGAGATACTAAAAGCTTGCATGGATCCTTCAAATGGAAGAATGAGAGCTCTATTTATAGTGAAAATAGGGCAATGGATGGTCAAGATTGAAAGAGTTAATCAAGGGTCAAGTTTGAAAGTTATCAATCCATGTTTACAATTTTCACCAATGAAATGGTGACAATTCTCAACATAAGACTGGTTGAGAGGAGATGAAAGAAGCATTAAATGCTCGAGAAGACCTCATGGTTACCTTAGGAGGTAAGGGTTAAGGTTAGGTTAGGGTTATCCAATGGATAAAGCTTTTACCCAAAGGATAAACTCTTGTACAAAGGTTAAAGGGATAACCATGGTCAAAGCAATGAATGCTTGGTGAGACCCTTGGGTTAGATGTAGGTTGAGTTTAGAGAAAAAGTCTCTAATCATGCTAGAGGGTTGAGTTAACCATTAATGGTTTGGAAGACTTTCAAGGTTAAGTTGTTGAAGACCTAAAGCCTTTAATGGTTTTCAACGACTTTAAAGGTTTGAGAAGTGACTTCCCTTTGCTTAGGGATGTAACAATATTTAGGAGATGGGTTAGGCTAATTTAGAAGTGATTAGAAGAATCTAGAAGGGGGTTTAGAGAGGCAAGTGGGAGATGTAGGAAAATGAAAGTGGATGAGGAATAATAGGATTAATTATAACAAACTGCTTTATTTCAATTTGGTTGCAAGTTGGGAAATTAAATAAATTAGATTTATTCAATTGGGGTAAAGTAAATTTAATCAAAAAGTAAGGAGAATGGATTTAGTTAAATAAAATGATTTATTCAGTTAAATGATATAAAAGGTCTTAAGTGAATTTAACGAAATAAATTGAATAATTTTTTATTTAAATAGAAGAATGTGGGTGATTTGATTAAATTAGACTTAACTAAATAGAGGAATGAGAATAAAATGAACATTGAATATTCATTTAGGAATATGGTCATTTTTATACATCTATAGCTATTGTTATGCAATCTAGAGCATAAAAGAAGAGGTTTAAAGAGCAGAAAAGACTAGAAGAAACCATTCAAACTATTGTTGACATTTTGTCAAGTCTCCTACTGGAGAATGTTACAGATAATCTTTCCACCCCTATTGCTAAGCTTGGACAATTAGTTGTTGATGCCAATGAACATTTAAAATCACTTGAAGAGGCAGCTCATGCCTTAGTGGAAAAATATTATAGGAAGAAAAGGTGAGAACAACTGATTTTAGAAATTGACAAAGGAAAGGTTGCTTTATCTATAAACAAAGATCTTTTGAAAATGAGAATAGAAACTGGTAGTAAAATTTTGGCTACTCTATCTAAAGTATCATTATTATGTTCTGACTTGAAGAAAAAGAGAGAAGATACAGAGAAGCAACTTGATAGGATAAGTGATGCATACATACCAGTACAGGATTCCGCTTTGAATTTTGGTAAACCTATTGATGCCTTACAACACCTATTAGAAGTTTATGATTTTGAACAAGTGAAGTAGATAAGATCCTTGAAAGAGCTAAAGAACCAGTTGATTTCGAAAGTTGAAATCTTACAAAGAGCATACAAGGATTCTGAAGTAGTTTTGGCAACCCCAGAGATGAGCATTATTGATGCTATGGAAGAATTTGGTACATAGATTTTGACAAATGTTGAAATCACTGAGATGTTGTTAGAAACATGGGACAATGACCTTAAGAAGTTAAAGTTTCATTTCAGTGATATTTTATTAAGATTGCATTGTAAAGACTTTAAAACTATTATCTCTATATATATGCAATTTTTGATGACAAATTTTGATGTAATTTATGTCTTTTACTTTTCTATTTGGCATTGTTGTCAAAGGGGGAGTAGAAATAGTTTAAGATTCAAAATTTTATATGTATTGTTAAGGGGGAGTATGTAGATTTTTGTAAGCACACTTAAATGTCAAAATTTTTCTAAGTGTTGACATCAATACCAAATGGGGGAGAATGTTGGCTTGATGATGAGTTTTGTATTGGATGACTTTATGTGTTGTCATTGATGGCACACATATATGTTCTAGTTGTCATAATCATCTTAGTTAAGATAAACCAGTACTATTGAGTCATATGTATTGTTAACCGGTATCATATGCATAGTTGAAGTTCAACCTGTATGAAGATGTCTAGACCGGTATATATAGATAACCGGTATATGTAGTTATTACAATTGATTTCGATCAATTCCAAAGTTACTAGTTTGTTATGGAGCATCTAAAGACAAGGAGGAACGTGGGGACAATCATCTAGAATGGATTAAAGTAAATCGGTCTATGAGTTTTAAGTGGTCTACACTAAATTGGTATCGGTGTTCTACCCAGTTTCCCAGTTTGTGTGATGAGTTATGACCGGTTGTGATGTGTTACAACCATCTGATGCTATGGCAGTGATTTTTGATGTGTTAAGAAAGATTGTCTAGATTCATTAAACCTAGGAAATTGTATTAAGGTTCAAAAGCTGACATGAAATCTAATGTCTATAAAAAGACATTGTGATGAGTTATTTGTACATAGGAGATGCAAGTTATGTTATGAGTTGGAGTTGATGTGATTTGTTGAAGGAGTTGTAGAGTATATCGGTGGTACAATAATGTATGGGCAGAAAAGGATCTAAACAAGAAGAAGGTACAATTTCTTAGATCATTTCCACTATTGTTTTCTAACAACTACAATAGTAAAATCTCTTAACCGAGTAAGCTCTAACAAGATTTATTGTACAAATCCTCTAACAAGGTGATTCATTAACTTGGATCTAAATCCTCTACTAAGGTTACCTTTAACCAGGTATAGCTCCTAACAAGGCGTGGGATCTCTAACAGGATCTTCTCCTAGCATAGCACTTGTAGACCTTAATCGGTCAGTTACCTATTTTTGTATATAGTTAACTTGTGAGTTCCATCTCACCATGGTTTTTCCCAGTTGGGTTTTCATGTATAAATACTTGTGTTATGGTGGATGTTTTGACTATTGTGAATGATGTTATAACACTTTGGATTACATGCAAAGTCATCGGTAAATTGATTAAGTGTTTTACCAGTCTACAATTAAAGTGTTACTATTTTTACTTTCACTGATTCACCTCCCTCTTAGTGCCTTATAATTTTATCAGTACATGCCATTCCTTGCCAACATCATTCACTATTTTCTTGAGGATTTTTAGGATTTTTTTGTTTGATGCTTCCACTTGGCCATTTCCTTTTTCATAGTATGGTGTGGAAAAGTGATGTTGGATTTTGAATCATTTGCATAGCTCTTGCACATCTTGATTCTTGAAATGACGTCCGTTATCTATGATGATGGAACTAGGAATGCCTTATCTACAAATGAGATAGTTAAGGATAAATGACAAGATCTTCTTTTCAGTCATGGTGGTTATTGGGACTACTTCGATCCAATTGGTGAAGTACTATATGGCAATGATAATGAACTTATATTCATTTGAAGAGGAAGGATGAATCTTTCCTACTATATCAAGTCTCCATTGACAAAAAGGCCACGATGTGATGAATGGTTGCAACTCTTGTGCTAGTGCATGTATGAGGTTACCATGAATTTGACTTTTGGGACATTTCCTAGCAAATTGATAGGACTCTCTTTTCATTGTTAGCTAGTAATATCTCATTCTTAGAAGTTTCTTGGCAAGAGTAGGACCACTTGAATGCATACCACAAATACCTTCATGAAGCTCCTGTAAGGTAGAGTCAGATTCATAACTATTGAAGCATCGAAGAAGAGTACCATCTAGACCTCAGCGGTAAAGTGTGTTAGCGGTTAAGGTATAGTGGGCAGCTTTTCGGATGACTTTATTTTTGGTTGCGAGATAGGTGGGGTAGGAGAGTATTGTTTTTGAGATAGTCATAGATCTTCTCGTATAGAGGGGTATCAAAACCGGTCAGGGCATAGATGACTTCGGATGTGAAATTTTCATAAGTTGGGAAAAAAAATTGCTCCACCAAGAATTTGCAATGATTCTATTTATCTAGAATTTGTAGAAGTGAGGCAATAGTGGCCATTGCATCGGCAGATTTGTTGTTTAATCTTGAAATATGCTCAAAGGTGATGTGCACAAAGTACTTTTTTAAGTCATCCATCATTCTCTTGAAAGACATTATCTTATCGTGTTTTATTTGATAGTCATCATTGATCCGATTGATAACTAATTGAGAATCTCCATAGACTCTTAGTTCTGTGATTCTCCATTCTACAAATACTTTGATTCCTGTTACCAAGGCTTCATATTCAACAATGGTGTTGGTACATGGAAACATTAGTCTGTAAGATCTTAGAATTGTGTGCCTGTTACTACTTATCAAGTTGCCATTAGTTTTATGTTCAAAGTTATTCTATATACTCTAGTCGGTTATCTCTGCCGAGATATTCAGTCGATATGCACAGTCCAGACGGTTATTGAAGACAGTAGTCTTAGAACATAGTATACACCGAGCTGTCTACCGAGTATCATTCTATGTCTACCGAGAAGCAAAGATGACACACTGAGTTGATATACACTGAGTGAAACGTGTTACCAGATTCATTGAGCCTGGACATACATATGAGAATGTGTTACAAGATCGAGGAACATCTAATCGTTATCACATTGGAAATTTCACTTAAAGATTGTGTATTATTTTGAGGTCATCTAACCAATGAAATATTTTGCATGGTTATTCATTCGATAAAACATGTTTGTAAGATCGAAGCAATGAATGGATCACCATCATAAGAGATCTATTTATACAACATGGATTAAGATCAGAAATATACATGTAGCATGACAGAAAGGAAGATATAGAGATATATGACGCAAGACATGTGAAAGCACTAAGTGTTATGACTGTTACAGAGACACAGAGGTCACTGAGAAGGATTTCAGAGAACAGTCAAAGAACAAAGTAAATAGAAGGGTTTACCGAGTTACTATATGGGTTATTGAGGTATGCTATAAGCAAGGTAATTTATTCTTAGCACATAGAATCTGCTATAACATTCCAGATGTAAAGTTGCAGATATTTGTAATGATTTATTGTAATATTTTGAAGAGGTAAGAGAAACCTTTAACAGGGTAAAAGACTCTAATCAAGTCTATAAATTGTAAAGCCTCTAACCAGGTGCAGCATTTAGATTAAGTGTTGTAAAATCCTTTAGCAAGGTAGATCTAATAGATCTTGTTACTCCTAATAGGGTAAGCTATCAAAAATAGCTAAACATGTAGCTCTAACCGAGCAATCTTTATTATTGTAGTAGTGAAGTTGTGGGTGCCATCCTCACCACAGTTTTTCTCTCTAACCAAGAGTTTCTACGTAACCAAAATATATGTGTTATGGAGTGAATCATGTATGATTGTTATCTATTTGTTTTAGCTTTATATTATGTTACTACACTATTCGGTTTATGCATAACAGTAAAGTTATTATTGAAGAAAAGTTTTGAAGTACTGATTCACCCTTCCCCTCTTAGTACATTAGCTTTCCATATTGGGCCTAACAATTGGTATCAAAGCTTCAATCTTGGAAAAGGGTTTAACTGCCTAAAGAGAAAGATCTTATCAATGGAAGGCTATAAACAATCTCGGAGGATTGTGTATCTGCAAGAAGAGATGGATCATGCTAATCAAGTAATTGCAGACATGCAAAGACAAATGCAAAAAATCTCTAAAAGTGAGAAGAAGATTATCTGATGATTTGCAAGACTCTCAAGAGTTAGTGGAGCAAATTGAGACATCATCTGAGAACAATATATTTGAAGAGACTGAAGAAATTATTGGAGTATTGAAAGAAAAGAACAAAGCACTGACTGATCAACTAAAAGCAATGAAAAGAGAACATGAACATTTAAGCACACAGATGACTGAAAATCTTGATGCATTAAGGACAGCTGAGGATAAAGTAAGAGATCTACAAAGAGAGAAACAAAAACTTGAAGTCTTAGTATCTGATAAGAATGATGAAATCACAAGGTTGACTGGAATTCAACAAAATCTGTTAGATCAACTAGGTTATGCACATCATGAAGCAAATCTGAAAAATAATGAGAATCAAGCATTGAAACTTGAAGTATCAAGGTTGACCGATGAACTTGAATCAGAGAAGAAATCCAAAGAAACACTGAAGAAGAGTTATGAAGTATCAAAGATGTTGGATGAGCAACTGAATAAAAGAAGACCCAACAAAGATGCAGGACTCGGTTACAAAGGAAAAGACTCCACTGAGAAGCGAATTCATACTACCGAGAGAGGAGAATCATGTGCAAATCCTTATTATTTTATCTAGTTTGGAAACTAGTACAATATTTGAGATCCATTCAACATAGTCTATAGGTTGGATGAATCTGACATCTAATAACTTCTTCAGTTCTGCTTTGACTAATAATGCCACATGTAGATTCACCTCTCTTAATTTTTGTTTGACGGCTTTAGCTCTAGGAGTGATAGAAAAGTGTTGCATTATTAGATTCGGATCCACTTTTGGCATGTTAGCATAAGACCAAGAAAAATTGGTTTGCTTCTCCTTGAAGAATTTGACAAAATCTGGTTGTTCTTTTTTTTGGAGTGATTATGCCATATGTATGGTTTTGACTGCTTCTTCAGTGTCTATATTTATTGATTGAGTTGGCTCAATCAGTATTGGTGACCTCTCCTAGTAATGTTCAGGAAGAGTGTCAAGTCTCCCATCTTTAGGTCCCTCAAAAAGGTTTTCACCTTCAGATACGTCCTTTATTTTTACTTCTTTCTATTTGTGATCTAATACTACAATTAAATGGTTTTCACTATTAGATCCATCCTTTTTTTTCATTTTTGCAACTGAGAGACTTGGAACTCTCCTGATTGTAGATATCGTTATGTTGTTCACTGGTGGAGCATGTTTCTGGGTTGACTGAGCACAGGTATTGTACAATTAATTCATCGTTTGGGAATATTGGTATATCATGATGTTCGGTTTCTTCCTAGTCTATGAGGTTAGAATATATGAGTGGTAAGGAATCATTTGGTGAGTTAAGAACAATTGTTGTCAGTGTCATGATGGAGACATCATCATACTTGTTTATGATATTGGTGAGGTCTATGATATTCTCAAGGTTTTCTATGGTACTCTCCTCAACATTGCCTTGCTCGTATTGTCACTGCTCATTCTCACTAGCCTCATAGATATGTTCTAGTCTGAATTCAAATGGTTGATATCTTGAGCCTTGTCCCTCTTGAGAAATGGGTGTGTATGCATGGATTAAATCTTAGACAGTTCAAATAACTGGAAGCCAACTAAGAGGGGGGAGTGAATCAGTAGTCATACATTACAAGAACATTTAGCAATTAAAACTTTAATACCGTAACCCAAAAATATTAATACTAGAATGCTTAAACCAAATACCGGAATAACAGTTAAACCAATTAAGCATATACAATAATCAAAGAATAAATACCATCCACATGACACCAAGATTTATACATGGAAAACCCAGTAAAGGGAAAAACCATGGTGGGAAGCCTACCCACTATTAGATAATACATCTGCAGTAAGTATGTGAATTACAATTGAGGGCTTGCACTTGTAGGAAGGCCAACAGCATAGAGCGCACTGCTCATCACAAAAGGAGTCTCACTGACTACATAGAAATCTAGACTACAATCTGGAGAAGTGATTGGACTACAAAGATAGCATCTCCTATGCCTGAGTACAGTTCCAGTTAAGCTCAATACCAAAGGACTAAATCCTCTTACATAAAACCAATTCGATCTCCAATGATCGACCAAATCCTCTACCTGAATGATATAAAATTATTTGCACATTACATCCCTTGACCATAACATGATGGTCTACAATGATATCTTACATCATATATATACAAACCCTCGACCATAAACAATCAAGATGACCAGCAGATAATAAACAAAATACATAATTACAAAATATGTTGGCCTTAGACCAAAAAAATAATATCCAACACATAAGACATCCCAGAAACACATCGAGAGGTCCAATCCACATGTTACATTAAGCCGCTAACCTGGACCCAATATAGGTCCACACACTAAGGAAATCATCTCCATCCCCCAAGTCTCAAACATGATCACCAACAACATCCTGAATCTCCACCAGAAGATGCACCAACACTACTTATGCATATCATCAAATATTTTCATCAAAAGCTCTACCGGTGAAACCCTCACTGAAACTGCAAGCCAAGCTTCCATGCAAATAGGATAGCATCCGATCACCAGACCAAAACTAACCGACTGAATATGAACATGAGTATCATGAATAAGCCAATTCCATAAACAAATCATATCAAAGCCTATTGGATCATGCCAGATCCAAACCAACCAGAAACTACTCATCCTATCGGGACCAGAAGCATGCCAGTAAAGTATCCAAACATCTAGTGTTGACATCAATGACAAAACATCAATGCAAAACATAAATAATTCCTCCAAATGGCCAGAAATATCCCCCTTTGGAATTGATGGCAACACTAGATATGAAAAACATCTAAGTACTGAGAAATGCCAAACAAGTCTCCCTTAATGGAAGACAACCAACAATCTCCCACATACAGATGTAGTAATGAAGTTCTGAAACAAAGACCAAACTCCCGTTGTGAATAATATCTTTGTAAATCTCAGAATTACACATATATCTCCCCCTAATGTATACAACTCCTTCAATTTTTCTTTTTCACATCAATATCTCTCCCCCTTTGACATCAATGCCAAAAATCTGACAAAAATATCAAAGTAAAATTATAAACCACTGAATCACAAAGCTAACTACTCCCCTTGAGTAGTAGCATCCCCACATCAGTGCCATAATGAAAAACATCTCTAATAATGCATACCGGACTGATTCAAAAAAGCATCAATCAGTTCTCTACTGGAGGAGTAGAAACCCCCAATCTATCTCTCAAGTACTCAAATGATTCCTTAGACAAATGTTTAGTGAAAATGTCAGTAATCTTCTCTTTGGTGTTCACATAAACTAGTCTAACTTCATTTTCTTCCACCTTTTCCTTCAGAAAGTTGTACTTGATAGATATGTGCTTTGTCTTAGAATGAAATACCATATTTTTTGATATGTCAATAGCAGTAGAGTTATCACAATGAATAACTACAAGTCTAGTGCAATGCACTTTGATATCCTTCAACATTTACTTCATCCATAAAACCTGTGTATAGTTAGTAGCAACAACAACATACTCAGCTTCAGGAGTAGATAAATAAGTACATGACTACTTCTTGCTGATCCATGAAACAAGTTTGTTTCCAAGAAAGAAAGCTCCACTGGAAGCACTTTTCCGGTTATGAACATCTCCAGCCCAATCAACATCTGTATATGCACATAAAGTAAAGTTAGCATCCTTAGGGTACCACAAACCATATTTTGATGTACCTTTCAAGTATCTAAAAATATTTTTCACTGCACTCTCATGATTTTCTCTAGGATCACTCTAAAATCTTGATACAATACAAACAACATTCATTATGTCAAGCCTAGTCTGAGTCAAATAAGGCAGACCTCCAATCATAGATTTGTATCTTGTAGGATTTACAGGTGCAAAAACATCTTTTCTTGTCAATTTCTCACTTGTAATCATAGGAGTACTTACCGGTTTAGAATCTCCCATACCAAATTTCTTCAACAATTCCCTAGCATACTTATTTTTATGGATGAAATACCTTTATCAGTTTGAGTAATCTCCAAACCTAAGAAAAATTTCATTTCCCTAATCATAGACATTTCAAATTATTTTTCCATATTCTTAGAGAATTCCATGCACAACTTATCTTCACCTCCAAAAATAATTTCATCAACAAAGAGCTCAATAATCAGTATATCATCATCAATGATCTTATATTATAAATTACTGTTAGCATTACCATTAGTAAAACCAATCTTCAAAAGATATTTATGCAACCTTGCATACCAAGCTCTAGGTGCCTGTTTCAATCCATATAAAGCTTTCCTGAACCTGCAAACCATGTTTGCATCATCTGAAAGTGAAAAACCATTAGGTTGCTCAATATAAACTTCCTCATCAAGATCCCCATTCAAAAATGCAAACTTAACATCCATATGATAAACCTTGTAGTTCTTATGAGCATCATAGGCAAGAAATAATCTTACAGCTTCAATCCTAGCTATAGGTGCAAAAGTCTCTCCATAATCAATTCCTTCCTTATGAGAATATCCTTTATAGACCAATCTAGCCTTATTCCTTGCAACTTGACCATCCTCATTCAATTTATTCCAAAAAACCCATTTATTTCCAATAACATTCTTATTTTTAGGCCAGGGAACTAAAGTCCATGTGTTATTATTTTTTATCCGATCTAATTCTTCTTTGATAGATTTCAACCAATATTCAACTTTACATGCCTCAATTACTAACATTGGTTCAACTTGAGAAATTAAACATACCTCATTAGTTTCTATTCTTCTTGTTGTAATTACTCCATTGTTCTTATCCCCAATGATATGATCTTTTGAATGATTCAATCTCACATACCTAGGAGTCTTCTGACTCTCTGTTCCTCTTCCCGGTTCTTTAGTTACTGTAGAACTTTTTGATACTGCTCGAGTAACTGGTTCAACACTCTGTTCTGGTGTAGGTGCTACTGGTTTAGATATAATCATTTCCACCATGGGTTCCTTCTCATAAGCTCTGATTTGACTACTATTATGCTCATCTACCTTGACATTAATGCTCTCCACAATTCTTTGTAATCTTTTGTTATAACATCTATATGCTCTTCTTTAATTAGAATAACCAAGAAATATTCCTTAATCACATCTAGAATCAAACTTTCCAATAGAATCATCTCTTTTGATATAGCATTTACTACCAAAGATCCTAAAATACCTAACTGTCAGTGTATGACCAAACCATAACTCATAAGGTGTCTTACCAATTTCTCCTTTGATATGAACTCTGTTGAATGTGTATACCACCGTGCTCACTACTTCTCTCCAAGAGATATGAGGTAGAGTAGGTTCCATCATCATTGTTCTAGCAACATCCAAGATAGTTTTGTTCTTCCTTTCCACAACTCCATTCTGTTGAGGTGTCTAGGGAGTAGAAAATTGTCTTCTTATACCATGCTTCTCAAAAATGTTATTAAACTCACCAGATGTGAATTCTCCACCATGATTTGACCTCAGAAACCCAATCTTCAAACCAGTCTTTGTTTCAACTTTAGCTTTAAAGATTTTAAACTTTTCAAATGCTCTAGATTTTTCCTTTAGAAAAGTAACCCACATCATTGTAGAATAATCATCAATGATTAGCATAAAATATCTATCACCTTGAAAACTTTTAACTCTAGTAGGGCCACACAAATCAGTATTAATAAGGTCAAG
Source organism: Cryptomeria japonica (assembly GCF_030272615.1). Lineage (NCBI taxonomy): Eukaryota > Viridiplantae > Streptophyta > Pinopsida > Cupressales > Cupressaceae > Cryptomeria > Cryptomeria japonica. The sequence goes on from NC_081407.1 coordinate 726,448,408, forward strand.
AACATTGTTAGATTTATCTTGTATACTCCTAAAAGAGGTTCTGACATGTTTACCCATTTGACATTCTTTATATATTGGATTATAAGGCTTCACAATCTTAGGTATATCTCTGACTGCCTTTGTTGAACTGATCTTCAGAATGTAATTAAAATTTACATGACATGGCCTTTTATGCCATATCCAACTCTCATCAATTTGTGCAATCCAGCATGTCTTCTCACCAGAATTCAAATGAAATAAATTACCTTTTGTTTGTGTACCGATTGCAATCTCCAAGCCAGATCTGTTAATGATTTTGCATTTTCCATCCTTGAACTGTAATTGAAATCCCTTATCCACCAATTGTCCTACACTCAAATGATTATGCCTTAAATCTTCAATATAATAAACATTGTCAGTATTGTTCTTAACATCCAATGATATATTTCCTTTTCCTTTGATCATATATGCTTTGTCATCTCCAAATCTAACCAGACCGCCATCAAATTCTTGCAAAGATAGAAACTTCCCTTTATCTCAAGTCATATGATTTGAATAACCACTGTCAATTAACCATTCATCTTTGTCTTCAATTTTAGTAGCAAGTTCTTTCTCTTTAGGTACATTCTCTTCCAGTGCCGGAATATCTTCCTTGATAGCTAAGAACACCCATTACTTCCCATTGCCAGAACCACTAGCATAGTCTTCTTCTGGTTCATCATCAGAATTAGTAATGCCTTCCTCATCTGCTATGTAGCATAATTTGTTTCTATTTTTCTTGTACTTATACTTGTTCTAATATCTAGGGTTAGGCTTAAAATATATTTTAACTCTTTTTTCAAATCTTGAATTCCTTTCAGGACATCTAGATTAAAAATGACCAATCTTATTACATGCAAAACATTTAAAAGGTGCTTTTCCTTCATACTTACTTCCTACTAGTCCTTTAGGTACTCTTTTAGTAAATAATGTTCAAGTTGCTCAAATTATTCATCTTCTTTTTTCATATCATCCAATTCATTTACATATAAACATTTCCAATCTTGATTACTGGTTGTTGATGCAGATGCATGAAAAGTAGGTTCAGTCTTCACAACTCTAGAAGGTCTAAATTCTTCAAGCTCAAAAGAAAGTAATTTCCCAACCAATGTATCTTTGTTGACAGAAGTATTAGCCATTTTTCTCAACTCATTAATAGCAGTAGCCTTCATCTTGTAAGCTGATGGTAGGGCTCTCAAAACTTTAGAAATAATTTCATCTTCACTCGGAGTTGCACCACAACATTGAATTCCCATAACAATCTCATTTACCCTTTCCATGAATGCAGTAATCCTTTCATCTTTTTTCATCTTCAGGTTTTTATATCTCACCCAGTAACCATCAAGTTTAGATATCTTCACTGTAGGGTCACCTTCATTAAGAGTCTCCAACTTATCCCATATAGCCTTTCCAGATGATTTGTGAGTCCCATTATTTACTGATCAGAAAGTGCACACAAGAGGGTTTCTCTTTCTCTACAATAATTCTCAAGCTCCTTATCTAGGTTTTCTAGAGGAGGATTGTCATGTGTCGGATTATGAGATGTAACACCATTCTTTGTGATCTCCCAAATCTCTTTGCCAAGACATCTCAGATGAGTCTCCATCTGAATCTTCCATACTATGTAATTTGTTCTATCAAGCCTAGGAATATCTCTCAGAAAGATAGCTCCAGATGAACTGGATGAACTTGAACTGTTATTTGCCATAGGATCTTCCTCAAGTAGTTAATCTTTCTACAGAGAGAACCAATAGTCAAATACCAATTGTTAGACAGTTCAAACAACCAAAATAGAACTGAGCGGGGTGGGGGGGGGGGGTGAATCACTTATCACAAATTACCAGAACATTTAGCAATTAAAAATTTAATCCTGGAGAAACACTTAAACCAATTAAGCATAGACAATAATCAGAGAATAAATACCATCCACATGACACCAAGACTTATACGTAGAAATTCCGATTAAGGGAAAAACAATAGTGGGAAGCCTACCCATAGTCAGATAATAGTTCTATAGTAAGTATATGAATTACAATTGAGGGGCCTGGACTTGCAGGAAGGCCAACAACCTAGAGCACACACCTCATCATAAAAGGAGTCTCATTGACTACATAGAAATCTAGACTACAATCTGGAGAAGTGATTGAACTGCAAAGATAACATCTCCTATGCCTGAGTACAGTTCTGGTTAAGCTCAATAATAGAGGACTAAATCCTCTTACATAAACCCAATTCAATATCCAATGATTGACCAAATCCTCTACCTGGATGATATTACATTATTCGCACATTTCATCAATTGACCATAACATGATGATCTACTATGAGATCTTACATCATATATATACAAACCCTCGACCATAAATAATTAGGTCGGCCAGCAGACAATAAACCAAATATATAATTATAAAAAATCTCGTCCTTAGACCAAACAAATAATATTCAACACATAAGACATCTTAGAAACACATCGAGAGGTGTAATCCATACGTTACATTAAGATAGTCCATAACCTAGATCAACTAGGACCCAATATAGGTACACATGCTAAGGAAATGATCTCCATCCCCCAAGTATCGAACATGATCACCAACAGCATCATGAATCTCCACCATAAGTTGCACCAACACCAGTTATGCATATCATCAAAGATTTTCATCAAAAGTTTTGTCGGTGAAACCCTCGCTCGAACCGCAAGCGAAGCTTCCAATAAAATAGGATAGCATCTGATCACCAGACCAAAACCAACTGACTGAATATGAATATGAGTATCATGAATAAGCCAATTCCATAACCAAATCATATCGGAGCCTACCAGATCATGCAAGATCCAAACCAACCAAAAACTACTCATCCTATTGGTACCAGAAGGTTGTCGGTAAAGCATCCAAACAACTAGTGTTGACATCAATTACAAAACATCAATGCAACACATAACAAATTCCTCCAAATGTCCAACATTATATCCACCTCAATATCTTTAGTAATATCATTACAAATATTCCACTAATACTTGTTGGAATTAGTTTCAGAATCACTGTCCCAGGTTACCTTGCTGAATCTAACAAGTATGTTGTATGGTTAGAAAAGATCACTGATAATTGACACAAGTTTAGTATCTTGTTTTGATTTGGGATTGGTTCTTTCTTATACTCTTTGAATTTTTTCATACACCATTTCCTTTCTGTGAGTAGAAATTTCCTTAGATTGTGGCTCAGCCTGGGTTTGATCCAGTTCTTGTACACAATGCACTTTCTTATAAGAAGCTTCCTCCCTTTAAATAGTGATTTCTTCTTGTCATTTCTCATTTTCTTCATGTTTTTCCTCCTTCCTTGTATTTTTTTCTGCTTGGTGTAGTGCTTCTTTCCATGAGTCTTCATTATGTTTTTTCTTTACTTTCTAGGGAGGTTTTTGATGGTGATTTTGATTTTGCACAGGCAGAATATGTTGGCCATACCCAAGTCCTGTTTTATGTTTTGCAAGTTGTTAAAAAGATTGTATGGGTTCTTTGATGCCTTCTTGATGCTTTCCAATAGGTCCTTTTCCTTTCTATACCATGTGTTACATGATCTGGAACCCATTTCCATACTGTTTTCTTGGTATGGCTACTTCTAGGGTAGTGGCTCTCATTTATTCCTCATCCTTGTATAGCTAGCTAAGGATGTCTTTATCTTCTCATTCTTCAGCCACTGTGCCCATTTGGATAAACTTACAATCAAACTTTGTGATGGGTTTTTTTGTTTTATGTCTTGATGTGGAAGGTTGTCCATAAGACCTTGGTGAAGTTGGTAACAAGGGTTAAAAAAAGTACTCCCCCATGCCTTGGTCCTTTATTTTCATCTTTTGCTTGAAGCTCATGGATAGGAACTTGAGTTCTTTTGGATGGTTAGATGATGAAGAAGCTTGATCCTCCATGTTGTGTGGAACCAGACTATCTTGAGCTACCCTTATAGTATTGCAATACTGAAAAAGGGTTAGTATCTACAGATATTGAAATTTCTTGTCCATTGTAGGGGAAATTGATACATTTATGGTACGTGGATGGTACCACTTACATTTCATGGATCCATGGATGACCCAATAGTATATTGTATGTCAAGTCTATGTCCAAGACCTGGCACATGGTGTCTCTTTGTACATGACCTACCTCTATGGGTAGTATCACAGTTCCTTCAGATGATTTTTCTTCATCATCATAGGCTTTGATAGTGATTTTCTTTTTGGGATCAAGAACCTTCTTAGAGAAGCCCGATGCATGGAAAAGCTTGAGGGTACATATATTGAGACTAGATCCTCCATCTATTAATACTCTTTTTACCTAATTTTTATAAACTAAGACCTCGATATGGAGTGAGTTGTTATGCAGATGATTCAAAGAGACATCATCATGTTTAGAAAATGATATGTTGTGTGGCACCGTCATATGGGCCACCATGTCTCGAAATCAATTAATATCTAGATCATTTGGAAAGGTTGTTTTGATAAGAGCTTTCTCCAAGTGTTTTGGTGAAAATTTGAGAAACTCAAGTATAGATATCTAAGCGGGTCTTCTCCATAGTTGGTCAACCAAGTTATATTGAGTCTTGGGGAGATTTGTTGTTGTTGATGTGTTCACCTTCAAGACATATTTATGTGCTCTTGTTGTCACACTTATCGATGTATGTTCTAGTTTGTCTTTGACTGTTATGACGTTCACTTGATTGTCATATGATGATATGTGATTGATGGTGTTTTCATATATGTGATTAATATGAGCTCCTTTGGTGTTGTTGACATTGATGCTCCTCTCTTGTCATAATTGGGAAGAGGATTTTTGAAAGCTTCATGGTCATCATTGGTTTTATGACCATCGACCGTTAAGTCTCCCTTGTCTATCATGTCTTGAACTATGTTCTTCAACCTCATGCAATCATTTGTGCTATGTCCCTTGTTTCGATGATAATCACAATAATGTGAGTCATTCCATCATGGTGATTTGATGTGGGGTTCAAAGTTGCTTGTGGCTAGCAATATGATGATCTTATTTGCCAATAGTTCTCAAAATGTTGAATCGAAGGTTTCTCCTAATGGTGTGTATATTTGTCGATACGAAAAAGTATTAGTGTTGCCTCTTTAGTTTGTGTTGTTCCCCTTATTGTTGTTGTTTTTGTCTTAGTGATTCTTATTGTTGTTTGATGTTGAAGCTCCTTGGTTGGTATTTCGTTGATAAGTGTTAGTGCCTTGATTAGCACTTATCTGATCATTATTAGATGGTGGGTTGCCTGATAAAGTCAACATTGGTTATTTAGACTTTACATTGTTGGCATCGATTACCCCATCATTAACAACATTTTTGTTCCTTGTCCAAAATCTGGACTTGTCTGAGTTGTTGTTATTGTTTTGATTGTTAAAGGTGTTATTTTTTGATGAGCCAACACCTTCCTTAAATAACTTCAAGGTTCCTTTCTTGATGGAAGCTTCTTGCACTTGGATACCATTCTTTATTAATTTCACAAAATATGGTACACATTGTAGTTTGAGATGATAAATCATTTCACTATTCAGATTGTCCATGAAGATTTTCATCTTTTACTTTTCAGGAACATCTCATGGGTACCTTGCGACCATGCACCTCCATCGTTGTAGAAACATCATGAATGTTTCATTGTTCTTTTGTTTGGTATTACACACACCCAACATGGTGATTGCGGGTTGGATACTATAGGAGTATTGTGTTATGAATTTATTTACCAACTAATCAAATGATTTGATGGGAGGTGTGAGTTTTGACAACCATTCCATTGTTTTCCCTCCCAAACTTCTTGGGAATAATCTCATTAAGAATGTGTCACTATGAGCAAACTCCAAGCTCATAGTAAAAAATTATTGAACATGATCATGGGGATCACTCTTACAATCGTATTTGTCATACTTTGGTATATCTAAATTTGGGTGAAGGGGTACCATGTTCAATATCATATCAAAAGGATAAGGACAGATGTCATCTAATGAGTATCTTACTATGGTTCCTTGTTGCATGTCTTGCATTTTTCTTTGAAGTGTTTGGAGTTATGTAAGAGAACCTAGGGGTGCATTGGTCCTTTGACTAGGAGCTTCTCCTCATTCATTAAGATTGTCCCAATTATGGGTATGGTCTTGTTTGCGAGTGTTATGTTGTTCATGGGTGTGATCAGTTGGCCCTTTGGTGGAATTGATTATGTGTTGCATTGATGTTTTTTCATTGATGTCAACACTATCTATTTGGATGCTTTACCGGTACCCTTTTTGTCTCGGTAGGTTGAGTAGTTTTTGGTTAACTTGGAGCTAGCATGATCTAGTAGACTCTGGTATAATTTGGTGATGGAATTGGATTATTCATGATACTCATACCCATATTTGGTCAATTGGTTTCGGTTTGGTGATTGGATGCTATCCTGCTTACTTAGAAGATTGGTTTCTGGTTCCAGTGAGGGTTTCACCGACAAAGCTTTTGGTGGAGATCTTTGATGCATTGCATAATTGGTTTTGGTGTATCTTCTGATGGATTTTTAGGATGTTGTTGGTAATCATGTTCGAGACTTGGTGTTTGGAGATCATTGTTGAAGCATGTGGACCTATACTTGGTCATGAATGATCTAGGTTATGGATCGGGATTAATGTAACATGTGGATAGGACCTATTGTTGTATTTTTGGGATGTCTTATGTGTTGGATATTATTTGTTTTGGTCTATGGATGATAGGGTTTGTAATTACGTAATTGGTTTATTTTTTGGTGGCCGACCTAATTGTTTATGGTTGAAGGTTTGTATAAATAGTTGTAGATCTCATTGTAGATCATCATGGTTATTGTAAGATGTCATGGTCAAGGAATGTAATGTGCGAATAATGTAATATCATTCAAGTAGAGGAGTTGGTCAATCATTGAATATTGAATTGGGTTTGTGTAATAGGATTTAGTCCTCCGGTATTGAGCTTAACTGGAACTATACTCAGGCATAGGAGATGCTATCTTTTGTAGTTCAACACTTCTCTGGATTGTAGTCTATATGTAGTCAATGAGACTCCTTTTGTGATGAACAGTGTGCTCGAGGCTATTGGCCTTCCTGCAAGTGTAAGCCCCTTCATTGTTATTCACATACTTACTACAAAAGTATTATTTTACTGTGGGTAGGCTTCCCACCATTGTTTTTCCCTTTACCGAGTTTTCCACGTATAAATCTTGGTGTTGGGTGGATAGCTTTTATTCTATGATTATTGTTTATGTTTAATTGGATTAACTACTATTTCAGTATTATTGTTTTTGGTTCTAGTATTAAAGTTTAAATTGCTAATGCTTCCGGTAATCTATGACAACTAATTCACCCCCCATCTCAGTTGTCTTCCGGTTATCTGAACTGTCTAACAATTGGTATTAGAGCTTTGGTCCTCTCTATAGAAAGCTTAACCACTTGAGAAAGATCTTATGGTGACTAACAATTCAAGTTCATCCAGTTCTTTTAGAGCTATCTTTTGAAGGGATATACTGAGGCTTGAAGGAACAATTTATAAAATATGGAAGATTCAGATGGAGACTTATCTGAGATATCTTTGCAAGGAGATTTGGGAGACCACACAAATTGGTGTCACACCCTTTAATTTGAGATCTAGCAATCCTCCTATAACAAACCTGGAAAAGGAGCTTGAGAATGATTGTAAAGCAAGAGAATCCCTCTTGTGTGCACTTTCTGATCAACAAATAATGGGATTAACAAACAAAACATCTGGAAAGGCTATATGGGATAAGTTGCAGACTCTTAATGAAGGTGACCCTATAGTGAAGATTTCTAAACTTGATGGTTACCGGGTTAGATATGAAAACCTGAAGATGGAAGAAGATGAAAGGATTACTGCATTCATGGAAAGGGTAAATGAGATTGTTATGGGAATTCAATGTTGTGGTTGAACTCTGAGTGAAGATGAAATTGTTTCTAAAGTCTAGAGAGTCATACCACCGGCTTACAAAATGAAGGCTATTACTATTAAGGAGTTAAGATCAATGGCTAATACATCTGTCAACAGAGATACCTTGGTTGGGAAACTATTTGCTTTTGAGCTTGAGGAATTTGGATCTTCTGGAGCTGTGAAGACTGAACCAGCTTTTCATGCATCTACATCTACAACTGGTAAGAAAGACTGGAAAGCTCTATATGCAAAAGAACTAGAATATATGAAGAGAGAAGATGATGAGTTTGAGCAAATTGAAGCACTATTTTATAGAAGAGTACAAAAAGGACTAGTAGGAAGTAAGTATGAAGGAAAAACACCTTTTAAATATTTTGCATGTAATAAGATGGGTCATTTTGCATCTAGATGTTCTGAAAGAAATTCAAGATTTGAAGAAAGAGTTAAAAGATCATTTAAGCCTAACCCTAGATATCAGAACAAGTATAGATTAAAGAAAAATAGAGACAAATCATGCTACATAGTGGATGAGGAAGGCATTATTGATTCAAATGATGAACCGACAAAAGAATCTGCTAGTGGATCCGGCAATGGGAAAGAATGGGTATTCTTGGCTATCAAGGAAGATGATCCGAAACTGGAAGAGAATGCACCTTAGGAAAAGGCACTTGCTGCCAAAAGTGAGGACAAGGATGAATGGGTAATTTATAATGGTTGTTCACATCATATGACTAGAGATAAAGGGAAGTTTCTGTCTTTGCAAGAATTTGATGGTGGACTAGTTAGATTTGGAGATGACAAGGTGTGTATGATCAAAGGAAAGGGAACTATATCATTGGATGGCAAGAACAATACTGACAATGTTTATTATGTTGATGTTTTGAAGCATAATATTTTGAGAGTAGGACAATTGTTAGATAAGGGATTTCAATTATAGTTCAAGGATGGAAAATGCAAAATCATTACCAGATCTCGCTTGGAGATTGCAACCAGTACACATAGAAAAGGTAACATATTTCATTTGAACTCCAGTGAGAAAACCTGTTTGATTGCATAGATTGATGAGAGTTGGTTATGGAATAAAAGGTTGTGTCATGTGACTTTTGATTGCATTGTGAAGATCAATTAAACTAAGGCTATTAGAGATATACCTAGGATTATGAATCCCTATAATCTAGTATGTAAAGAATATCAAATGGGTAAATAGGTTAGAACCTCTTTTAGGAGTATACAAGATAAATCAAATGACATTCTTGATCTTATTCATACTGATTTGTGTGGCCTTGCTAGAGTTAAAAGTTTTCATGGTGATAGATATTCCATGCTAATCATTGATGATTATTCTAGAATGATGTGGATTACTTTTTTGAGAGAAAAATCTCAAGCATTCAAAAAGTTTAAAATCTTTAAGGCTAAAGTGAAAATCGAGACAAGATTGAAGATTAAATGTTTGAGATCAGATCATGGTGGAGAATTCACATCCGGTGAGTTTAATAACTTCTGTGACAAGCATGGTATAAGAAGACAATTTTCTGCTCCCCAAACACCTCAACAGAATGGAGTTGTGGAAAGGAAAAATGGAACTATCTTGGATGCTGCTAGAACAATGATGATGGAAGCAAATCTACCTCATATCTACTGGAGAGAAGTAGTTAGTAAAATGGTTTACACATTCAATGGAGTACATATCAAAGGAGAAACCGTTAAGACACCTTATGAATTATGGTTTGGCAATACACCTATAATTAAGTATTTCAGAATTTTCGGTAGTAAATGTTATATCAGGAGAGAAGATACTATTGGGAAATTTGATCCTAGAATTGATGAAGGCATATTTCTTGGTTAGTCTAATGAAAGAAAAGCATATAGATGTTATAACAAGAGATTGCAAAGAGTTGTGGAGAGTGCTAATGTCAAAGTAGATGAGATGAGCAAAAGACAAATTAGATTTTATGAGAAGGAACCGATAGCGGAAATTATTATATCTAAACTGGTAGAACCTTTATCGGAATAGAGAGTTGAACCAGTTACTCCGACAACATCAGAGAATTCTGTAGTAACTGAAGAATGGGGAAGAGGAACAAAGAGTCAAAAGACTCCTAGGTATGTGAGATTGAATCATTCTGAAGATCAAATCATTGGGGATAAGAGCAATGGAGTGATGACAAGAAGAAGACTAGCAACTAATGAGGTATGTTTAATTTCACAAGTTGAACCGGTATCAGTAATTGAGGCATGTAAAGATGAATTTTGGGTAAAAGCTATGGAAGAAGAATTAGATCAGATTGAGAAAATTAAAACATGGACTTTGGTTCCCCGACCTAAAAATTAAAATGTCATTGAAACTAAATGGGTTTACAGGAATAAATTGAATGAGGATGGTCAAGCTATAAGGAATAAGGCTAGATTGGTTTGTAAAGGATATTATCAGAAGGAAGGAATTGATTATGGAGAAACTTTTGCACTGGTAGCTAGGATTGAAGCTGTACAATTATTTATTGCCTATTCTTCTTATAAAAACTACAAGGTTTATCAGATGGATGTTAAATGTGCATTCTTGAATGGGGATCTTGATGAGGAAGTTTATATTGAGCAACCTGATGGTTTTTAACTATCAAATGATATTGATATGGTTTGCAGGTTAAGGAAAGCTTTATATGGATTGAAACAAGCACCTAGAGCTTGATATGCAAGATTGCATAAATATCTTTTGAAGCTTGGTTTTACTAAGGGCAATGCTAATAGTAATTTATATTATAAAATCATTGATGATGATATATTGATTATTGAAGTATTTGTTGATGACATTATCTTTGGAGGTGGAGACAAATTATGCATATAATTTTCTAAGAATATGGAGAAAGAATTTGAGATGTCTATGATTGGTGAGACGAATTTTATTTTAGGTTTGTAGATTACTTAGACTGACAAAGGAATTTTTATCTATCAAACTAAATATGCTAAGGAATTGTTGAAGAAACTTGGTATGGGAAATTCTAAATCAGTAAGTACACCTATGGTTACAAGTGAGAAATTGACAAGGAAAGATGTTTCTACACTGGTAAATCCCACAAGATACAAATCTATGATTGGAGGTCTACTTTATTTGACTCGGACTAGGCCTGACATTATGAATGTTATTTGTATTGTTTCAAGATTTCAAAGTGATCCTAGAGAAAATCATGAGATAGCGCTGGAAGGGATTTTTAGATACTTGCAAGGTACATCAGAATATGGCCTATGGTACCCTAAGAATGACAACTTTACTTTTTCTGCATATACAAATTTTGATTGGGTAGGACATGTTGATGACAATAAAAGTACTTCCGATGGAGCTTTCTTTCTTGGAAAGAAGTTGGTTTCATAGATCAGCAAGAAATAGTCATGTACTTCTTTATCTATTGTTGAAGCTAAGTATGTTGTTATTGCTCCTAATTGTACACAGGTTTTATGGATGAAGCAAATGTTGAAGGATATAAAGGTAAATTGTGATGCACCGGTACTAATTCATTATGTTAACTTTTCTACTATTGATATATCAAAGAATCCAGTATTTCATTCTAAGACAAAGCACATATCTATCAAGTATAACTTTTTGAAGGAGAAGGTGCAAGAAAATGAAGTTAAACTAGTTTATGTGAACACTAAAGATAAGGTTGTAGATATTTTCACTAAACCTTTATCCAAGGAATCATTTGAGTACCTAAGAGACAGATTGGGGGTTTCTTCCCCTCCACCAGAGACTTGATTGATGCGGTTTGGCATTAGTCTGGCATGCATTATCAGAGATACTATTCATTTCAGCACTGATGTGGGATGTTACTGCTTAGGGGGAGTAGTCAGCTTTTGAGATTCAAAGGCTTATGCTTTTTCTTTGATATTTTTGTTGGATTTTTGGCATTGATATCAAAAGGGGAGATATAGTGATGTGAAAAAGAAATTCAGAACTTTACAGAGATATTATTCAAAGGGGAAGAGTCATTGATATTGAGAGCTATATGCAAGAGATTGTTGGTTGTCTTCCACATGGGGAGACTTGTTTGGCATTTCTTGGTTCTTAGATATTTTTCACATATAGTGTTTCCATCAATGCCAAAGGGGGAGATTGTTGGCCATTTGGTGGAATTGATTATGTGTTGCATTGATGTTTTGTCATTGACATCAACACTAGTTATTTGGATTCTTTACCAACACCCTTCTGGTCCCGGTAGGTTGAGTAGTTTTTGGCTAACTTGGATTTGGCATTATCCGGTAGACTCTGGTATAATGTGGTGATGAAATTGGCTTTTTCATGATACTCATAGTCATATTTGGTCAGTTGGTTTCAGTCTAGTGATTGGATGATATCCTGCTTACTTAGAAGATTCATTTCTAGTTCCGGTGAGGATTTCACTGGTAGAGCTTTTGGTGGAGATCTTTGATGCATACCATAATTTGTGTTGGTGTAGCTTTTGATGGAGTTTCAGGAATTTTTTGGTGATCATGTTCGAGACTTGGCATTTGGAGATCATTTCTGAATCGCATGGACCTATACTTGGTCCCAGTTGATCTAGGTTATGGACCGGGATTAATGTAACATGTGGATAGGACCTATTGTTGTATTTTTGAGAAGTCTTATGTGTTGGATATTATTTGTTTTGGTCTAAGGCTGACATGGTTTATAATTATGTAATTGGTTTATTGTCTGGTGGCCAACCTGATTGTTTATGGTCGAGGATTTATATAAATAGTTGTAAGATCTCATTCTAGATCATCATGGTTATTGTAAGAGGTCATGGTCAAGGAATGTAATATGAGAATAATGTAATATTATTCAGGCGAAGGAGTTGGTCGATCATTGAAGATCGAATTGGGTTTGTGTAAGAGGATTTAGTCCTCTGGTATTGAGCTTAACCATAATTGTACTCAGCTATAGGAGATGTTATCTTTTGCAGTTCAACGCTTCTCCAGATTGTAGTCTGGATTTGTATGTAGTTAGTGGGACTCCTTTTGTGATGAGCAGTGTGCTCTAGGCTGTTGGTCTTCCTGCAAGTGCAAGCCCCTTCATTGTAATTCACATACTTACTATAGAAGTATCATTTGACTGTGGGTAGGCTTCCCACCATGGTTTTTCCCTTTATTGGGATTTCCACATACAAATCTTGGTGTTGTGTGGATGGCTTTTATTTCGTGATTATTATTTATGCTTAATTGGATTAACTGCTATTCTGGTATTATTGTTTTGGGTTTTGTTATTAAAGTTTAAATTGCTAATGCTTCTGGTAATCTATGACAACTGATTCACCCTCCCCCTTCTCATTTGTCTTCTAGTTATCTGAAATGTCTAACATGATCTTGGTTGTGTATGTTTTTTTGATCATGTGTTTCATCTTCTTTCAGTTGTTGTTGATTGTAAGCGTAGTTTCATGCCCTTGTTTGTGAAATTTTCTCATCTATATCCCTCAATTTTTCTTTGTTCAAATCCTCAGGAATATTGACTCCTTTGATAGTTAGCATGAGTAGATATTTCTCCTTATCTGCTTCTATAAGTCTTTTTACAAGTTTTTGGAAAGCCGCATTTTCTTGACATTTTTGGAGAAGCTCTTTGGTGATCTTTGTTTATCCCATATTTGCATATTCATCAAAAGGATTGGATAGTCTATGACTCATGCTTGATTCTAGTTGTGATTCCTTCCTTTTGTTTCTCTGAGATTAAGTGACAAGGGGAATTAATATATTTCTATAGTAGTGAATTCTTCTTCTTCTATTGGGGTTCTTGGTGGAGCTGGTGGCTCAGGTCGAGCTTCGTTGTAAGTGATAAGAAACTTTGGAAACAAGGTGGGATTAATCCTTCCTCTCCTATTAAGGTGTTGGTTGAATGCCGCTTTCAAAATCTAAGCGGGCTATTTATCAAAGGTTCTTTGTCAAATTCATTGGTTTTTTCTTGGATATACAACTGCATATGACACAATAATACGCAATATGATGTAAATACTTGATAGCTGATATAGGGAAATTTATTCCTCTTGATAAGTGACTTAGAACTAGGTTGTCTCTTCTTCAACTTAGTCTTTTGATGAAGACCTCTTCTTCTCAAAATATGGGGATTGGTCATACAAAAATGATCAATGTTGATGGTGATGTTGGATATGGATACTTTATTTTTGGAAAATCAAGTTTACTTATCAAGTAGAAGTTTAGTTTCATTCACTTCTACGATAAAGTGCCAAATGATATGTGTCAAGTTTCATGATCTAGAAACTTAATTTGACATCTTGAGAACCTAACTAGGTATTGGTTTGATAAAATTTGTTGGATGATGGAACCTTTTATTACTATTTTTGATACTCCTCAATTTTGTTGGATGAAATATGATCTTAAGATAGTTGAAGATTTGATATCTCTTTCTAAGGGTGCTTAGTTGGATTTGGAAATTTCTCACTTATGATCCTTTTTTGAAATTTCCTTGTTGTATTTGTTAGACCTAAAAGGGTATCCAAAACTATTGATGAAAATTTCACAAGGTGATTGGTTTGCTCTCTGTTTTTTGCCAATTTTGATTATGTGTTGGAACAGAGACCTGATGCGCTAAAGGATTCCCCCAAAGCACTATAGAATGTTCCAAATGTGCTATGGAGCCTCGCAAATACACTCTTTTATACTATTTGATAACATAATTATTGAATTGGTTATGTGTTAATATGTCCCTTTGAGGCGTTAATGTTTGGTACAAATGCATTATAATACGTTTTAGATGTGCTATGTTGATGCTCCTATGTGCTACAAAGATGTTGGCAATCGCTATCTAATTTTTTACTAGTATGATATTGATCATGCCCTAATGTCAGTGATGGAAGTGCTAACTATTGTTTGGAATGTGTTATCGAATGGTTGAGATAAGCTAGTATGTTTCTCCTACATGCTAACTGTCCTAATAACTTTATTTTGATGATTTCTCTAAGATGTTGAGAAATGATTTTTTGTGCTTTGATAGATGATTTTTTGAAAAATGACTTGAAAACACAGTAGATAGAAGTGATAACAGTTTGTCTATGCTAAACAAATAGTGTATGTTATTTTGAGGATGTTTTCAAATCCTTGATGTTTTCACCAGTTTGGATTACAAAGAAGACATATCAGATAGAGTCTTTATTCAAAGGTCATTAACAATATCATAGCCCACTAGTCTTGATACTTTGCTAGCTCAAACAGCCTTGTCACCCACTAGGGGGCGCCCTTTTTTTTCCTTTGTCCATAAATTAACCCAAAGTGAATTGCTTCACAATTGGGTAGTTATCTTGGGAGATATATGGTGAGTGATCTTGGGGGAGGATTCTTCCCCACCCTTGCAGTATGATATTGCAAATGTTTGGTAACTAACTTTGATCAAAGCTTCTACTTCTATAGTTTTTAATCAGGTTTTCATTCAGTCTTCAATTATAAATTCCCTCAAGAGGCTTCCCAACCTTTAGAACAAAGGCTTTACATATCTTAAAGATACTAGGGGAAGAATAATCACTGAGTAAAACCCTTGGAGGGAATTTTCATCAGCCTCCACATTTGATTATAGTGGGTTGGAATACTTGGTGATAAAGTCATTTCCCACTTAGGTCATTCCCCTCTCACCGACCTTAATGGCACCCTAAGGGCAACTCGAGGGGGGACGCCTTCTAAATCTTGTAAATGCTTAAAGTAAAGAAATATTTTAATGAGTGGGGTTCTCTTTTTGATCACCCAATTAAGGGGAGATAATATGCCTACCACTTTCAAGACACAAAGTACACACTTTCTTTTTATCCCATATTGTAGTTATTTTCTACAACCTATTTAGAAGAAATGTGGCTCTTTTTATCCCAATATAGCAATCTATGAAGATAGCAAAATTTAAAGAAATCCTGGTCAACCAAAGTAAATTTGTCAAATGAATAACAATGGTTTTGTAATCTTGAAATTTTGTTTAAAAATAAGTGAAGGTTATTTTTAAACTCCCAAATGAAAAATGAGGTTTGTTTTAATCAACACAAAAGGAAAATGATTTTCAATTTTAACAATAAAAAATTAGAGAGTTCTATTTTAGGCACCAAAAGGAAATGATGAAGTTCTTCTTAAGCATTTAAAAGAAATATGAGATTCATTTTAGACCTTTGCAATAAGAGAAAATTAGTTATTTTCACTAACTTATAAAAGAAAGCAAATAAACTAATTAACTCCTCATTTTCCTCCAGTGAAAAATTGTTAGAACCTGCAGATAATTAATAAAAAATACAATTCTGATGGTGGGCTTTACAAGCCTAAATTTTTAGACTGTTAAAAATTTTCTCCCTATCAGATCTACGTGCTAAACTTCCACATAGATGTGTTAAAGTATGGTGTAGAAGCACTAAAATAAATAACCTATGCGCTATTTTGATGCCTGAATGCACTAAAATAGTTCTCCCATGCATTTGAACAAGTAGCAAGGGGTATGCGCCTAAAATATAGCAAGATGTGCTAAGTTATAGTCTCTATGCACTAAATAGTTCCATGTATGCACTAAATTTCACCACAGATGCGCTAAAAAAATTCCTAAATGCACTAGTTTGCAATTTTGACATGATTGTTGTCTTCTACCTACACACAAAACCATGTTATTTCTGGGGACATGCCCCATAGTGAACACCTGAAATGTACGTAGGAAAATGTGGTAATAAAAATGAATAAATCAACATCAAATGACCTACATACTAGTGAGACACTTAGTGCAAGTATACAAACTAATTTGAACTAGTTTAACTTCCCAAGGGGTGTCCCATTTTTCTCTATCTCACAAGATCCCTAAAGCCAATGTTTTGCTCTAAGATCATTGAGAAAATTAATGACTTAGGAATGACAACTCCAAGAATGAGTAATATTATGATCTATATACCTAAATGCACTCTAATATCTATATGGTATGTTAAAACTATAATGATTAAGCTAGTATAAATAAAGTGATATGATAGAGATATTGTTAAATTATCATCATCATGATATACTATTGATATGAAAATGAAATATTTTTAAACATTTATGATGATCTTTTAACAAAGAGAGGCTAAAATACTTAGTAAATTAGACTATAATGTAGATGCATGAAACTTGGATATATCAAAAATGAAGAATGAGAGCTCTATTTATAGGGAAAATAGGGCAATGAATGGTTAAGATTGAATAATCTTAACAAGGGATAGGATTGAAAGTTAATCAACCCATGTTTACAATTTTCACCAATGAAATGGTGACAATTGTCAACAAGAGGTTTCTTGAGAGGAGATGCAATAGGCATTAAATTCCTAAGAAGACATGAAGGTTACCTTAGGAGGTAAGGGTTAAGGTTAGGTTAGCGTTATCCAATGGATAAAGCCTTTACCCAAGGGGAAAACTCTTGTCCAAGGGTTAATAGGATAATTAGGGTCAAAGTCATGAGTGCTTGATGAGACCCATGGGTTAGCTAAGGGTTAAGTTAGAGAGAAAGTCTGTAACCATGTGGGAAGGTTGAGTTAACCATTAATGGTTAGGAAGACTTTGAAGATAAATTTGTAAGAGTCCTTCCAAGTTTGGGGAACTCAACAAGTTAGCTTGTTGAAGGAAATAAAGCCTTTAATGCATTTAGAAGACTTTCTTCCCAATTTGAGAAGTGACCTCCTCAAATTAGGGAAAGGACATGATTAGAGGGATTATGCTAATTTAAAAGGGTTTTGAAGAATCTAGAAGGCTCTAGAAGAGTTGTAAGAGGCAAGTGGGAGATGTAGGAAAATTCAAGTGGATGAGGGAAAATAAATTTAATTAAAATAAAATGTTTTATTTCAACCAAAATAGATGCAACTTGTATAAATACAAGTGGGGGGGTTTAATTAAAAGGAAGCAAGGGGAATTAATTAAATAAAGTGATTTATTTAATTAAAGGCTAGAAAAGGTTTAGGTAAATTTAATTAAATAAATTGAGTAATTCATTTAATCAAATGGATGAAAATGAAGAAATTAATTAAATAAAATTTAATTAATAGGAGGGATGGGGCTAAAATAAATATTAAATATTTATTTAAGAAAGTGGTCAGATTTATACGTCTACATTAGAAAATTTATATAACAATTATCCTACCAAACCTCTATTTTCTATTCATCGATGCTCTTTCTTTTGGAATAATTAGCTTCTAAGAAAGAACTATAACTAAAGCCACTACTAAGAACAAATAGGACCAAGACATAATATATGGTCTTTGTAGGCCCAAATTTAGGCTATTTAATGTCAATACTCTTTATGATTAAAGTGGGGAAAGGAAAAATAGAAAAAAAAACTAGTTAGAGAGATAGTAGAACAAGGAAACCAACTCAAATAGCAGAGGAGGAGCCGAATAGGACACAACTTATTTTAAATCTGAACTTTCAGACTACTTATTATCCATCATAATCTTCGACAACTTCTACTTTCATTGGACAATAGTCCAGGGAGATCCATGTAAACAATCAAAACCATGCTAACCCAAAGACAAAGGTGGATCAACAACATCATAGATAATTGTAGTATTACTAGTATAAGTAGAAATACTTGTAGAAACATCTATATTACTAGTAGAAGCAACAATGTTAGTATTACTAATTGTACTAGCAACACTAATAGAAATAGAAACATTAAAATTACTTGTAGAAGCACCGACAAATATATTAGTAGCATCAACATTTGGAGTAGTAGTAGAGACAACACATCTAGAACCATAAAATTTATCCTTATAAATAACTCCTACTAATAAGACAACAAACTAGGAGGATAATGGCCAGGAGTAGGTGGATAGGAATCCTCTAAAATAGCATCATCATTAGAAGAAAGATAAAAAATAAAATGAGATGGTCTCAAATAATATTTTTCCAGCAAATTGAGGAATATTACTTGCAATAATTTTGTGAGCACTTAGAAGCTAAATGTCTAGTACCAAAACAATGCTCACAATGGAAGGTAATCCCCTCATAGTCTACTAACTGACATAAAGAACTACCATTAACCTATAGAATGACCTCTTGAGGGAATGGTTTTGTAATGTCCACTTCAACAAGAATACCAATGAATGAAGTCTTACCAAAGTCTTTTGGAACCCACAATAGTGGGTTACACTTTTTTGCCAACTTTGACACTTCAATTTTCATTTTCAGAAAAAACCTCACATTCAGAGACTTATTACTGCTAAACCATAAGGAATTTGTAGATGATGTGAACTAGTGATTTTTGAAATTTTGTGTGTAGATTCTAAATATATTTTTTTGAATCAATTTATTTTTATTTTTCTATCTCCCTCGAAAACTAGTTTTTTACAAAAAATAACATTTTTAAAGAGTGATACTCATTTGGAATGGCATAATTTTTTTGTAAAATATAAATAAATGTGATTCATTCAAATTTAGTTTTGTGACATCCATATCTAATGTTTCCAATTGGTTTCATAACATTATCTTCAATATTTCATATTTTATTAAGTTTTGAAGTCGAGTTAACTATAATTCTGACATATGTTCATTTGGTTGATCATAACTTGTTGTGTATGTATCCAAATTCAATAATTTTTTTTTTTTGAAAGAGGGCTTAAATACCTAGTGCATAGATATTTTATAGAATTTTTTTTCATTTTTTTTACTATTTTTCCATAACCATTGAACTCGGAAGTTGATGTTTGATATGAAACCTATTTTTAGTTGATCTAAAAAATAATATAATAAACTCTTTATATATGAAAATAATAGTCATTACAAATCTTGCTTTGAGTGCTACTATAATGCATTTGGGTTTGTCAAAATTCATCCATTTGAGCCTCCAATTTGAGCTTCGAAGGCCAAAAATATGTAGAAAACATGAGAGGTTTGGGGGGAGTCCAAAACCAAGCATGTTCGGTAGAATATATGTTGTATCAAAGGGGGTTTGATCGAACCCCCTAATGCAAATTTTGTGTTTTATGCCCTTTTGGGTTCGATCAAAGTGAGTTTCGATCGAATGTGTTTTTTACATTCAATTGAAAGGGGGTTTCGATATAACATGGCTAAAATAGAGTTTTGGACAAAAGAGTCAATTTTTTTCATCCGAAAAAGTCTAATATAAATAATCTTCCCAAAGAGTTAACAATATTCTCATAGGCTTCATAATAAAAAAAATGAAAAGGAAGATAAGACAACCTTACCCACACTTGAAGAATATTATTAAAATCCTTGAAATTTTTTAAAGAAGAACCCATGGATGCATGGTGAGGGGGTGAGAATCTCATTTCCAAGGGATTTGATAAAGTATAAGTTTCTTATTATCCTCTAAACTAAGGAAACCACAAAAGAGCCTCTACAAAAAGAGTAAAGATCTATTTTACCATCGACCAAAGGAGAACAAAACTCCAAAACCTGGTAATAAAAATTAGGAAGATAGGGATAGAAATTAAATAATCTATAGACCAATCCATGCTTGGAAAAATATTTCTCACAAACTAGAACCTCTATTCCTAGAGGAATCACGGGGGCAACAACAACACAAGGTACTAGAAAAACAAACCCCTTCTCTTTTCCTATAGAAAACTAGTCCCCAAAAGCATCAGGTAGGATTTTACCAAGAAGATCTACATAGGAAGCATGTTGATTGGAGGCAAGGGACCTAGGGGTAGCAAAAGCACCCAACTTTGCAGGATAGGCCAAAACAACAAATGTAGGAGCCTAGCTTTAGCCACTACAAGAAAAACATTAGGTTAAGAGAAAACCCGATGGGGAATGAAAGATCCACCACCAAGTCAAGATGGGGAAGATATGTAGTAGAGGAGAATTTCCCACTGAGAGGTGGGAAAATAGAGTTTAGGAAAAGTAGTGAGAAGGAAGAGCAAGAGCCAACTCCAGAGTATGCTTAATAATTAAACACTATTTTTTTCAACTGTAATTTTGATTTTGAATCAAAAGATAAGTTTTGAATGTTCTATAAATATTACCATTTATAATTTCATTAATCAATCAAAATAATCCATGAGTGCTCTATAATTATTACCCCTTTATTTAATTTTCTCATTATTGAATTTTGTTTTGATTAAAAGTATAAGTATAAATGAGTTTGTCAAGAAAAGGTCTCAAAAATGTTTTTGATACCATTAAAGAAATACTATAGAGTGCTTTGGAGACAATCAAGTGATTTGTACTTTCATATGAAAATTTTCTAATGTTACTTGGTTCTAAGATTTGTCCTTCTTCTATTTTGAATTCTATCTACTTTATGGACTAAAATGTTAGTATGTATACTTATTTAAACTCCTTGACTAAGAATGACTCAAAAAAAATTGAACTCCTACATTTTGACTTTTTTTTTTTTGAAAAACACCCATTTTGATTGCTTTCTTTGAGCTTCAAAAAAGATTGGTTGCAACATGATATTCAACCCCTCTAGAAAATAAGAAGAGAAATCCTCATTTAAAAATCATTTCTAGTCAATCAACTCTAAATTATGGATTTTGGAATTACACTCAAAGATTATGGGATATTTTTGAAGTTAGTAAAGTTCAGTCACCATAATATTGATAACCTATAAAAATGGATAGAATTAGATCCATGCTATGTTTTGAAGGAAAGACAAAACAAAAAAATTAATATATAAAAATTGTGCATTTATCTAGCAAAATAAGTTTTCAATCCTAAGAATTATTAAATAGAAGATGTAATTATAACCATGCTAAACTAAATAGCATAAACATGAATGATTTCTTAAAAAAAAAAAATTAACTCAGGCTTTCCAAAAGTTTCAGAACCTTGAAAAAAAAATCCAAACTAAGTGAAGAACACAAAATATCATTGAGAAAGGAGGGGGGGGGTGGGGTGAATCAATGTATTTTAAAATTTAAGTTCAATGTGCAAACATTAAGGATGTAATGCAAGCATAAACACACACACACACACACAAGAGCATGTCACATAACACCAAATATACGAGGAAAAACCAATGTGGGAAAAATCTCGATGAGAATAGCTACTGGAGTCTACTTCTTCAATCTAGCCTCACAAGAAATCACTGATTAAAATATGTTTTAGGGCACCAACCCAAGGAGAACTGACCCCTAATATTCTGAGAACCAACTCAAGGAGCACCAACCCCTAGTTTTATGGGCTACGACCCGAAGGATCACCTACCCTTTCTCTGAGCACCCACTCTAAGATTACAAAGAATATAGATTCAATTAAAAACTAGACACCTCGCTACAAATAATGTTTTTTTAGCACCTTACTCATTTCCTTTTTGCCTTTCTTCTCTTTATTATTTGTACCTTGTTCAACTCTTCTCTCCTAATGTTTCTCTCTCTATCCCTACTCAACTTTTTGTTGGCTCTACTTATCTCTGACTCCTGCACTCTGATTATTGACCTTTGGTTCTCTCTATCTATAGTTTTGCAACTATTCACAACTCACTCTCCCTTCTCTAACTCTCTCTATCTTCCACATAAACAAATACACCATTCTCAATCCCCTACATTTTTCTTGGTAGCCACCACACTCAATCAGATTAGCTATAACTTCTAAATGCAATACACCTCTATTCAACACTTCACATGTATCTCTATCTCCACAGAAACAACTACCTCTGTCCAATCACATTTACGACTCTACTCTACCATTTCTTAATCCGACAATGTTTTTCCCTCCAACTGGAATTTAAAAATTAATTCATTCTTGTCCTCAGAGATCTGGACAGTAGCAGATTGGATTTTCTCTCCTAAGTCGACCATCTACATTAAATGACTCTTCTCTAGTTTCCTAGATGTTCTCTATACTGGGTTGCTATTTTCAGGAATCTAAATCTACCTTACAGATTTGACTTTCATTTTCGATCACCTCGAGCCCTGCAAAAAATCTCCAGCTGGTTCGGCATTAAAACATTCTTCATCCTTTGTCAACCTACCCAAAAAAGATCGACAACTACCACCATCAAATGCACTAACCTTGCAAATCATATTTTTTTTATGCACCAAGAAGCTACATGTCTTCATGTTCTTCATCCAAGTCACTCTGTCAATCCTAATCAACATTGTTGTGCACTATCAGGCTTCCCAAACTAGTTTACCTTCATGCTATGACTAACCTTCATGTTATGCAAACATGTTGTATGTATCGGTTTTATAGTTAAACACCTATCCTGATCAACTTTGTCAATTGAATTTTTCTATCCTAATGTTCATCGCCATAGTTATCCTGAAGTCAGTTTCTCAAGGCTCCATCGGTATATTTTTAACTATTGGGTTGACATCTTTCATCTATTCCACCTTCACAACCTATCCTGATCACTTTGTGATGTCTTTGGTTCCTTTCATTGGTAAGAGTTACTTCGATGAAGTCCTTACCTTCGATTTCACATATCACTATAAGCTATCCTGAACATATTCTCCATGATGAAACACCTTATCAGCATAGGTTACCCCCAATTGGAAGACTTTATCAGCATAGGTATTCCAAAGTTTAATCTCCAATGGACTTTCTCCATATTGGAATTTTATTCCGATGAACTTACCAAAGGGTCTTCTCTACATTTTCCTCTGTAGGAATAGTTGTCCTAATCTTGTATATGATCTGAATGGTGTCTTTGTTGAAATAATGTATTTTGATAAGCAAATTTCAAAATAGTTTGTTGTATCAGGATTACAAAAAAATGATACTCTGCCTATGTTCAACTATTCTGAATCACATCCTTGGTCTCTTGGTCGACATAGCTATCTTGATATGACATAAATTTTTTACTAGCCAACATAGGCTAGACTTACGACTATAGAAACTTCCTCCACACAACTTGCTATCAGCATAGTTGTCCCGGTACAATCACAAACTAAATTTAGAAGATCAAAATGATTATCAATATTATTTTGATCCCTGCTGCAACCTGCAACACTTCTTCTTTTCTTACTTAGGGCATCCCTACAACACTTGTTGATATCAATAACAATAATACCAACAATCTCCCCTATTAGCATTGATGTCAACACACATAACAACATGCATAGGCATCTCTTTCTCCCCCTTTGACAACAATGGAAAAGGGACTTGCATACCTCCTGCCATGAAACTTGTACAATTCTTCTCCCCTTGTAGATGTTCACCTTAGACAATGCCTGTCAAATGATGTTTTATGTAGAGTCCAGTAGATGAATCATTATTAAAATATAAAAACCAGTGTTAACACTACTCACAAATAAATTTTAGAACTCCCCCTGAGATAAAGACGAGGTTCAAGGATGAAAAGTAGAAAACTAGTAAGTTGCCCCTGAACCAAAGACCCCAACAAAATGTTGAAGTGTTGAACGAAGGTGGAACAACACCCAACTTGAATATTAGATACTCAAATGAGTCCTTTGGAAGAGGCTCTGTAAAAATGCTAGCAACCTTCTCACTTGTGGGAACATATTCAACCTTTACCTCCTTCTCTGCATCCTTCTCCCTAAGTAAATGATACTTGATTGCCATATGTTCTATCTTTGAGTGCATAACCAGGTTCTTGGAGATGTTAATGGCACTTGAGTTGTCACACATAATAACAACAGGATCTGAAAATGATACCTGAATGTCCTTTAATGTCTATTTCATCCACAAAACCTTTGAGCAACATGTGGTCATAGCTATATACTCTACTTCAGCTATGGAGAAAGAAATAGAATCCTGCTTCTTGATGTGCCACAAAATTAATTTGTCTCCAAGGAAAAAAGCTCCACCAGTGGTGCTCTTCCTACCATTGATGCAACATGTCCAATTAGCATCAGTATAGGGTTGACAAGTGAAATCTCCTTTCTTTGGATACCATAAGCCATAAGTAAGTGTCCCCTGTGAATACTTGAAGATTCTTTTAACTGCATTCACATGTGATTTCTTTGGGGCAGCTTGAAATATAGCTACCATGCACACTGCTTGCACAATATAAGGGCTTGAAGTTGTGAGATACAATAGATTGTCAATCATGGATCTATATAAGGTCTGATCTACACTAGGTGATTCATCATCATTGCTTAATTTGCATCTTGTCACAATGGGAGTACTAACTGGTTTGTTGTCCTCCATTTGAAACCTTTTCAACATGTCCTTTGCATACTTGGTTTGTGATATACATATTCTTTTATCTAACTGAGAAATCTACAAACCAAGGAAATATGACAGCTCTCCAAGCATTGACATCTCAAACTCGGATTGCATTTGGTCAGAAAACTCTTTGCATAATATGTCCTTGTTACCTCTAAAGATGATGTCATCTACACACCACAACTATGATCATGTGGTCTCCATCCACCTTAATGTACAAGTTGTTGTCAGCATTTCCCTTTTCAAAACCTTGCTGATGGAGGTACTTATCTAGCCTATAATACCATGCCCTAGATTTCTGCTTTAGACCATACAAATATTTTCTTAATTTGAATACAAATTTCTCATCTTCATGTAGCTAAAATCCTTCAGGTTTCTCAATATAGACCTCTTCTTCAAGATTGCCATTCAAGAATGCAGACTTGACATCCATCAGATATACTTTTTATCCTTTATGGGCTGAGAATGCCAAGAATATTGAGATTGCTTTAGGTCTTGCAATTGGTGCAAATGTTTCTTCAAAATATATGCCCTCTACCTGAGCATATCCCTTACACACAAGTCTTTTTTTATTCCTTATCACTTTGGCTTCTTCATCCATCTTGTTCCTGTAGACCCATTTAGTCCCAATTACATTCTTGTCTGCTGGCCTAGGAACCAAATCCCATGTTTTGTTCTTTCCAATTTGCAATAACTCTTCTTCCATATCCTTCATCCACTTCTCACTTCTGCTAGCCTCATCATATGTTTTAGGTTCCATCTTAGTCATAAGGAAAACAAATTACCTATTCATTATTACATGCAAGTCTTCTTCTAGTTTGTACAGAATCATTTTTGTTTCCTATGATCTACTCTTCAGGGTGATTCTTTTGCATATATCTATTTGGAGTCTTGTTGGGCACTTCTTCTTATTCACTTTCAGATTGATCTTCCACTTCAACATAAGATTCTTCAATCTGATTCACTATGTTTTTCTTTCCTTTGTGTAAATTCTCATCTACCCTCACATGTACACTCCCAATCACCTTCTTTACCCTCTTTTTGAAAAATTTATAGGCCTTGCTATGCGTTGACTACCCCAAGAAGATACCTTCATCACTTCTTGACCCTAAGCTTCCTAATCCATCTTCATCTCTTTTGATGAAGCATTTACTACCAAACACCTTGAAAAACTTGGCAGAGGGTCTCTTATCATATCATAGTTCATAAGGTGTCATATTGTTGTTCACCCTTATTTGCACTCTATTTAGTGTATATACAATAGTGTGAACTGCCTCTTTCCAATAAACAACATGCAAAATGGCTTCATTCAACATTGTCCTTTCCATCTCTTTGAATGTTCTATTTTTCCTCTCCACAACACCATTTGGTTGTGGTGTCCTAGGAGCTAAATATTGTCTTCTGATTCAATGCCTTTCATAGTAGCCTTCAAATTAATTTAATGTGAATTCACCTCCACGGTTTGATCTTAAACACTTCAGCTTGTATCCACTTTCCTTTTCAACCATCTTCCTAAAGATTTTGAATCTTTCAAAGGCTTCAAACTTGTCTTTCAGGAAGGTGAGCCATGTCATTCTTGAAAAATAATCTATGAGTAGAATGAAGTATCTTTCTCCATTTAGAGCTCTTGTTATTGTAGGCCCACACAAATATGTATGCACAAGTTATAAGGGCCTTGTGGTAGAATATTCTTTTGTTTTGAAGCTGACCTTAGTTTGTTTTCTTCTTTGACACTAATAAAAAAAAGTGCTTGCTTGTTTGATGATCTAAGGTATGTGCCTTACATATCCTTTCTTGCTCGCTTTGACCAAGTTGTCAAAATTAATGTGTCCTAGCTTTCTATGCCATAACCAGCTCCCATCAACTTGTCCTATCATACATTAAGACTTAAAGCATTTCTTAAGATTATATACATTGCCATTTGTCCTTTTTCCTTCAACTACAAGTTGTCCATTGTTGTCTTTTCAAAATTTAATAGCCCTTGGAATCAAATGTGTGTTGGCATTTTTCATGAAGATTGCATTAATGATATGTTATGTTGTCATTGATATTTATTGAACCGGTAATGATATTGCTGATATTGTTGTTATTGTTGATATTGTCTTGTAACCAGTAGGAAGAACTTTGTGAAGCATGTTGTAAACTGGTATGTAAGTCTGTGAGTTGAACCGGTAAACCAATGTATAAGGTTAAACCCTTCTATGTTATGTAACCAGTAAAGCCTACCAATTATTTTTGCTAAACCCTAACCGATTAAGGTTGTTGAATTGGTTATGTTGGTTTATGATCTGATGTTGAGCAGTAATGATGGTGACATGTAAGGTCATTGTATGAAGACAAGTTCAAATTGTTTTGGTGCATTTGTTTCTCTAGGGAATGATAAAAGTGTATTGTATCTAATGCAAAGCATGTGATGCATTACTAAGCTCGATGAAGTGGTAATCAAGGAGCGGTTGATGTTTTCTTGATTGATGTGTAGAGATTGCTATGTAATCCAACAGTTATACTTGTACTGACTTGTTTGTAATATCAATATGGAGAATTAGATTTTTGTTGTGTTATTGACCTAATTGATTTGTATTTAAGGTCGATTAAGTTTTTTTGTTCTGGTGTTGGCAAGAGTTGGCTGAAATTAGTTGAGTGTGTGGTTGCCAAACCAGAGAATGAGTCTACAGTTTGAGTAAAGGGAGATAGAAGCTTAAATGGATTTGATCAAGAAAATGTAGTGCTATTAAAATAGATCAAGAAACTCCTATTGTTTTCTAATAATTACAGTAGATTTGAAATCCCCTAACCAGGTAAGCTCTAACAAGCTTAGTTACTTATTAAATCCTCTAGCAAGGTGGTCCATTAGATTGGATTCTCAAATCCTCTACTAAGGTTACTCCTTAACGGGTATTTTCTTCTAACAAGGCATTTGTAGTCAATCCCTTAACCAGGTGATTCCTAACAGGATCAGTTCTTAACAAGACTTTTGTAAAAGTTGTAATAGGCTTGGCTCCTTACAAGGCAAACTTCAGAAGAGTTTAGATATTTTTATGTGAGTCCCATCTCACCGTGGTTTTTACTTATTTGGGTTTTCCATTTATAAATACTTGTGTCATGTGGTGAATGTTTTTGTGGTTATGATTTTATTGTTGATTTGATTAACTACTTAACTATCTTTGGTAAGGCATGCTAACCGGAAGCATTGAGAAATGAAGCATTTGAATGTTTACAAGTTAAATGTAGTTTACTGTTAAGTTGTTGTAATAGTCAACCGGTATTCTTATGAGTTTTGATCTTGATAGTGGTATTTCATTGATAAGTTTACTTTGTGTGATTCAGTTTCAGTTTCGAAAGTTTGTATCAGTTTTTCTATTTATTGATTCACCCCCCCCTCTCAGTAATCTACCAGATACTTATTCTTTCATCATACCATCAATGTGAACTTATATCATTTGTGACACATTTGACTCACACTTACCAGATTGTGTTTCAGACCTTCCATATAATATACATCAAGAGCTTTCAGCTTGCCATCAATGTTTAGTGTGCCCTTGCCTTTTATCTTGATTGAAGAGTTGTCTCCAAACCTCACTAAGATACCATTCCAATCTTCTAATTTAATGAATTTCTTCTTATCTCCAGTCATGTGATTGGAGCAGCCACTGTCTACTACCCATAAATTTTTCCTTTTAGCATGAATGGCAGTTTGAATAATCAAACTAGACTTAGCTTTGTCCTTTTCTTTCTCTACCCATACTTGTATTGATTCTTGCTTCCATTTTACTATCACATTCTGATCTAATTTTGTCTTTGGTTCCAAAGGTGACATTTTCTTGTTTTGTTTGACAACTCTAAGCTTACAATGTTTTTCAATATGGCCCACATTTTGACAATGATATCATTTTACATTTACATTGAATGATGAATTTGAAAAACTATTGTAGGGAAGCGATATGTTTTTCCTACATTCATAACTCCTATGACCATACCCATTACAATGATAACAAGTTACATTCATATCCCTGAGTGCTATAAATGGATTCTTACTTTCAAAAACAAGAGCAGACCTATGCATTAATCTACACTCAACAATTCTATGACCATATGTATTACATTTGTAGCAGTAGTCATGGAATCTAGGTACGTACCACTAATTGTTGAAGTTGTTTCTCATTTGTCTCCTTAGAGAAGCATAGTTTGGTCTTCTTTAGTTCTTTCGTCTTGTGTCCTTGACCTTGGTGAAGCATCCATCATCAATCTTATCTTTTCCTTTGAGATCAGAATGCCAGTTCCTTGACTGATTTCTTGTAGCTGCAACATATTTTTCTTTTCAATGAGCTTGCTGATAGTGAATGTCTGTCCACTTCCATTCTTACTTGAAGAGACAAAATGTATTTGGTTATTTGATGAATCTTTATTGGAAAAGCATTGACCACTATCAAATCCAACACCTTTTTTATCCTTTGAGTGCTTTTTCTTGTTCAACATTTTTTCCAGTGCATCAGTGTTGACCTCTTTGCACTTTTCAAGTTCTTTTCTGAGACTCATGATCTCTTCCTCCAACTTTTGATGCTCTTTCTCCTTGGCTTACAAATATGATTTTGTCAAATCACACATTCTTTTTTATCATTCCAACTAGATTCTCAAATCAGAAAACATTGTCTTTGACTCCTCAATAGATTTTTTTAATAGCACATGTTCTTCGGCACCAACATACTTGAAATTTTAAAAAAAAAATCTTACTTTTCTCAACTCTTACAAAGAACTTATAAGTTCACCTTCTAGGTCAACTATGACTTCAACTTCTTCCTCTTCATCACTACCACCTTGAATATCATTTAATAATCCTTGTGGCATAAAGAGATTAATCTCTCTTTCTCATTCACTGCAATCATGATCAGAGACATGCTCTTCATCTTCAAAGGTGTAAAGACTGTTCTTTTTCCCCAAACTTTTTCTCCTTGGTTTGTAGGATTTCTTCATCTTTTCTTTACCAAAAGGTCTACTATTTTTCTTCTTACCTCCATCTTTCTCACTATAGCAACATTTAGAGGGAAAATGTCCTATTTTACCACAAGTAAAGAACTTGAAAGGCGACTTACCTTCGTACTTACTTGATCCCTTTTTGAGTGTTCTCATAGAGTTAGCTACAACAGTATCTGTGTCTTCTTCAACTTCTTCATGAGTAGTATCTTCCTTACCCTTTTGGTAGTATTAAAGGAAGCCTCTCTCTTTGAAATTTCACCACCTATTTTCCTCATTTCATAAGTTGAGAAAGAGCTAAAAAGTTCATCCATGGAGAAGGTTTTCATATCTTTAGCTTCTTCTATTGTAGAAACCTTTGTGTCATATTTTGAGCTCAATGTTCTCAAGGCCTTCTTGACAATCACTTCATCTTTGAGTTCTTCTCCGAGTCCTCTTATGGTATCTATAATTTCATCTACTCTTTGAATATATTTAGATATTTTTTCTCCTTCCTTCATTTTCAGTCCTTCAAATTGTCCTCTAAGAGTTTGTAGTTTGGCCTCCTTTACCTTGACATCCCCTTCATAAATTCTTTGCAACATCCCATGTTTCTTTTGAAGATGTGTAGTACATCACTCTTAAAAAATCTATATGAGATAACCCACAAAGAATGAAATTCTTGCCTTTAGCATTGTTTTCATACTCTCTTTTATCATCAAGGTCAGTAGGGGTTACTTGAGAAATTATATAATCATTTTTCACTGACATCCAGACATCAATTTCTAGGGAAGACAAATAGGTTTCCATTCTTCTACTACAGAAGGCATAGTTGGTGCCATCAAATATAGGTTCTTTAGAGGATGAGTATTCATTCCTAGCCATTGTGTTTACTAACCAAAATCTACCCGAGCTAGAGAAAGATTTTACTACACAGGAAACCTAGGCTCTGATACCAATTGAAGAACACACAAGATAACAAAGAAGGGAGGGGTGAATTGGTGTGTTTAAAAACTTTAAGTTCAGTGTGCAAACTTTAAGGATGTAATACAAGAATAAACACATACACAAGAGCACGTCACATAGCACCAGATATACGAGAAAACCCAATGTGGGAAAAACCTTGATGAGAATAGTTTCTTGAGTCTACTGCTCCAATCCAACCTCATAAGAAATCACTAATTATAGTATGTTTTAGGGCACCAACCCAAGGAGCACCAACCCCTGATATTTTGAGCACCAAAGCCTGATATTATGAGTACCAAGTCAAGGAGCACCAACCCCTAGTTTTATGGGCTACAATCCAAAGGAGCACCTACCCCTTTTCTGAACACCCACTCAGAGATTAGAAAAAATATAGATTCAATTACAAACTAGAAACCTTGCTACAAATGAATTTTTTATAGAGCCTTACTGGTTTCCTTTTTACCTTTCTTCTCTTTACTTTCTGTAACTTGTTAAGCTCTAATCTCCTGATGTTGCTCTCTCTATTCTTGCTCAACTTCTTGGTCCCTCTACTACATCCCGCACTCTGATTACTGACCATTGCTTCTCTTTGTCTCCAGTTCTACAACTCTTCACATCTCACTCTCTCTTTGCTCTAATTCTCCAAGCCTTCCATAGCAACAACTTCACCATTCTCAATCTCCTACACTTTTCTTAGGATCCACCACACTACATTTGATCAGATACAACTTCTAACTACAATACACCTCTCTTGAGTACTTCACATCTATCTCTTTCTCTACAGAAACAACTACCTCTGTCCAATTGCATTTACTGCTATGTTCTATCAATTTTCCATCAGGGAATGTTTTTCCCTCCAATAGGAATTTAAAAATTAATTCATTCTTTTCCTCAGAGATCTGGTTAGTAGAAGATTGAATTTTCTCTCCTGAATCAACCATCTACATTAAATGACTCTTCTTTGATTTCTTGTCGACATTCTTTGTACTAGGTTGCTATTTTAGCAATCTAAATTTGCCTTACAGATTTGATTCTGCCATTTTTTATTCCTTCGTTTTAAATCTGACTAAGCTTTGTGTTATGCAAACATGTTGTACATATCGATTTTACAATTAAACACCTATCCTGATCACCTCTATCAATTGGATTTGTATACCCTCATGTTCATCGCTATAGTTATCCCAAAGTCAGTTTCTCAAAGCTTCATCGATATAGTTTTAACTATCGGGTTGACATCTTACATGTATTTTGCCTTCACAACCTATCCCGATCACTTTGCAATGTCTTTGGTTCCTTTTGTCAGCAAGAGTTACTCCGATGAAGTCCTCACCTTCAATTTCATGTATCTCCATAAGCTATCCTGAACACAGTCTCCATGATGACACACCTTAATTGTATAGGTTACCCTAAACTAGAAGACTTTATCATCATAGGTATTCTGAAGTTTAAACTCCAATGGACCTTCTCCATATTGTCATATGTTATTTTGATGAACTTACCAAGGGATCTTCTCTACATTTTCCTCTGTCAAAATAGTTGTCTTGATGTTGTATATGATCTCGATGGTGTCTTTGTCGGTATAATGTATTCTGATAAGCAAATGTCAAAATAGTTTGGTCTATCGGTATTGCATGAAAATGATACTTTGCCTATGTTCATCTATTACGATGCACATCTTTTGTCTCATGATCGGCAGAGCTATCTTGATATGGCATAAACTGTTCACTACCCAACATTGACAAGACTTATGCCAATAGAAACTTCCTCCACACAACTTGGTATTGGCCTAGTTATCCTGCTACAATCACAAACTAAACTTAGAAGATCAAAATGATTATCAATATTATTATGATCTCTTCTGCAACCCACAACACTTCTTCTCTACATCCTCAATGCATCCCTGCAGCACTTGTTGACATCAATGACAATAATGCCAGGACTATGAAAATAGACAAGGCAATTAAAGAATACATCACAATTTTCAAAATTCAAACACCTAGGAACAATGAACAACTTACTATCTATAAATGGGAGTAGATTATACATGCAAAATATAAATTTTAGAAATACTACTGAGCACAATATTTGATGAGAAAGAAATTAAAAAAAAATAGGAAAGGAAATTAATACCTCTCAGAGTGTTAGATTTAATGTGGAGAAGATTGATATTTTTATTCCTCAATACATAATTTAAAGCACCTAAAAAATGGTAATTATCATATAGAAATCTAGAAAGTAGATACAACCTGCAAAATCTACTCAAAACAGGCAACTAGTTGCTTTAAGGTTTCAGGACAAGATATTAAATGTGGGGTGTTGCTCATGAAATCCTCTTAATTGAAAAGGAGCGTTGAAGAATCGAATTTTAAGAAATACTAAACTGATAACACTTGTTTTAGTTTGACCTCCTCCACAATAATAGCATTTGGATTTTTTTGACATGTTGATGTGAGTCTTAAATACTCACATATTTGTGTAAAGGATTTATCAATATATCGTTTAAGAAATGCATCTATATGATTATTGAACGTTACCTAGAATCCATTTAAACAAACACAATCACGAATTGACAAATTCTTTATATTCAATGCCTGGATATAATTATATGATTATTTGAGTGTATGAAATCAAAAGTGGTCTATATGGACCAAGTTACAAGCTAAAAATATATATAGGATGGATGTAATTGTAGAACTGATAAACAATAAATGTTTTTGTTAAAGTGTATTTAAAATTAAATAGATGTTTTAAAATTTTATTTTCTAGTTGAAATATTAAAAAAATTAAATAATTAGTGGATAGTAATATATATAAAATTAAAATGAAAACTAATTATTTGAAGTTTATATTCATTTTAAATATAAAGATATATTAGTAGAAAATATATATAGTTTAAAAGTGCGTAGTTTCTTAATATATCTCTATAAATTTGAAGTTGAGTAATTTGAAGCATGATCAAGCATTATATAGTTTAAAACTACATAGTTTCTTAATATATTAAAGGTATTCTACATTTATATCAAGGAGATAATATGTTAGTGAGGGAAACACTCTAAGAAAAGAAGCTATAGATGTAGTAAACAAAATAAGTGTACCGACAAAATAAATATAGAGTCAATGACATAAAAATAAAAATGGCAAGAAGAATTGAATCAAAATATTAGTGGACAGATGATTATCAAAATGAAGATAGTAAGAGATTGTGAAGTGATTGAGGATGGCTATGTGTTTGCATGGGTGTCGTGCTAAGGCTAACATTCCCTTGCTTGTGTCTTGCATTTTGTTTGTTTCATTCCATAGGGGGGGGTTTCTTGCTTGCTGGGGGTCAATTTTTGCTTGCCCGTGATCGGGTTTTCTAGGCTGTTGCGGGGTTTTTTGCAACCCTTTTCTATTTCTTCTGCTCTAGGTTTTTGTTGGGGATATGTGGGGTTTTGGGGTTAGGTTTTTTGCCCCTTTTCTTTTTCTTTTTTTATTATTTTCTTTGGCTCCATGGAGAATAGAGGATTATCCTCTTCTCCAATGATCTCTGGAGATCTAGATATGGTGAATCCATCTCATTTGATGCATACATGTGGAAAGGAACACATTAGTAATTCCCAATCAAGGGTAGGTGTCTCTTATTTGAAAGAGCCTTCTCACATGAAAAAGGTGAATGGTTGTTTGGAGAGATCCCAAGACCATCCAGTTCTGCTTATTCAACCTAAGAAAATTTCAGAGGATGTCGAATATTGGTGTAATCATGCTCTCATATGCAAATTTATCGGTCATTGCCTTTCTATACCTATTTTAGACACATGGGCACATCGTGTCTAGAATTCTAAAGGAGATATGGAGCTACTTATGGCAGCCAATAACTATTTTCTAGTTATTTTTTCCAACTTGGCAGATAGGAACAAGGCTTTTGAGGGTGACACTTATTTTTTCAACCAGGTGGGACTCTTTATCAAACCTTGGAATATTGTTTTTAATTATGTTGAGGAGATTCTCTCTCATGTGCCTGTGTGGATCTGATTGCGGAGGCTTTTGTTGGAATTCTGTAGAGAAGATATTCTTCACTCAATCTCACTCCTTCTTGGTAAACCTGTGGGTTAGGCTTCACAAACTCAAGATTGAAAGGTAATTTCCTACACTCGCATATGTGTAGAAGTTGATTTAAATAATCCTTTTCCAGACTCTATGGAAATCTGTTTGGGGACATCTTCTTGAATCCAATAGCTAGATTATGAGACCCTTCCATTTAGATGCAGAATTTGTGATGGATATGGTCATTTATAGCGGAGATGTCCCTCAAATAAATCTTCTAAATTGGTCATTTCCGATCCTCCTCACTCTTTTCTAAGGGAGATAAGGGGAAAGCCCCTATGCTTGATGGTCCTGCTAATAAAGAAGGCTTCATTCCTGTCAAACTTTAGAATAAAGGCAAAGGAAAGAAGAGAGCCTGGTTGGATAGGCAAAATGATGTCACCCTAAATAGGTTTGATGTTCTAGATGATTTGTTCCAAGAGGAAGGAGTTCCAGTTGAAATGTCTTTGGGTGCCAAATTTGAGCATGAGGTGTTGGATGGGGATTCCAAGAAAGAGGGTAGGTCCCTATCTTTGGAGAAACAACAGGATGCTGAAATGGTTATGGATTTGCCTTCACATGTTTAGGACAATAGAGATCTTAGTGGGTCATAGGTCCTTGGAGGTGCAATACTCATGACATCTACTCCTCCTTCCACTATAGTGGCCTCAGATTTTGTGAAGAGTAACAAAGCCCTGCCTATTTTAGGCTAGCAGTAGAAGACCCTCAAAAAGTGTTCTTTAGACAAACCTTTAAGGAGTGGACAAAAAATGGACCAGGAAAAGGTTAAGCTTATTGGTGATACTTTGGTTGAGTCGGGGTCTGTGAAGCCCATTGATTCCCACTTCTCTCAACCACATGAATGATTGTGCTCTCATGGAATGTAAGGGGGTTGAACAACATCCCTAGACAAAAGGTTGTTCACAGATTAACTGACTCTAAGTCTCTTGATGTTGTTTTTATTCAGGAAACCAAGCTTTCAGTGGATGGTTTGGCCAGTTGTGCTTTGTGTGTCTGGCCCCAGGGCCTTTTATAGGGAGTGAACTCTCATGGCAGTTCAGGGGGGTTGCTTATTTCTAGAACTCGAGGAAAGTTTCCCCTTTGTGGTGGTTTTCTAGAAGGTCTTCCATTTCTATGGTCGCTTCTAGCTTTGAGATAGGGGAAATATGCCTCTTCTCTAATATTTATGGTCCTATTGATATTGTGGGTAAGTCACATAT
Source organism: Cryptomeria japonica (assembly GCF_030272615.1). NCBI lineage: Eukaryota > Viridiplantae > Streptophyta > Pinopsida > Cupressales > Cupressaceae > Cryptomeria > Cryptomeria japonica. The sequence goes on from NC_081407.1 coordinate 726,484,600, forward strand.
TTGGGCTCACATAAATCTTGTTCAGGCTCAAGATTCTTTTCTCCCCTAGATTTTGGCTGGAGATTTTAATTTCGTTACTGTTAGGAATCCCATAGATACTGAGAGGGGAGGGTGAATCAGTATCTAACTAGTAATTAGAATTTCTTAACTTAAAACATGCAGAACATATTATAACAGAGTACTGATATGCAAGAAATAATGCAATAAATAGAATCAAGAACATCCACATGAAAAGCACACCATAACACAAGGATTTAATGAGGAAACCTAGTGTGGGAAAAACCTCAATGGCATTTGTGACACACAATATTCACTCACTGGCCAATTAGAGAATATTACTTACAATAGGGGCCTGCGCATGCAAGAAGGCCAACTGCCTAGAGCTCACTGCTCAATGGGAAGTCTCACTGACTTACAATGTGGATTATACAAATCCAATATCTTGTATTGCTTTACAATAGTATCTATAACGTGAGATCCAGTACCGGTTGCTGCTCTGCTTCTTACATAAACCTTTTGGCCTATATTTCGCATAATAGGTGTGCCTTATAAATTTTCCTTTTTTTTCACTTACAAAATGTCTACAATGATCCCTTTTATATATGAGTCATTTTACAACTTACCAAGTCGGCTTAGAAAGTTTTTACAATAATAAACAAAATATAATATAATAAAATCCTGTTTGCCTCTATGCCGGTATACTTCCTTTCTTTGTGCCAGTGTCGGTGTCCTGAGTGCTGGTGTAGAGTGTGATCTGTTGATACCAGTGCACTATCTTGTCAGTGTAATGCCTTACCAGTGCCATAGGATTGCAAGGTTGCCATCAATGACAAAACCTTCAATCACCTACAATGTCTCATTGGAGTGTGCATATGCCAACAATCTCCCCCTTTGGCATTGATGGCAACACTCATGAGCAATTTCAAAAGTGTATCCAAAAATGTGAAATCCAAAAATGTTACCAAAAATGTGTGTGCTCCCCCTGAGCATGTGATTCCTGTGATGTTGAATTTTCTCATCCCACTACTCCCCCTTTGGCATCAATGACAAAGGTTGTCAAGATGTCAGTAGAGTTTGTGGTTTCAACCTTGTAACTAGGTAGTTACAATTTGAAATATATCCGCCAAAATCAAGTTTATACTCTCCATAAACTTTTTACTATCTCTTATTGTAGTCTCCGCTGTCTTAACTGTACTGGTGAGATGCTGCAAGTGTTGTGTCAGTGTTTTTTGTCCTTGAATTAGTGCCTCAGATACTTCCTTCAGTAGTGATGCTAGATAGTCCAATCTTGGACTCAGTTTTAATCTTAGATGCTTTTCCTTATTCATTATTATTTCTTTCTCTCTTTCCAATTTAAGTAAATCTTCTTCAAAATTTGTTATCTTCTCCTAAAAAACTGATAGTGTATCAGGCGAGTTCACAAAATTATCTGCAAATTTATTGATCTCATCCTATACCTTGCTCATCTTCTTATCTATATCTATAGTCAAAAGGTTTGTCTTATAGGTGTCTTTGTATAGAGTTTTGTACTCTTTTAATAAATTACACAATTATGGTAGAAGTGTGTCAAAATCTCTGTTACACTTCTTTATTTGCTCATCAAAGAATTTATTCTTTTCAATTTCTACTTTATCTTTCAATGTCTCTTCCTTTATTTTATCAATGTTTTCTGTGATATATTTACACAAGGTATCAAGTTTCCCTAAAGAATCTTTATTGTCTATATTACAATTAGGAGCAATTACCTTCAAATTTGGTATGGTGTCATCAATTGCCTTATAAGCTTGTGAGCTGCAATTTATTATCTTTTTAATTGAGTCTAATAGTACCTCAATCACATTAGTTGATTTGTAGCCTGATGATGAACCAACATTCTGAATACCGTCAGTGGAAGTAACCAAGCTTGTATTGACCTCTGGTAGGTCTGTTTGTGTCTGCATTTCCTTAAGTAATGGTTTTTCTACTTCTCCAGTTGTCGGTGGCACTATTTCCTTATGAACCTATTCCTGTTTCTAGTCCTATTGCTGTTCTGGAGCCCTTTGCTCTGTTTGTTTCTCTATTTTTTGCATTATCTCAGTCTAGGTCTGAGTCTCTACCTTCTTCTCTTTGTCTTCTGACGGTCTCTCCTACGTGTTATCAGTTAGCTCAGCTACCAGAGTCTCACTAGCCATGTCAGTCTTATCAGTTGTATCTTTGTCTACGACAATGTTGATCTTTTGAGTATAAACATCCATAGTATATAAGACTTCAGGATTAGGATTACCATCCTCTACATCCATACTTTCAGCTACTAGTTGATCTTTTGTAGCTGTTGTTTTTACCAGTGGAGTAATCAAAGGAGGTGGGGGTAAGTTGTCTTTAACCTTGATGCTAGGTGGTCCACCAACTTTACCTTTACCCTTGTCTCTTTCTTTCTGATAAACTTTTATAGGTTTGGGGTTCCTATATTCTTCTTGTTTTTCTTTTTCCACAAGGAAAATGTCCCATACATTTTCTATCTCCTTAGTCACCTTATTAACTCTTCCAACCATTAAAGCAATGTGCCGGTGTGGAAAAGAAAATACTGACCGGTTGGCTTGAGCAATTAAGTCATTAATTTCTTTGGGTGAATTCACCAGATATACAGCAAGTAGCTTTTCAATCTTTATTTTCTTGTCCAGTTCTATTATTGCTTGTCTTCTTGCTTCCAGTCTCTTAAATAGTTCATCTAGAATTTCATTTACTACTTCCATCAAAAATTTCTTATACATATCCATATGCAATATAACACTGTTTTCAACTTGTTCTTTTTCATCAGCTGTTAGAGTGTCATATATTTTCTCTATATTTTTCAGTTTCTCTTCCTCTGTTATTTCATTCAACAGTATGTCAAGAGGGGCCAAGTCCTTATTTATCCTCTTCTTCTTTTTGGGTGTCAGTTTCTTCTTCTTTGGTGTAGCCTTTCTTACCGGAGATCTCACTTCTTGTTGTTTTTGTCTTATTCTCCTAGGTGAGCGTGTGGTTGCTGGTGAGGGATCTCTTTTCCTTACAACTCTCTTGAAAGTTGCAGGCATGTCACTTTCTGAAGAAGTACCTATCGGTGATAGGTGAGTTTCAGGTTGTGCAGCTGCTAACTCATCCTCTGTTATACCGGTTTTCTTTAACACATCTTCTTTAATGGCCTTTGCTTGTCTAGAACCTTTTCTTACAACTGCCTAAACCTTTTTCACTCTTTTCTTTGATTGTATTTGGCTTTCAATAGTTTCTGCACTACCAAATATTTCTTCCTTAGGTTCTCTAGGGGCTTCTAGAAATGCTTTAGCATAAGTTTCAATTATATGATCATTTGTTTCGTAGCCCATATTTGCTATCCAAATAGTCCTGGGGATGACTGCTTCCATCCAGATCTCATCCTTCTTGATTACAAAGCATATTTCATCCTTATATTTTTCAACAATCTTTTGTTATAAGCTGATTCTTTTCTTCATTTTGACTTTTAGTGCTTGAAAGAAATCATGAATATTGTTTTCCTTATATTCTCCCATATTATTGAATAGTTCAGTTAACTGTTTGCCTACCAGTATATCATATCCAAGTTCTTTGTAGCCTATACTAGGAACCTACTTGGTTATATGTAGCATAAAACATACTAGCAGATTTCCAAACTTGAAAGTTCCTTTCTTGTCCTTCTTAATCTTTCCAAGGTTGTCAATTAATTCATCCTTTAACCACTCACATACATCAATCTTTGCATTATCAGTGACCATATCATAAGCACTCTTAATGCATAAACTTGAAACTGAATTAAGTCTATTTGCATGAGTAGCTTTATACCCTAATATCATGTTGATAAATCTCACATTAATGTCTGTTACATCATTTACTCTTAGGGACCTTTTATCGAATGTGGCACCAGTTAGGTTTGTAACTAGGTCATTGGATACCTTCTTAGTTTTGTCTGGTCTTTTACTGGTGGTCGGTAACCCTGTGATAGCTATCACAGCTTCCTTAGTGATTTTGTGGATTGCATCTAGCCAGAAAAATTCACCATGTACCCTGCTTAAGACTATCCTAATCACATCCTTTGGAAATTCAGGAATGTTGAGGATCTCTATAAATCCTAGGGTCTCAATGATCTTGTGTTCATCTTTTACATTGCCAAATTCATCACATATCACATTTTTAAACATGTTTTTAATCTCTTCATCTCCTAATTCGTCAATGTTGCAGTGAATGTAAATTCTGGGGTCTTCAGCATAAACAACTTCCTTAGGAATTTGGGAAAAATCACCTAAGGTATCATCTTTCTTTGCTACCTCAGGAACTAATTGAAATACAGGCCTAGGTCTTTTTATCACTTCGACAATAGTAGGGTTTGCTATATATTCAATTACAGAGGTGGATGCCATGATAAAATACCTTTTACTGCCTTTAGGATGGATGATTGCTTCTTGCTCGAAAATGCCTTAGCTCAAAATCTTTGCACTCTTCGTAGGTTTGAAATCTCGGTGAAATGAAATGGAGCCAAAACCTCAAATTTATAGTATCTTTTTGCCATCTACCACATTAAATGCATGTTGGTTAAGTATTCACTTAACATTGTCTTCTAGTAACAAGTAATTTCCAACTTCTTATCTCTAACCGAGGGAATAATAGCACATGTGTCATTAGATTGCCAAACCCTCAAGGAAACTTTCTTCAATTTGATGAAGAAATTCCTGCTAGTGGAGCATTTCTCTATCCTGTCGATGAAGCATCACTTTGTCCTGTTGGTGAAGCATTGATTGGTTCTACCAGTGGAGGAGTATTCCCAATATTTAGATCAGCTTTTCTAATCCATTGTTTTGAGAATTCTTGCTTAACCTCTTCAACTTTTTCTTTGCCTTTCAAGCTAGAACTTTTGTTGTCTACCGGTGATGCTTTACTTCTACAGAATTTTGCAATATGCCCAATCTTGTTACATGCATAACAAGTTACATTATTCTTCTGAATAGCTTTCCCATAACCTATGCCAATTTGTGTTCTACACTGATTAGATAAATGTCCAAATCTTCCACAAACATAACATCTCACATTCATTCTGCAATTTTCAGAGTTGTGACCAACTTTGTTGCATTTTGAACATTGACCAGTGGGTGTGTTGGTATTCTGATAATTTCTAGATCTACATTCATTTGCTCTATGACCATACTTATTACACTTAAAGCATTTTCCATTAAATTTATAAGCATTAGGTTGTCTTACCAGTTTGTTGTGATCCTGAGTATTTGCAGTACCAGAGCTTTCACCAACTTCAAAGCCAATTCCAGAAGTGTTACCTTTAGGTTTTTGATTCTTTAGCAAGGTGCCAAGTTCCTCTGAGCTTTTCTTGAATTTTTCTTTATGTTGATTTGCAGTTTCTAGTTCTCTTTCTAAGACCTCTTTCTGTCTCATTAGTTCATTTGAGTCATTTTGAGTATGCATCAGATCTGTCTTCAACATGTCATTTTCATAGCTAAGTCTTGTGTTCTCATTTGCTGCATCACTTAGTCTTCTGGTCAATTCTTGTTCATTCTTCTTCCTATCCTCAATCTCTTTACAAAATCTCATAGTCATATCCTGAATCTCATTCTTTGTTGTCATGTTCTCTTGTTTCAGCTTGCTTATCTGATCATTAAGTGATTCCTTTTCATCATTCTCATTTTTGCAACTTTTCACAAAGTTCTCTTCTCTTATTTATTGCAACAGTAAGATTCTCTTGAAGTGCCTGAATGATATCCTGAGCTGCCCTTAAATCATCTTCTAGTTTGATATTTTTCAATTTCTCTGCATCATAGTCTGAAAGAGCTCCTTCTAGTTGCTTCATCAGATTTTCCATCTTCATCGGTGTCAAGATCTTCCTCAAGCTATTAGGCTTCTGAAAATAGAGGACCAAGCTCTGATACCAATTGTTAGGAATCCCATAGATACTAAGAGTGGGGGGGGTGAATCAGTATCTAACCGGTAATTAGAATTTCTTAACTTAAAACGTGTAGAACATATTATAACAAAGTACTAGTATGCAAGAAATAATGCAATAAATAGAATCAAGAACATCCACATGAAAAGAACACCATAACACAAGGATTTAATGTGGAAATCCGGTGTGGGAAAAACCTCGATGGGATTTATGACACACAATATTCACTCACTGGCCAATAAGAGAATATTACTTACAATAGGGGCCTGCACATGCAGGAAGGCCAACTGCCTAGAGCTCACTGCTCAATGGGAAGTCTCACTGACTTACAATGTGGATTATACAAATCCAATATCTTGTACTACTTTACAATAGCATCTATAATTCCAGATCCAGTACCGGTTGTTGCTTTGCTTCTTACATAAACCTTTTAGCCTATATTTTGCATAATAGGTCTACCTTATGATTTTTCCTTTTTCTTCACTTACAAAATGTCTACAATGATCTCTTTTATATATAAGAGTCATTTTACAACTTGCCAAGTTGGCTTACAAAGTTTTTACAATAAACCAAATATAATATAACAAAATCATGTCGGCCTCTGTGCCGATATACTTCCTTTCTTTGTGTTGGTGCCGGTGTAGAGTGTGATCTGTTGATGCCAGTGCACTATCTTGTTGGTGTAATGCCTTGCCAGTGCCATAGGATTGCAAGGTTGCCATCAATGACAAAACCTTCAATCACCTACAATGTCTCATTGGAGTGTGCATATGCCAACAGTTACTAGTTTGGAGGAAAAGCGAGGTGGGTTATTCAAGCTTGATCCTTCCTCAAATTTACTCAGGGATAATATTGGTATCTTGAATCTCATTGATGTGAAGATAATTAATGGTGTCTTTACATGGAATAATTGGAGGAGTTGTCTTGAGGCTATCTTTGAAAGGCTTGATAGATTTTTGGTTTCCTACTATTGGGTGCATGATAGGTGGTCTACTAGTTCAGAAATTCTTGATTGGAGGGGTTCTGATCATTGGCCTATTAATCTTTCTATAACATATTTTTTATAATCTCCAAAATTCCCTCTTTCAAATTCTAATTGATGTGGCTTCGTGATCAGTTGTTGAAGGATCTTATGGTTGACTGGTGGTATGAAGGGGTGCCTACCCATGGGTGGGCTATGTACACCTTTGGGAAGAGATTACAACATGTGAAATACAAGCTGAAGAGGTGGAATAAACAATGCTTTGAGAATCTGCATAGACACAAGATGGAAGCTCAATCCAAGATGGATGAGGTTACACATCAAATTAGGGATCAAGGAATGACTATGGAGCTCAGTATGGCTGATTCCCTTGCTCTTAAGGACTTAGAAGAGTGGGAGTTGCGTGAGGATATTTTCTGGAAACAAAACTCTCATGTGGATTGGCTCCAAGAAGTTGATAGAAACACAACTTTTTTCATAATTATGTTAAGGCTTAGTGGTATGGTAACTCTATTACCTCTCTCATATCTTTAGAAGGGGTTCATCTTTCATCTAGAGAAAAAATTGCTAGGGAAGCTATTAGTTATATTTCTAATTTGTTTACCAAAGAGGATCCTAAAGCTATGGTGGAAGAGAGGGCCATCTTGAACTGTATTCCCCCTCTTTTCTCTATTGAAATGAATGATTCTCTCTTGCACCCCATTTTATTTTTTGAAATTGAGGGGGTTGTGTTTCAAATAAAAAAAGGTAAGGCTCTTGGCCCTGACGGGTTTCCTATTGAGTTTTTTAAGGAATTTTAGGAGATTATAAAGTATGATCTTCTAGATGTGGTTTAGGAATATCATAGGAATAAAAGAATGCTCAAATCTATGAATTCTACATTCTTTTCTCTCATTCATATGAAGGAGGGGGCTAAGATTTTGGATTAGTGTAGGCCTATTACTTAATGTAAAGTTGTATACAAGATAATCACTAAATTGATTGCTGAATGACTCAAACCTCTCCACTGCAGTTTGGCTTCTAAGGAGCAAGTTGGTTTCATTGATGGAAGATAGATCCTTGATGGATTTTAGAGAGAAATGGAGGTTATTCATTCTATGGCTTCCTCTAATGAAAAGGCTATGTTTATTAAACTTGACATGGCCAAAGCTTATGATAGGGTGAATTGGGATTTCTTATAGAAGATCCTTTTGGCTTTTGGTTTTGGAGACGACTGGGTGAATTAGGTTCTTAGTTGTGTGACTTCTACCTCCTTCTCAAATCTTATTAATGGGGACCCCTCATGATTGTTTAGCATTGTTAGGTCCCAAAGACAATTGAGAGGCGGGGGTGGGGTGAATCAGTTGTCCAATAAATTCAACCAAAATTAACTTAACCAAAACTTAATGCTTAATACTGGTAAACCAAACTTTATGCCAATAGACAATTTTATCAGTTAATTGTAGTACTAGTAAATATTAATGCATGAAACAGAAAGATAACAACATCCATAACACATAACACAAATATTTGTATGTGGAAATCGTGTAAGGGGAAAAACCATGGTGGGAAGCCTTACCCACAATCAAATGATACTACTATAGATAGTATGTGTGTACAATATGGATTCTGCACATGCAGAAAGGCCAGCTACCTAGAGCTCACTGCTCAATCACAAAATAAAAGTCACACTGAATACAATTGGATAGTTAAATCCAATGATAATGTAATGCATAAAATGGTATCTTCATATGCTAGATTCAGTACCGGTTTAGTTCTGACTGCCTTCGCAAAAACCTTCCTTCAACCTTCAAATGATGTCTGCATGTACAACTCTTCTTATTTTCACATATACCTTATTACAATTCTTTCTCCCAATCGCATATCAATCTCACAAATGAGATCTTACATTTATACCATAACCTAAGACCAATTGAATAGGTCGTCTCACTAAATTATAATAAAATCAATTACAAATAAATCAATATCCGATGCATGATATTGACTCAAATGCATTTACAATAATAATAAATCATCTCCATAATGTGTCATGCTGATCTGGAATAGATATGCCTATCAATGCATATTCTGGACCTATTTGCCAGTAACAACAAATATGCAAACCCAAATAAACAAATAACCAAATCGCCAAAACCAAGTGATCGAATAATGTCTTTGACATAACCAAGTAGTCTCCAATTCATTCCAAGTGCCGGTGAACAATATAATCTATTGGTGAACCAAATACCAGTGATTGTGCATAAGTCTTTGGCTTGCCAATGAACATAACCAAAGATCTCCAAGTGATGATAAGTGTTGACAAGTGATGAAAGGTGTCGACATCAATGACAAAACCATATCAACATATCCAAAATACCAACAAGCGCTTCGTGGGGGCTTCGGCAAGGGGACCCTTTGTCTCCCTATTTATTTATTCTCGTGGCTGAAGCTCTTGGCAGATTCCTCACTTCCTAAGTGAGACATGGTCTTATTCGGGGTTGGATTTGGAGTACTTCTCTACCTCCCTACTCTCATCTTAAGTTTGTGGATGACACGGGTTTGATGGGTAGGGCCAGAATAAATGAGGCAGTGAATTTCAAGAGAGCTTTGGATATCTATTGAAAAGCCTTAGGTCAGAAAATTAAAGAAGATAAATCATCCATATATTTCTTTAATACTCCTCGGCTTATCAGAATAATATTTCTAGGATCCTCAGATTTCAGATGGGGTCCCTTCCTTTGTTGTACCTCACCATTCCTTTAGATTTGGGAGTTTAGTATGAAGATTTTTGGCAAGCAATTTTGGATAAATTTCATTGCAAGGTTAATCATTGGACTTACAGGTAGTTATCCTCTTCTGGAAGAGTGATTCTTATGAATATTGTGGTGCAAGAACTTCCCATTTGTAGGTGTTTTGTGCAGGCTCCCCCCTCCAACTTTGTGAGAGAGTTTGATGCTCTTTCCCGTCAATTTCTTTGGTCTGGTAGTTTTCTTTCTTCTAAGTGCATTTTAGTTAAATGGCACTCTGTTTGTAGACTTAGACATGTTGGGGGTCTTTGCCTTAGATATATTTCTCTGGTTAGTAGGGCCTTGGCAGCTAAGATGAATTGGAGGTGGTGTAAGAGTCAGGATTAGGATTGGGCCAATATTTTAACCCACAAGTATCTCCCTGGTGCTAATGATCATGAGCTGCCTCATCTTAGTATAGTGGGAAGGGGCTCTTGTATCTGGGATACTCTTAAAAAAGGTTCCCAACTTATTAAAGATGGTGTTTTCTAGATTTGTAATGGAGGCTTTAAAGCTCTTTTTTGGCAGGACTCTTGGGATGGTCACTATCCTATTTTGTCTAGTTATCCACAACCTCAACCTCTTTGCAATTTTTTTATAGATGTTGGATGAGTTAAGGTGAAATTTTTAGATATGGTTAGGTGCATTGGATAGGTTGAGCTGACTTATCGGAAGGATCCTCTTGAATGGCCCTTGGGTGGCCCAGATGAAGATCGTGTTGTGTTGGCTAATATTTTGGAGGGTAGGTTTTGTAGTTCCCTCAAGGAGAGATATTTTGGCTTGGGGTCCTAACTCTAAAGGCAAGTTTTTTGTTGCTAAAGGTTATGCTCATCTTGATAGGCAATTGCATGGCCTGATGAATCTTCCCTAGTGGAAGATGGTTTGGAATAGATTCTCTTCACCAAAATCTATTTTTGTTCTTATGGTTGGTTGCTCAGAGGAAATGCCTCATGTGGGAGAATCTTCATAAGAGAGGCTTCCAGGGACCATCTATATGCTATCTTTGTATGCATAATGAGGAAGACTACTCCCACTTTTTTTTTCTATTCCCTTTCTCAAGGGAGATTTGGCACAAGTGCTGGGAGGCTTGGCAACATGCTTGTTTTCATGCTACCTCCTTAATTGACTTTTGGGATAGCTTGGGTAGACCTCCAGTGAAGACCTCTTTTTTGTAAGGGGCTTGGGCTATCGGGCCAACCCTTATTATCTAGAATCTATCACTAGAAAGGAAGGGTCTTTTGTGATTCACACGTAGGGACTCCTCAGTGTTAGAGAGTTCAAATAACCAAAAGACAACTGAGAGGGGGGGGGGGGGTGAATCACTTTTCATAGATTAGTGAAACCATTAGGAATTTAAACTTTAGTACCAGAACCCAAAATATTAATACCAAAATAGCAGTTAAACCAATTAAGCATAAACATTAATCATAGAATAAAAGCCATCCACATCTCACCAAGATTTATATGTGGAAAACACAATAAAGAGAAAAACCACGATGGGAAGCCTATCCACAATCAGGTAGTACTTTTGTAGTAAGTACATGAATTACAATTCAGGAGCTTGCACTCAAAGGAAGGCCAACAACCTAGAGCACAATGCTCATCACAAAAGGAGCCTCATTGACTACATAGAAATCTAGAGTACAATGCGGAGAAGTATTTAACTACAAAAGATAGCATCTCCTATGCCTGAGTAGAGTTCTCGTTAAGCTCAATACCAGAGGACTAAATCCTCTTACATAAACCCAATTTGATCTCCAATGATCGACCAACTCCTCTACTTGAATGGTATTACATTATTTGCACATTACATTCCTTGACCAGGACCTCTAATAATAACCATGATGATATAAAATGTGATCTTACATCTATATATACAAACCCTGGACCATAAACAATTAGTTCATCCACCAGATAATAAACCAATTACATAATTACAAACCATGTCAACCTTAGACCAAACAAATAATATTCAATACATAAGACATCCTGTAATACATTGAGATGCCCAATCCATGCATTACATTTAAGTTGATCCATAACCTAGATCAACCGGGACCTAGTATAGGTCCACACGCTACAACAATGATCTCCAATTTCCAAGTCTCAAACATGATCACCAGCAACATCTTGAGACTCCACCAAAAGCTGCACCAACAACACTTATGCAATTCATCAAAGATCTCCACCAAAAGTTCTGCTGGTGAAACCCTCACCGGAACCATATGTTACTACTTATCAAATTTCCATTAGTTTCATATCCAAAGTCATACTATATTCTAGTCAGTTAGTATTACCGAATCATGCAGTTGGTACACACAGAGAAGTCGGTATGAACAGTTTAGTCAGTTACTGAAGAAATTAGTCACAAAACGTAGTATTCACCGAGTTGTTTACCGAGTAAAGTTTCATGGCTACAAAGTGGAAAAGTTAACTCACCGAGTTGATATTCACCGAGTGAAACATTTTACTAGATACATTGAACTTGGACATGCACATGAAAACGTGTTACAACATCAAGGCACATCTAACCATTTTTGCATTGGGATTTGCATTAGTAGATTGTGAATGATTACAAGGTCAATCTAACCAATGAGATATTTCGTTTAGTTATTCATTCAAAGAATCTTTTTGTAAGATCGAAGCAATGAATCAGATCACTGCTGTAAGAGATCTATATATATAGCATGATTCTAGGGTTAGAAATATGATATGAGATGCAATGAGATAATAGTGTGTATGCATAAAGGAAGACTATTACAGAGACATAGAGAGGTCACCAAGAAGGTTATTAGTGAATAGTCAAAGAACAGAGTAAACAGAAGGGTTTACCGAGTTTATTTATGGGTTACCGAGGGATGCTATAAGCTAGGTAATCTTATTCAGAGCACATAGAATCTGCTTTAACATTTCAGATGTAAAGTTATAGATATTTGTAATGATTTTATTGTAATATTTTGAAGTTGTAAGAGAAACCTTTAACAGGGTAAAAGACTCTAACCAAGTCTATAAATTGTAAATCCTTTAACCAGATGCTACACTTATATAGTGTTGTAAAAATCCTTTTATAAGGTAGATCTAACTGATCTTGATACTCCTAATAGGGTAAGCTATCAGAAATAGTTAAATGTAGCTCTAACTGAGCATTCTTTATTATTGTAGTAGTGAAGTTGTGGGTGCCATCCACACCATAGTTTTTCTCTCTATCCAAGAGTTTCTGCGTGACCAAAATATATGTGTTATGGAGTGAATCATTTATGATTGTTATATGTTGATTATAGTTTTATTTTATGTTACTACACTATTCTGTCTATGCATAACAGTAAGGTTATTATCAGAAAAAAGTTTTGGAGTACTAATTCACCCCTCCCCTCTTAGTACATTAGCTTTCTATATTGGGCCTAACAATTGGTATTAGAGCTTGAATCTTGGAAAAGGGTTTAACTACCTAAAGAGAAAGATCTTAGCAATGGAAGGATACAAACAATCTCGGAGGATTGTGCATCTTCAAGAAGAGCTGGATAATGCAAATGAAGTGATTACAGACATGCAGAGGAAAATGCAAAAATCTCTGAAAGTAGGGAGAAGATTATTTGATGACTTGCAGGACTCTTAAGAGCTAGTGGAACAAATTGAGACATCATCTAAGAATAGTATATCTAAAGAAACTGAAGAAATGATTGGAATGTAGAAAGAAAAGAACAAAGCATTGGTTAATCAACTAAAAGCAATGAAAAGAGAACATGAACATTTCAGTACATAAATGACTGAAAATCTAGATGCATTGAGGATAGCTGAGGATAAAGCAAGAAATCTACAAAGAGAGAAACAACAACTTGAAGCTCTAGTATCTAATAAGGATGATGAAATCATAAGGTTAACTGGTATTCAACAAAATATGACAGATCAACTAGGTTATAAACATCATGAAGCAATTCTAAAGAATGATGAAAATCAATCATTGAAACTTGAAGTATCAAGGTTGACTGGTGAACTTGAAACATAAAAGAAATCCAAAGAATCATTGGAGAAAAGTTATGAAGAATCAAAGATGTTGGATGAGCAACTGAATACAAGAAGACTCTACAAAGATGGAGGACTTGGTTACAAAGAAAAAGACTCTACCAAGAAAGGAATTCATACTACCGAGAGAGGAGAATCATCAAAACAAGTTGGAAAAAGGAATAACATAAAAAGGAAGAAGCCTATTTGCTACTACTGTGGAAATCAAGGTCATACTGCCAACATTTGCCAGATCAGAAAAAGGTAAGCAACCGAATATCTCTAAGTCCAATGGATATTGTTATAATTGCAATAAATATGGTCACACACCTAATCAATGTAGGACAAAGTCTATTAATAACTATAAGAAGGCAAAATTCAAAGGGTTTTGTAAAAACTGCAATAGATATGGACATAGTACCGAGAAGTGCTGGTTTTAGCAAAAGAACTACATGAAGTGTCCACACCGAGCAAACACTAGAGGTTACCAAACTCACACAGATCCTTACCGACAATATGCAGCAATACCATGGGATTACAATACAACGATATGGTGCAAATGTTGTGGAAGATATGGACATATAAGTGCCAACTATTTTATAAGACTTGGAATGAACAACCAGAGATCATGGAGAAATCTCGGTATGGCATGTTTTCATTGTCACAAAGCTGGACATTTAGCTGAAGACTGCAGAGATCAACCGAGAAGAGACACTGAGGAGATAAAAGAAAAAATCAAGATGATTTGGAAAAAGAAAGAAATTATGTCTGATGAAGAAAGCACCTTACCTACCGAGTTAGGTGCACCTATTTCAAATTAGTCAAGAAAAGGTATGAAGGGACTGCATTCTTTAAAAGTTGAATCATAACAGTTCCTATTCGATTATGTACAAAATTCAAAATCTCCATAGTTAAAATGCAATTAGTCAGTTTATATACTATACAGGAAACCTGTCAAGTCGGTGTATATAGGAAACCTGCCAAGTTGGTTAATAAAGCAAAGTTGGGTACTCGGTGAAAACAGAAAATGGAGTAAATTGGCAAAAGGTGAACCGAGTGCATTTAATATCTTGATCTAACTTGCACAGAGCCTGATAAGGTATTTTTGAGTACTTAAAAATGTTTTCAAGGTAATTTTCATTCACCCAAGTTTTTGAGAAGCAGAGCAGAGTGAATCAAAGTGATCAAACTTCATTCAGAGCGAATTTTGAGGTATTTACATCAATCTATTCACACTGTTTAGCTGGTTTCTGATCTAGTCAAATTGCTATTGTCTACCTAGTGTGAAGAGTTAGTCACTTGTAAACCCTAAAGGATAACTTGTCGAATCTTACTCAAAATCTACCATGGTGCCCAAGATCCAAGACCCTGTAGTTGTCCAAAATGTGGAGAAGCCCTCACTGAAATATTCCCTAACTCCTAAAGTTGCCTCAGAACCAGATGATAAAACTGCATTTTCACTCATCCTGGATCGAGTCTTGTTGGTAGAAGATGTCAAATTCTTTACCAAATGCCATGTTGAGGAACTCGGTCATGTAGAGATTAAGGACACATATGATGAACTATGCACTGATGGCAAACTAGATAATAAATTTGAGCATATCAGAATCAAGGGATTAACTAAAGCCCTAGTCTATCCCTGTGTGCTCAAACCCCAATGGGTTAAGCTTGTATTGAGCAGAGTACATGATGATTTCATGTGGCTACAAGAGCAACTGTTCAAGATCATGAAGGAAGTCATTCACTTGATCACCAGATATCCCATCTACGATCATGCTCATGCATAGAAAATGATATCACAAAAGGAGCTAATTAGTCTAACCGGAGTGGAATCCGATTACCGAGGACTAAAATTGAATAATGTCACTGATGTTGAACTAAAATTTGCAATCAGAGTTATTGGTTACTGTTTCTTCCAATCTGCAAGGGAAAATAGTGTACCATGTGCTACCATGGACCTGGCCTACAAAATAGTAAAGAAGGGAATGAAAGTAGACTTATGTGAAGTGCTACTAAAGAACTTATTTGAGAACCTGAACACAATAAGGAAGCCGAAGAAGAACAACTCAGCAAACACACTAAAGTTTGGTTCACCACTTGTTTGTATGTTTTTCTATTTTGAGGATTTCTTTCCCTTAGTCGGTAGAGTAGTATGGGAGCTACACTGACCTATCACCCATCAGATCAATGATTACATCAAGAAGTTAGGAGATAACTTCAATGATATCATGGATGATTACTTTAGCAAATTCCAAGAGAAAATGCACAACAGGTACAGGATCCCACCACAGCTAGTCGAAAAATACAAGGACAATATATGTTTTGAATTCGACACTGATTATTGCTATGTAAATGTTGTTGAACCGAGGATTCAATCATTGCAACCAATGGGTTATGAAATTGATTATGATATCACACAACAACAAATTGATGCCTATCTATCATTGCCAAGGCATGCAACTAAACTAAGGTATGGAACCTATGAAGAGGTGAAGGAGAAAGTAAAAATGAGCATTATAGTTCCTAAGGCTACAAGAAAAGCTACAAAGATGATAAAGGCTTTATCTAAGAAATTTGGAGAAGAATCCTCCTCTACACCTGTCAAAGGCAATCTTGCCATAACCGAGGAAGAATCAAAAGCACAGGAGGCTGCAATAACATTGAGCACAGAGTTACCCAAGGGAAAAGTTCTAAAAAGAAAGAAACAGGACATGACAAAGACCCTACCGACTCCACCAACAAAGAGACCCAACACAAGAGCATTAGCTGCATCACTGAGCAAGAAACAAAAGATTTTTGTCATTCCTAAGGTAACTAAGACTTACAAGAAATCTACTCGAAGACTCATTTTGGCAAAAGAGTCGAGTGATACAGAGTCTGATGATGTAAACAAATTCCAGGTTGTGAAAAGCAAAAAGGTAAACATTCACAGTGTTGAAAACTTTTGTGCCAATCTTAAAGAATATGGTGGATTTGCAAGATTTAGATATGTTAAGTATGAGTCTAGGAATAATGACGAGAAATGACAGATTGAAGAAGCTATCATATGTACACTTCTGAAGTTTTGGTTAGCACCATTAGAACTAGCAAAGTCACTTCTGAGTGAACTCTACTCACATATTGACAACAGATGGAAATATGCAATGGATTTGGAGAGACAAATAAGAGAAAGAAGTCTAGTCCATGTATTTCCTGACATGTTCGTAGCTGAAATCAAGGAGCATTTGTCCACATACAATTCAAAATTTCTTGTGAAACAAAGAGCCTTAAAATTGATGAATGGGCCATATATTGATGTGGAAAATGAGACTAAATCCAAGTGGTCAGAGATCTTCAAAAAAAAGGATGTTAGTGAACAATCTCAAATTGAAATTGTTGATGTCACCAAGCAAGATCCAGATGTCACCGAGCAAGGTCTAGACCCGGTTGACACTATACAAATTGATGAAGATGTAATGGATGAAGCAGCACCGGAGCTGGAAATGATTGAAGGCACCACTTATGCAAAACTTGTCTCTAGTGAATCTGTCTTAGAACAAGTTTAGCCTTATCCATCGGTGAAGCCACTAGTCACAACCAAAGCTCCCAAGGAAACCGAGCAAGCTACCGAAGGCAACAAATCTGAAGCTGCAGGTGACACAACCCAAGATCAAATGTCTCAAGCACAGACAAGCACTATAAATATTATAGCTGAGACCCCTAGCACCGAACCACCCAAAGACACTGCAACTACTACAGGTACAGACCAAAGTGTTTCATCTACCGAGCAACCTACTAAGGGTCAGCAAGCCTCACAAGCACTTGTCTTAGTGCCACATACCAAAGGAAAAGAGAAGAAGGTGAGAAAGCATGGTTTTAAATTTGACTTATTTAAACCGATCATGTTGCCCAATGTAGACATTTCCAAATTGAAAGGGAAAGCACTCATTGAATTCAGTGAACTATGCAAAGTAAAGGCCAAACAAGAGAAGCAACTGGCCATATAGAAAAAGAACAAGGTACTTCAAAAGGTAAGGACATTGCTCACAGAAATGCTACCATCAGCAACAGTGTCAACCGATGCAGCCATCCATATTCAATTGGATGAACTCCTTAATCAGATTGAAACATCTGGAGTTGATGCCTCTGAGTACCTAAGCAAGCTCAAGGATAAAGAGCTCATAGCAAAAATGATAGAGGAAGTCTAAAAATCAATTACTGTTGGCAAGGTAAAACTTGTCAAATTCATTGCTGAGTTGTTCCCTCAACTCAAGCACATTCTTTATTTATTCCAGAAATTGTGTACATTCTCTTTATTTATTAAAGACATCAAAAATAAAACTGATGCCATTGAGAAAGAGATCACCGATCTCTCATCTAAGTTGACCACTGAGCCTAATTCAGTTCAGAATTTTTACAAAAAGCTACAATAGCTCATGGCTCAAAAGTTAGAATTGAGGAATGAAGAGCATAAAATTAGGATGGATATAATGACCCTTCAAACATTATTCCTTCCTCATCTCTCATCAGTACATGAGCAGCTCAACCAAGCTACAAGCTTATCAACTACACAAGAGGGAAGCACTCTTGATGGCTTGATATCACTCTTATCTGATATTCAAGCACAAAACTCCCTTATGGAAAGTCTCAAGGACTCACTCTCAGTCGCCCTCACTGACACTCGGACCAAGTATAAGACTATTTTTGATCAATTACTGCCTCCGGATGGAAATTAAGTTTTTAATGTTTGTCAAAAAGGGTGAGTAAAATTATGTTACCACATAGGGGAAAGCCCAGCAAAGGGGGAGTAATTCTACACTTGGAGAGTAGTACAATTTTGATAACAATTTTGAGTATTGTATACACGGGGAGTATACTAAGCAGAATATATAGAGCATTCAGAGCACACCAGTACAATACAGAACCGAACATGCAACATTCAGAGTTATGTATAGGATAATGATAAGGGGAGTATATCTGCATATATTATTTTATTGACTATTGTACATATTGTCAAGTATAGTCATTTTGTCAAGTATATAGTTTTTGAGTTATGACTTTGTAAGTATTTTTTGTCAAACATCTCAACTAATGTCAAAAGGGGAGATTGTTACTACTTATCAAATTGCCATTAGTTTCATATCCAAAGTCATACTATATTCTAGTCAGTTAGTATTACCGAATCATGCAGTCGGTATGAATAGTTTAGTCGGTTATTGAAGAAAGCAGTCATAGAACGTAGTATTCACCAAGTTGTTTACTGAGTAAAGTTTTATGGCTATCGAGTGGAAAAGTTAACTCACCAAGTTGATATTCATCGAATGAAACATTTTACTAGATACAATGAACCTGGACATGCACATGAAAACATGTTACAACATCAAGGCACATCTAACCGTTTTTGCATTGGGAATTGCATTAGGAGATTGTGTATGATTACAAGGTCAATCTAACTAATGAGATATTTTGTTTAGTTATTCATTCAAAGAATCTTTTTGTAAAATCGAAGCAATGAATCAGATCACCACTGTAAGAGATCTATATATACAACATGATTCTAGGGTTAGAAATATGATATGAGATGCAATGAGATAACAATGTGTATGCATAAAGGAAGACTATTACAGAGACACAGAGAGGTCACCGAGAAGGTTATCAGTGAACAGTCAAAGAACAGAGTAAATAGAAGGGCTTACCGAGTTTCATTATGGGTTACTAAGGTATGCTATAAGCTAGGTAATCTTATTCAGAGCACATAGAATCTGCTTTAGCATTTCAGATGTAAAGGTTTAGATATTTTTAATGATTTTATTGTAATATTTTAAAGTTGTAAGAGAAACCTTTAACAGGGTAAAAGACTCTAACCAAGTCTATAAATTGTAAATCCTTTAACTAGGTGCTACACTTATATAGTGTTGTAAAAATCTTTTTGTAAGGTAGATCTAACTGATATTGATACTCCTAACAGGGTAAGCTATCAGAAATAGCTAAATGTAGCTCTAATTGAGCATTCTTTATTATTGTAGTAGTGAAGTTGTGGGTGCCATCCCCACCACAATTTTTCTCTCTAACCAAGAGTTTCTGCGTGACCAAAATATATGTGTTATGGAGTGAATCATGTATGATTGTTATCTATTGATTATAGTTTTATTTTATGTTACTGCACTATTCTGTCTATGCATAACAATAAGATTATTATCAGAAAAAAGTTTTGGAGTACTAATTCACCCCTCCCCTCTCAGTACATTAGCTTTCTATATTGGGCCTAACACCATAAACTAAGCTTCTAAGCAGGTAGGATAGCATCCGATCACCAGACCAAAACCAACTGACCAAATATGAGCATGAGTATCATGAACAAGTCAATTCCATTACCAAACTATACCTGAGCCTATCAGATCATGCTGGATCCAAGTTAACCAAAAACCACTCAACCTACGGGGACCAGAAGGGTGCCAGTAAAGAATCCAAACAACTATTGTTGGCATCAATGACAAATCATCAATGCAACACATAATCAACTCCACCAAATGGCCAACAATCTCCCCCTTTCACATTGATGGAAACACTAGATGTGAAAAATATCTAAGTACCAAGAAATGGCAAACAAGTCTCGCCCAATGGAAGGCAACCAATAATCTCCCACATAGAGCTTTGAAATGACAATCTCTCTCTCTTTATTTAATTTTTTTATTCATATCTCTCCCCCCATGACTTTTTCTTTTCCTTCCTTTGTCTTTTTCACATTAATATCTCTCCCCCTTTGACATCTATGCTATAAATCTGACAAAAATATCAAAGAAAAAACATAAACCACCGAATCACAAAGCTGACTACTTTCCCTAAGCAGTACCATCCCACATCAGCGCCAGAATGAATAGTATCTTTGATAGTGCATGTCGAACTGATGCCAAACCGCATCAATCAAGTCTCTACCAGAGGGGCAGAAACTCCCAATATGTCGCTTAGGTACTTAAATGATTCCTTGGGCAAAGGTTTAGTGAAAATATTTGCAATCTTCTCTTTAGTGTTCACATAAACTAGTCAAACATTATTTGCTTCCACTTTTTCCTTCAAAATTTTATACTTGATAGATATATGCTTTATTTTAGAATGAAATACCAGATTCTTTGATATATCAATCGCAACAGAGTTATCACAGTGAATAACTACCAGTGCATCATAATCCACCTTTATATACTTCAACATTTCCTTCATCCATAAAAATTATGTACAGTTTGTAGCAACAACAACATACACAACTTCAACAGTAGATACATAAGTACATGACTATTTCTTACCGATCCATGAAACCAACTTCTTTCAAAGAAAGAAAGCTCCATCGAAAGTACTTTTCCAGTCATCAACATCTCCAGCCCAAACAACATCTGTATATGCACATAAAGTAAAGCTATCATCCTTAGGGTACCACAAACCATATTCTGATGTACCTTACAAGTATCTAAAAATCCTTTTCACTGCACCATCTCATGATTTTCTCTAGGATCAATCTGAAATCTTGGAACAATACAAACAACATTCATAATGTCAGGGCTAGTTTGAGTCAAATAAAGAAGACCTCCAATCATAGATTTGTATCTTGTAGGATTTACCAGTGAAAAAACATCTTTTCTTGTCAATTTCTCACTTGTAACCATAGGAGTACTTACCGGTTTAGAATCTCCCATACCAAATTTCTTCAACAATTCCTTAGCATATTTAGTTTGACAAATAAAAATACCTTTGTCAGTCTGAGTAATCTGCAACCTAAGAAAAATTTCATCTCACCAATCATAGACATCTCAAATTCTTTCTCCATATTCTTAGAAAATTCTATGCATAACTTATCTTCACCTCCAAAAATAATGTTATCAAAAAATACTTTAATAATAATTATATCATCATCAATGATCTTATGACATAAATTACTGTTAGCACTGGCCTTAGTAAAACCAAACTTCAAAAGATATTTATCCAACCTTGAATACCATTCTCTAGGTGCTTGTTTCAATCCATATAAAGCTTTCCTTAACCTGCAAACCATATTTGTATCATTTGATAGTGAATAACCATCAGGTTGCTCAATATAAACTTCCTCATCAAGATCCCCATTAAAAAATGCACAATTAACATCCATCTGATAAACCTTGTAATTTTAATAAGCAGCATCAGCAAGAAATAATTTTACAACTTCAATCCTAGCTACAGGTGCAAAAGTCTCTCCATAATCAATTCCTTCCTTCTTAGAAATATTTTTAGGCCGAGGAACCAAGGTCGATGTGTTATTTTTCTAAATCTGATCTAATTCTTCTTCCATAGCATTCAACCAATATTCATCTTTACATGCCTCAATTACTGATACTGACTCAACTTGTGAAATTAAACATACCTAATTAGTTGCTAGTCTTCTTCTTGTCATCACTCCATTGCTCTTACCCCCAATGATTTGATCTTCTGAATGATTCAATCTCACATACGTAGGAGTCTTTTGACTCTCTATTCCTCTTCCCTGATCTTTAACTACTGTACAATTCTCTGATACTGCCAAAGTAACTGGTTCAACTTTCTGTTCTAGAAAAAGGTGCTACTGGTTCAAATATAATCATTTCCATTGCCGGTTCCTTCCATGAACTCTGATTTGACTTCTGTTTAGCTCATCTAATTTGACATTAGCACTCTCCATAATTCTCTGCAATTTCTTATTATAACATCTATATGCTTTGATTTCATTAGAATAACTAAGAAATATTCCTTCATCACATCTAGAATCAAATTTGTCAATGATATCATCTCTCCTAATATAACTGATGGTATGATGAATCAATAATAATCCGGTCAACTACTGAGAGGAGGGGGGTGAATCAGTAGATAGAAAACTGATATAAAATTTTCACCAAACAAAAACAACCTCTCAAGTAAAACTCAGAACTAACAAATTGAAATATCACTATCAAGTAAACTGGTTGACTGTCATAACAGAATAATAGTAAAACAACTCTGAAACTCTCAAAACCTTTAAACCAAAACATCCAAATACTTTACTAACAAAAGTAAAAGCCTATCTCAGATTGCTTTCGGTCATCATATCATATCTAACTGGATTTAGTAGTTAAGCAAATTAACCATATCAAACATAACCACAAAAACATTCACCACTTGACACAATGATTTTGATGTTGAAACCCAAAATAGGAAAAACCACAGTGGGGATGAATACCCACAAGTATTCTGAACTCTTCTGAAGTTCGCCCTATTAGGAGCCAAGTCTGTTAAATCTTTACAATAAGTCTTTTTAAGAACAAATCCTATTAGGGACCACTTGGTAAAGGGATTGACTATAATTCCCTATTAGAAGAAATACCCCGTTAGGAGTAACCTCAGTAGAGGATTTGAAATCCAAGGTAATGGACCACTGGTTAGAGGATTTGAATAAAAATAAGCTTGTTAGAGCTTACCCAGTTAGGGAATTTGACTATTTTAATTGTTAGAGAACAACAGGAGTTTGCTGATCTATTTGAATAGCTCTACACTTGCTTGTTTAGATCCTTTTCATTCTCCTATCTGCCTTTACAAATACTACAGACACATCTCCTGGTTCACCAACCATACTCTCTTATTCTCAACCAAAAATTTCCAACACTATAACAAAATAACTCATCAACCTTATAAACAAATCAACAAGCTGGTAACACATCACAAACCTAATTATCTCATAGAGATGAAAAACAAATCAGTTCAAGTATGACCGTTGGATTAAATAGAAAATTATATAGAAATCAATGCACATCATTCAATATATCCTTGACCTCTTCTTGATCACCAGTTCATCAAACACTATAACTCATCACATAGTTTCCATTCCATGCAATGAACTTTCTCATTCCCATGACAAAAACCATTATTTCTACGCACCAAAAATTATTTGAAACTTCATCTCATACAACATGCATACGTGTAATAATCATTACTCCTCACCATTTGATCATAAACCAATACAACCAATTCACCAAGCTCCATCGATTAAGGTTTAGCATATCAACAGGTAGGATTTACTGGTTGATTTTACTTCTTGTCTAGTAATACCTATTTCCTTCACAAGATCACTTACCGATTACAGTTCCCTTCAAAATCTCTTCCTACTGGTTACAAAACAACATTAGTACAACATCATTACCTATTATAATTGACATCAATGACAATATAGAATTTCATCAATGCAATCTTCATGCAAATGCCAACAATCTCCCCCTTTGGCATTGATGGCTATACATGTATCAATACCCTTGATTGATATGATTGTGAATAGGAATCTTGGTTTAAAATTTACCTTGTACTCTCCTTCAACTAAGTCTTCATGTCTTCAGCTGGTAATTGGCTATAGATCTTCTCTCTGTCAATCATATAGATCTCCTCCTCAATCATTTAGTTCTTCCCCCCCTTTGACAACAATGCCAAAGTGAAAGTAAAACATGCAATGTCAAAGTTCACTATTCTACAACATCAATCTACAACTTGATGCTCCCCCTATGGAATAACTCCACTCTACACCAATCCTGTTGTAAAGTTTTGCAAGTAGCTCTGGGAGTGATGTATTCTACATCATGCTCTATTGACCTCATGTAAAGGTACAACCCCTAGCTGACCTCTAAGATACTCTAAAGTAGTCTTAGGTAGAGGTTTAGTAAAGATATTTTCTAGTTGCTCCTTGGTAGATACATGATCCAAGAATACATCTTTACTCTGCACGTTTTCTCTCAAGAAATGATATTTCAACTCAATATGCTTGGTTCTAGCATGCAAAATATAAAATCTTTACTGGATCTGTAATTTTCAACTTGAATCCTTCCAGAATTTGTTTCATCTAGATAGCCTGAGTACAATTCATATAAGCTGCAACATACTCAACTTCAGCAGTGGACTGAGATATACAATGTTGTTTCTTGCTACTCCAAGAAATAATTCTTCTGCCAAGAAAGAATTAACCACCGGTTGTGCTCTTCCTATCATCAACATTACTTGCCCAATTTGCATCTGTATACACCTTCAAATCAAAGTTACATGCATATGGATACCATAAACCATAGTCAATAGTACCTTTCAAATATCTAAATATCCTCTTGGTTGCTATTAAATGTGTCTCCTTTGGATTCTTCTGAAATCTGGAAACTAAACCAACTGCATGAGCAGTATCTTGTCCGTTGTGAACAACATAATGCAATTTCCCTATCATTGACCTATAATCCTTTTTATCAATAGATATGGCTTCATCCTCCTTAGACAATGTACAACCTGTAACCATTGGTGTCCCAACTGGTTTATAGTTACTCACTCCAAATGTCTTCAATACCTCTTTCACATACTTAGACTGTGTGATAAAAATACCACTCTTCATCTACTGAATTTGCAAACCTATGAATAATTTTATCTCTCCCACTAGAGACATTTCAAATTCATTTTTCATCTCATTTGCAAAGTCATCACTCATGTCATCATTGCCTCCAAATATGATATCATCCACAAACACTTCACTAACCAATATCTTATCTCCTTCAGTTTTGAGATATATGTTGTTGTCTTCACAGGTTCTCTAAAAAACTATCTTCATCGGGTGTGAATGTAGCCTCTCATACCATGCTCTCAGTGCTTTCTTCAAACCATATAGTGCCTTGTGTAATTTACACACCATATATTTTTCATCAGTCAAAGCATAACCATCTAGTTGCTCAATGTATACTTCTTCTTCTAGTATTCCATTTATAAATGTTGACTTCACACCCATCTGATATACTTTGAATCCCTTATATGCTGCAAAAGCAAGTAGAGTCCTAACACCTCCCAATCTAGCCACTAGTGCAAAAGTCTCACCAAAGTCTTCTCCTTCTTCCTATGCATAACCTTTGTAAACTAATCTATCTTTGTTTCAGACTACTACTCCATCTTTATTCAGTTTATTCCCAAATACCCACTTAGTACCTATCACATTTTTATTCACTGGTCTAGGTACTAGGGTCCATATATTGTTATTCTCAATTTGATCAAGCTCCTCATCCATAGCTTTGATCCAATGATCATCTCCAAATTCTTCCTTAGCAGTTCTAGGCTCAATAGTGGATATCATGCAAGAATTTTCTCTTATTCTTCTTCTGCTTAATACTCCAGCATCCTTATCTCCAATAATATGGTCAAGATTATGATTGACTCTCACATACCTCAAAATGACATGATCATTATCTTCAGATTCTTCTTCTTTATTATCAACATCTTCTTTTGAATCTACCTATTCTAGTTGAACTGGTACAACAACATTCTCTTTACCAATTTTAGGTTTCACTAGTTCTGGTTCCAAAAATAGAATGCAAGGATCTTCTTCCTTTTGCTCCACACTAGTTTCCCCTGATACTTTAGGATACTCATCCACTTAAACATCAACACTTTCAATGATTCTCTATGTTCGGTTGTTGTAACATTTGTAGGCCTTACTATTGGTGGAGTAACCAAGGAATATGCCTTCATCATTTTTAGCCTCAAACTTACTAACATAGTCACCTCTCTTAATAAAACATTTACTGCCAAATATCTTAAAATAACTGACATTATGTGATCTACCATACCAGTATTCATAAGGAGTTTTATCCTTACCTCTTTTATCCCGTATCTGGTTCATAGTGTAGACAGTTGTGCTGACAAGTTCTCTCCAAAATGTTTTTGCTACACCTTGTATCAAAATCATTCTAGCAGCTTCAACAACTAATTGATTGTTCCTCTCTGCAATACCATTGTAATGTGGTGTCCTCAGTACAAAAAGCTACCTCTTTATTCTCTATTCTTCACAATATCTTGTGAATTCCTCTGAAGTAAATTCACCACCTTGATCAGTCCTTGGACACATTATCTTCTTACCACTTTCCTTTTCAACTAAGGCCCTGAATGCCTTGAACTTACTAAATGCTTCTGCTTTATCCTTCAAGAATGTGAACCACATCATTCTTGAGCAATCATCAGTGAATATCATAAGATATATGTCACCTTGAATACTTTTAGTCCTTATGGGTCCACAAAGATCTGTATGAACCAAATCTAACAGATGTTCTACTGAATAAGATTTGCTCTTAAAAGTTGAGGATGTCATCTTTCCCAACTAACATTCCTTACATAGAGCATTCACCGGTTTGTCCAACTGAGGCAAACTTCTCACTAACTTGGACTTACTGACCTTAACAATGTTATCAAAATTTATATGAAAAAATCTCCTATGCAAAGCCAACTATCATCTATTTTAGCAATTAAACAGTTGTTGACTTTAGGATTTAGGTGAAACGGGTTACCTTTAGTCTACTTTCTTATTGCAATCAGTTCACCTCTGCTCCCATAGATTTTGCACATTCCATTCTTAAAATCCAATGGATATCCTCTATTATTGAGTTGAGCTACACTCAAAAGATTATGCTTTAATCCTTCAACCCAATAGACATCATATGCACCACTCTTTCCATTAAGAGAAATGGATCCCTTTCCTTTTACCATGCAGGGTGAGTCATTACCAAATCTCACAACTCCTCCATCAAATTCCTTCAAAGTAAGAAATTTTCTCCTGTCACTGGTCATGTTGTGTGAACAACCACTATCAATGATCCAATCATCAGAATTATCCATACAAGAAACTAATGCTTTCTGATCAGATGTCTCCTCTTTAATGGCTACAAAAAAAATGTCTTCATTAGCATCTCACTCAAATTCCTCATCAGTGATACCACCATCAACTGCAATGAGACAATCTCTTTTGCATTTTCCCTTGTACATCTTGAAATTCTCACGCTTATGCTCATTGTCACCATTAGGAGAGTTAGCTGCAATGTGTCCAATCTTGTTGCATGCAAAACATTTCAAAGGTAATTTACCTTTGTACTTACTAGTACCTCTCGACAACCGCTTGGCCAACAATGCTTCAAGTTCAATCAAATTGTCTTCATCATCAACTTCTCTGTTGGATCTAGATTCATAGCTATGATTGACATCTCTACTTTTACTCATAGGAGGGTTAGAAACTGAAGCTCTTAATGCAAATTTAGATTTCTGAACTACCATCATAACCATTTAATTAAAAATTAGTAAGCTTGCCAATGATGGAGTCAAGGGTTACCATAGTTTTGTCAATAGATTTTAGCTACTGAATGGCTGCAACTCGGATAGCATATACCGGTAGAAGGGTTCTCAACACCTTACCAACCACTATGCCATCTTCCACTTTACCACCAACATTGTTGATCTCACCAACTATCTCTTTGATCCTCTAACCATACTGTTGTATATTCTCACCTTCAACCATCTGCATGTCATCAAATTTTCCTCTCTAACTCTCTTCTTTGACAATCTTCACATGCTCATCACTGCTATAGATCTCTTAAAGTTTCTTCCACACCTTATAAGCAATCTCTAGACCATGAACATCTACATACTTTGCATTAGACAAAGAACTGATAATGGCCTCCAATGCTTGATTATTTTCTCGATGCTCTTTTTTCTGATCATCACTCATAATCCCACTAGGTGTAGCATATTGAGTACCAACATGTTCCTAGTATTGACTTCCTATAATCTTGATATATATTTCCATTCTATCACTCCATATCTTGTATTTTTCTCTATTAAACTTCAAACTTTCTTTCTTCGTCGTGTTCTTCAAGATCTTTACCTCAAGCTGTTAGGCTTAGACCTTAGAGGACCTAAAATGCTCTGATATCAATTGATGGTATGTTGAATCAATAATGATCCAGTCAACTACTAAGAGAAGGGGGGTGAATAAGTAGATAGAAAACTGATATAAACTTTTCACCAAACTAAAACAACCTCTCAAGTCAAACTTAGAACTGACAAATTGCAATATCACTATCAAGTAAACCGGTTGACTGTCATAACAGAATAATAGTAAAACAACTCTAAAACTCTCAAAACCTTTAAACCAAAACATCCAAATACTTTAGTGACAAAAGTAAAATCTTATTTCAGCTTCTTGTCAATCATCATATCATATCTAAGTTGATTTAGCAATTAAGAAAATTAACCATATCAAACATAACCACAAAAAAATTCACCGCTTGACACAATGATTTTGACATAGAAACCCAAATGGGAAAAACCATAGTGGGGATGAATACCCACAAGTATTTTGAACTCTTCTAAAGCTCACCCTATTAGGAGACAAGCTTGTTAAATCTTTACAATGTCATGATAAGAACAAATCCTGTTAGGGACCACCCGGTTAAGGGATTGACTATAATTTCCTATTAGAAGCAATACCCTGTTAGGAGTAACCTTAGTAGAGAATTTGAAATCCAATCTAATTGACCACCTAGTTAGAAGATTTGAATTACACTAAGCTTGTTAGAGCTTACCTAGTTAGGGAATTGGACTGTTGTAATTGTTAGAGAACAATATGAATTTGCAGAGCTATTTGAATAGCACTACACTTTCTTGTTCAGATCCTTTTCATTCTCCTATCCGCCTTTACACATACTGTAGATACATCTCCTCATTTGGAAACCACACTCTCTTACTCTCAACCACAAATTTCCAACACTGCAACAAAACAACTCATCAACCTTATAAACAAATCAACAGGTTGGTAACACATCACAAACCTAATTATCTCATAGAGATTACAAACAAATCGGTTCAATTATGACCGTTGGATTACATAGTAAATTACATAGAAATCAATGCACATCATTCAAGATATCCTTGACTGCTCCTTGATCACTGCTTCATCAAAAACTGTAACTCATCATGTAGTTTCCATTACATGCAATGAACTTTCTCATTCCCAAGACAAAAACTATTATCTCTATGTGCCAAAAATCATTTGAAACTTCATCTCAGACAACTTGCATATGTGTAATGATCATTATCACTTACCATTTGATCATAAACTAATACAACCGATTTTCCAAGCTCCATCTGTTAGGGTTTAGCATATCAATAGGTAGGGTCTACCGGATGATCTCACTTCTTCTCTAGTAATACAGGTTTCCTTCACAAGCTCACTTATCGATTACAATTCCTTTCACTAGCTCTTCCTACCAATTACAAAACAACATTATTACAACATCATTACTGGTTAAAATTGACATCAATGACAACATATAATTTCATCAATGCAATCTTCATGCAAATGCCAACAATAACATTTACTACCAAAAATTCTGAAATACTTAATTGTAGGTGTATTGCCAAACCATAATTCATAAGGTGTCTTACCGGTTTCTCCTTTGATATGTACTCTATTGAATGTATAAACCGTTGTGCTCACTACTTCTCCAATAGATATGAGGTAGACTAGCTTCCATCATCACTATTCTAGCAACATCCAAGATAGTTATGTTCTTCCTTTCCACAACTCCAATCTGCTGAGGTGTCCAGGGAGAAACTAAGTGTCTTCTTATAGCATGCTTGTCACAAAAGCCATTAAACTCACCGGATGTGAATTCTCCACCATGATCTGACCTCAAACATTTAATCTTCAATCCTGTCTCAGTTTCCACTTTAGCCTTAAAGATTTTAAACTTTTCAAAGGCTTTAGATTATTCCTTTAGAAAAGTAACCCACATTATTCTAGAATAATGATCAATGATTAGAATGAAATATCTATCACCTTGAAAACTTTTAACTCTATCAAGGCCATTTCACTCTATCAAGGCCACACAAATTAGTATGAATAAGATCAAGAACATCATTTGATTTATCTTGTATACTCCTAAAAGAGGTTGTGACTTGTTTACCCATTTGACATACTTTACATACCGGATTATAGGGCTTCATAATCTTAGGTATATCCCTAACGACCTTAGTTGAACTGATATTCACAATGAAATCAAAATTCACATGACACAGTCTTTTATGCCATAGCCAACTCTCATCAATTTGTGTAATCAAACATATATTTTCATTGGAGTTCAAATCAAATATGTTACCTTTTGTCTGTGGACCGATTGCAATCTCCAAGCCAAATCTGTTAATTATTTTTCATTTTCCATCCTTTAACTATAATTGAAATCCCTTATCTACCAATTGTCCTACACTCAAAAGATTATGCCTCAAACCTTCAACATAATAAACATTGTCAGCATTGTTCTTACCATCCAATGATATAGTTCCTTTTCCTTTGATCATACATGCTTTGTCATCTCCAGATCTAACTAGACCACTATCAGATTCTTGTAAAGACAAAAACTTCCCTTTATCTGCAGTCATATTATGTGAACAACAACTGTCAATTACCCATTCATCCTTGTCTTCAATTTTAGCATCAAGTGCCTTTTCTTCATGTACATTCTCTTCTAGTGTCAGATCACTTTCCTTGATAGCCAGGAACACCCATTCATTCCCATTTCCGGATCCACTAGTAGAGTCTTCTATCGGTTCATCATCAGAATCAGCAATACCTTCCTCATCCACTATGTAGCACGATTTGTCTATGTTTTTCTTGTATTTATACTTGTTCTAATATCAAGGGTTAGGTTTAAATGATCTTATAACTCTTTCTTCAAATCTTGAATTCTTTTCAGGACATCTGGATGCAAAATGACCAATCTTATTATATGCAAAACATCTAAAAGGCGCTTTTCCTTCATACTTACTTCTTGCTGGTCCTTTAGGTACTCTTCTAGAAAATATTGCTTCAAGTTGCTCAAAATCGTCATCTTCTCTCTTCATATCTTTCAATTCCTTTGCATACAAATCATTCCAGTCTTGCTTACTAGTTGTAGATGTAGATGCATGAAAAGCAAGTTCAGTCTTCAAAGCTCCAGAAGGTCCAAATTATACAAGATCAAAAGCAGATAGTTTCCCAACCAAGGTATCTCTGTTGACAGATGTATTAGCCTTTATTCTCAACTCATTAATAGAAGTATCCTTCATTTTATAAGCTGGTGGTAGGGCTCTCAAGAATTTAGAAACAATTTCATCTTTTCTCAGAGTTCCACCACAACATTGAATTCTCATAACAATCTCATTTACCCTTTCCATGAGTGTAGTAATCCTTTCATCTTCTTCCATCTTGAGGTTTTCATATCTCACCCGGTAACCATCAAGTTTAGCAATCTTCACTGTAGGGTCACCTTCATTAAGAGTCTCCAACTTATCCCATATAACCTTTCTAGATGATTTGTCAGTTAGTCCCATTATTTGTTGATCTGAAAGTGCACACAAGGGGATTCTCTTACTCTACAATCATTCTCAAGCTCCTTGTCTATGTTTGTTGGAGGAGGATTGCCAAATCCTAGATTATAGGGTGTGACATCAATCTGTGTGATCTCCCAAATCTCTTTGCCAAGAAATCTTAGATGAGTCTCCATCTAAATCTTCCATACTATGTAATTTGTTCCACTAAGCCTCAGAATATCCCTTCGAAAGATAGCTCTAGAACAACTGGATGAACTTGAACTGTTAGTCGTCATAGGATTTTCCTCAAGCGGTTAAGCTTTCTACAGAGAGTACCAAAGCTTTGATACCAACTATTAGATAGTTCAAATAAATGGAAGATAACTGAGAGAGGGGGGGTGAATCAGTTGTCACAGATTGTCGGAAGCATTAGCA